>NW_003852442.1:10876569-10889108 GCF_000181295.1 Otolemur garnettii
AGTTGGAGGTTGCTGTGAGCTGTAATGCCACGGCACTCTGCCCAGGGGGACAGCTTGAGGCTCTGTCTCAAAAAAAAAAAAAAAATTTTAGTTAGCAGAGCCTGTGGCTCAGTGAGTAGGGCGGGGCTCAAGCCTGGCCCCAGCCAAACTGCAACAAAAAATAGCCGGGCATTGTGGCAGGCACCTGTACTCCCAGCTACGTGGGAGGCTGTTTGCCTACGCCCAGGAGTTGGAGGTTGCTGTGAGCTGTATGATGCCACAGCACTCTACTGAGGGCAATAAAGTAAGACTTCGTCTCTAAAAAAAAAAGGAGGTGCCTGTGGCTCAAGGAGTAGGGCGCTGGCCCTGGCCAAAAACTGCAACCACAACAAAAGTTAAAGGAGAAAATAATTTAAAAAAAAAAAAAAAAGGCAAGAGAATTGCTTAAGCCCAGGAGTTGGTGGTTGCTGTGAGCTATGATGCCATGGCACACTATCCAGGGTGACAGCTTGAGGCTCTGTCTTAGAAAAAAAAAGAATTTAGTTAGCAAATTTCAACTTTATCATTGATTTCACATTTTTAGTCTTATAGTTAAAAACTTGCTTAAAACTGCCAGTATGATAATGATGCCTTGAATTATATGTGGTTGTAACAGTCTTGTTCAGAATTAATTGTCTGCACGCCTTGTTTCCTCAGTATACATGCCTTTTGAACCCTGTTTTCATCTGGTACTTTACTGAGAAATTGATATGGCATGTGGCATGTAAATCATTCACCTAGGAAAATCTTCCTATTCCTGAGCCGGTTTTTGTTTTTAGCTCTAGCTGATTTGTTTTACACTGGGCCTGAGTTGGTCTTATGCTTTGGTCTTGCATGTGTCAAAGCATGACCCACAGCTATTTCTGGAAATGAGGTTGGAGGTCTTTATCAGCATCTGAGGACTTGGTTCTTAGTATATCTAGTGGTTAGTGCTTCCTCTTGGCCTGAAAGGTGAAGGTATCATTAAAAAAGGTGTCATGGTCTCGGCGTCTGTGGCTCAAGTGGCTAAGGCGCCAGCCACATACACCTAAGGTGGGAGGTTCAAACCCAGCCCTGGCCCACCAAACAACAATGACGGCTGCAACCAAAAAATAGCCGGGCGTTGTGGTGGACGCCTGTGGTCCCAGCTACTTGGGAGGCAGAGACAGGAGACTTGCTTGAGTCTAGGAGTTGCAGGTTGCTGTGAGCTGTGATGCCACAGCACTCTACCCAGGGTGACAGCTTGAGGCTCCTATCTCAAAAAAAAAAGAAAGAAAAAAGAAAACAGAGGTTTATATAGGTACTTTCTTTAGTGATGCCACTGCTTTTTCCTCTGATAATGTTTCTCTTGCAGGTTGATGACATTAATGCTGATGAGAATGTCTCTTCTGCACAGATTGTTGGTGAGTGTCAGAAACTTGAAGTTCATCACTGAACCCTCTGTTTTGTCGTCATTGTTCTTCCCTCAGAGAGTGTTTCCATGTCCATGGTATATATTCTACCCACGTTCCCTACTCTTTCTCAGAATTGGTATGGCTAAAACAGAACTTAAGGCTTCTAATGCTTCCAGAGATAAAAGAATTTCCCAAGTTTCCTGTTTCTGTCATTGATAACCCTCACCCAGGCTAGAGGAGCAGTGGTATAATCACAGCTCACTGTAGCTTTGAACTTTCAGCTCACACAGTCCTCCTGCTTCACCCCCTACGACTACAAGACGTGTAGCACCATACCTGGCTGATTTTTCTTTTTCTTGATAAAAACGGGGTCTCACTATGTTGCCTAGGCTGGTCTCAAACTCCTGGACTCAAGTGATTCCCTCTGTCTTGCCGTCCCAAAGTGCTAGGATTACAGCCATGAACCAGCCATGCCTGGCATCGCTATTCTGATTTTGTAGTTTTTTTAAGATCAAGTCACTTTCAAGTTCTTTGTTACTGCTGCTTCAGGTTCTATTGTGCCTGGAAATACCAAAAATAATTTTTTTTCAATGCAGGCATTGGAGAGGTATTAAAAAGGTGAAAAGTATATAATCTCATTGCATGCTCATGTAGTTCTCCATGCAGTTGAAAAATAATTGTAGAAACCCTGAGGGAGGATACTTCTAACATTAGAGACAGTTGTTGAATTAACAATTTACATTAAAAGTCACACTGAGTTTTTTTTATACACACACAATTGCTATTGGATTCGAGGTATAGAATGTTTCCAGCACCCCAAGTGCTGTTCTTTCCAGTCAACTTCCCCCTTCCCCTCCATTGGCAAGCACTGTTCTGATTTTCCATAATTTAGTTTTGCCTATTCTAGAAGTTAAGATATAAATAGAAACACTAGGTAAATGGGATGATTTTAACATAAAATACAAAGCCAAAGACCAGAAATACATAGCCCGTTACTTCAGATAATACAGACATAAACATTCCTTATACAATTTTTCTTCCCTAAGCCTTAAGGAAGTAGTATTCTGGTTCTTCTTAAGCAGTATTTTTTTGTTTTGTTTTTGTTTTTTGAGATAGAGTCTCACTGTCTTCCTGGATAGAATGCTGTGGCGTCATCATAGCTCACATTGACCTCTTGGGAACTCAAGAGATCCTCCTACCGCAGCCTCCCAAGTAGCTGGAGCCATAGGTGCTTGCCATGATGCTCAGGAAGTTTTCCTATTGTTATAGATGGGGTCTCTCTTGCTCAGGCTGGCCTGGAATTCCTGAGCTCAAGCAATCTACCCACCTTGGCCTCCCAGAGTGCTAGGATTACAGGTGTGAGCCACCTTGCCTGGCCTATATTGATCTTAATTAAGAGTTAATTTATTTTAAAAACAAGTATTTTCTCCTGTGTTTTGATAATTTTTTCTGCCCAAAGGGACCTGAGCCATTTCTCTGGCATTTATAACATTGTGCTTCTTGCCTTATTTTATAGGTCCTGGACCCAAGCCAGAAGCCCCTGCAAAGCTCCCTTCCCGGCCTATGGATAACTACGACAACTTTGTACTACCGGAGTTGCCATCTGTGCCAGACACACTACCCACCGCATCTGCTGGTGCCAGCACCTCAGCATCTGAAGACATTGACTTTGATGATCTTTCTCGAAGGTTTGAAGAACTGAAAAAGAAAACATAGGCCCCTTTAATCTAGGCAATTTCTAAGTTCTGGGAGTTGAGACTGAGCAGATTCTCCATGTAACAAAGAATCTCCATGAAATTCCGTTTCATCTATTAACCATCACTGAGCACACTTCCTCTGGGCTCTCTTCCTACTTCTCCAGATTCTGCTGCTTTCCAGTTCTCTATTGATCCTAAGAGACTAACAGGTGGCTCCTGGCAGCTGTGCTTGCCATTTCCTGTCAGAGGGATCCCAGGTTCTCTCTTGGCCTCTCCATAGGAGTGGGAAGATGAACACATTGTGGGGAGAGCCACCAGAGAGGGCACGACAGTGAAGGAGAGCACCCCATGAGCCTCTCAGTCTCATGTTGAGGTTCCAGATGTAGAAACAGGCCCCTCTGTCCGGGGTTGAGGTGAGAGAATCAAGATCATGGTGTGTCTTTTCTCTGTAATGTGAATGGGAGAGAGAGAACATGACTCCGGAAGCCATTATGATGACAGTTCCTGGAAGCTGGCCCTTTCGTTGGTATCTACACTCCTTGCTGCAGGGCACTGTTCCACCTGGATCCAGTTGTAAAATTTGTTTGAAAAGTTGAAGTCCTCGCTTAGTTCTGCTGGATTCTCAGGGAGCCCTCTGTGGCCTTTGCTTTATTTTGAGTGCTGTGTTTCCCTTTTACAAGAGGGCAGCACTGTAGCAATTTCTGTTTTCCACATGGCATGTTCTGTTGGATTGCATCTCTGGCAGAGGGAGGACAGGCCACATACTGGGCAGAAGCTGCCATTCAAGCCTTCGTGGGCTTCCAGCTGCCTTAATAGAAGTACTCAAGACTCTTGGGTAGTGAGCTGGAAAGCCTACAGGAAAAGAGGGGTACCTGTTTTCATTTGAAAACTTTATAACTAATGGAAACTTTAAAACTGATCTCAGATAACTATTTTTGGTGCCCACATGGCTGTAGTTCACTGCTTTCCTGAATGGATGCGACTCTTACTATTGTAGCTCACGTGCTCCTCTGCCCCTTAGCTAAGACTGTCCTTCCTCACAGGGATGGCTTCACTTCTGTGTAGTCTATCTGTACATACCTGTTTGGAGCAACTTTTCTTTAAATGGTTCTGGTTTGTATCTCATAGCTCAGTAGCTGCTAATAAAGTTAGAAGATCCTGTGTCCTGCTTTCTCCACTCTTGGGTCAAACAAGGAAGTACAAATTTGGATTTTAGTGGAGAATATTTTAAAAGCAAGTTATCCATGTTGATCCACAAGCCAGAGCCAGCCTCACTTTGGGTTCCCTCATAAAGGCAGGTGTCTTTTGATCTCTGTATTTAAGCCCAGATACATCTGATCCGTGAGTTTGGTTACTCCTCTGTGGCAAGGCTCCACGTCAGCCAAAGCACATGCTTGTATCTATTTTTAGTAGGTTGCCATGAGGTCACTTCTGACTCATTGATTTCTCACAGCCGTCCTGTGGCACAGTGAGTGTTCTGTTACTTAATGCTTGGCAGAGCTAGTATATTCTGTAATGTTTTTGCAGTATTACCCCTTCCTGACAGTGCCAAGATCCATAAGCAAGAATGTGGAGCCAAGAGGATTTTTACTCCTCACTAGCAGAATTAAGAACAAAGTATATTATATACATCAATAATTTTCTAAGCTATCCCATGCAAAGATAAGTAATTAATACGCTAGGAAATAATAAGCCAAGATAGGAAGTAACAGAATCACGGTAGTTGATCTTCTAAAACATGTTGTTGCACATTGCTCTTACGGCTGCTTGCTTAGATGAGGTGGCCTGGTGTCGCTGGATTCCTAGCAAATCTGAGAGCTTCTGTAGCAGAGTATCTACCAGTGTGGCTTCTTTCTGAGTATTTGAAAACCAAAGGAGAAGAATGAAAAATCGAAATTACTGTTAATGTTCAAGTAAAGAAACAACCAAAGATAACATAAAAATTAGTAAGTGTGTAATAGTAAAGATACAATTTACTGTCAAGTATCACTGTTTCTGCTATTTAACTGTTAAGGGCCAGCTCTTTATCGCACAGTTGCTATAGAACATTATATAGTCTTGGTATATTGGTATATTTCTTAGGAAAATAGTTTTTTTGTTTATTTTTTTGGTTGTTGCAATTTGGCCAGGGCTGGGTTTGAACCTGCCACCCTTGGTATATGGGGCCGCTGCCCTACTCACTGAGCCACAGGTGCCGCCTGGTTTTCCTAGGAAAATAGTTGGCAGAGCTGTTGAAACTAATAAATATTCTTTTTTTTTTGAGACAGAGCCTCAAGCTGTCCCCCTGGGTAGAGTGCCATGGCTTCACTGCTCACAGCAATCTCCAACTCCTGGGCTCAAGCGAGTTTCCTGCCTCAGCCTCCCAAGTAGCTGGGACCACAGGCGCCCGCCACAACGCCTGGCTATTTTTTGGTTGCAGCCATTATTGTTGTCTGGCGGGCCCGGGCTGGGGATTCGAACTCGCCAGCTTACGTGCATGTGGCTGGCGCCTTAGCCACTTGAGCCACAGGCGCGGAGCCAAAACTAATAAATATTCTGATACTGTCTATGTCAGTCTGTAATCTTCAGAGCTGTTAAGGTTCAGCTTTCCCAGTGATAGAAAATCATGATAATTTTTTAGTTACTTACCTTAGGGGACTTTCTTTCTTTTCTAAAGGCCATTAGAATGACAGAAACAAAAAGATTAATTATCACAAGCACTATCACGATGGCACTGGTGAAGATCAGAAAGGAGCCCAGGACTGGGTCTAAAGCCATAACCTGGAAAGAGAGTAAGAAGACTGAGTGACTGGCAGATTAGTTTCTACTTTACAGACAGCTCTGCACTAATGTTTAGGATCTACTCCCAAGCATACCTGGAGGAAACTAGGGAGGGAGGCACAAAGATAATGAAAGGGAAAATAGTTAATGGACAGTAGGACAGGAATGACTGACTATAAAGATGTTAAAGTAATTCTAACATCACAGCTTACACAAGAAAACGGATGAGTCACAGTGGAATTATAAATGATTCACATCTCATGTGAGTTTTGATAGTTTCAGAAAATACAAAAATAGAAGCTTAAAGGGACAGCAGACGCATATTGAGAGAATAAATGGACACCAGAAGTGAAAATGCAGACTATCTCTACCCTGTCAAGAAACTTGAGCTCTAAAACAGAGTAATCTGCCAAAATTTTAACAGGTTAACCACAAAAAGAAAAACTGGCTTTTCTTACAGGATTTTTTTTTTTTGCCATTGACTTTTTCTGGCAAGTGTCAAACAGTTTATTGAAGAGAAAGATAGTAAGAAAGTTTACAAAACTTTCTAAGAGATAGTGAAGGAGCCTCCATTGCCACTGCAGTTATTTCAAACAGAAATAAATAATGCAGTTCTTCCTGGAGTGGTACCTCCCTCAGTTTTCTAAGTCATTTCCATTAGACACTTCAAAGGGCTATTGATCAAGAATCAAGCACCTGGCCAGGTGTGAGAGAACAAGTCCAGACCCAGGGTCCTGCAGCAGTAAGATAAGGAAGTGAGGGAGGAGCAACTAAGTGCTTAGGAAAGGACAATTTCTTTTTCCTTTTTTTTTTTTTTTTTTTTTTTGAGACTGAGTCTTACTTTGTGGTAGAGTGCAATGATTTCATAGCTCGCGGCAACCATAAACCCTTGGGCTTAAGCGATTCTCCAACCTCAGCCTCCCAAGTAGCTGGGACTACAGGCGCCCACCACAACACCTGGCTATTTTTAGACATGGGGTCTCCCTCTTGCTCAGGCTGGACTGGCTGGTCTGGAACTCCTGAGCTGAGGCAATCTACCAGCCTCAGCCTCCCTGAGTGCTAGGATTATAGGTGTGAGCCACCATGCCCAGCAGGGGACTATTTTTATAAACAATTTCCCCCTTGTTAGATACATTGAGCCAAGTAAAGCTCTTCAGAAAAATGAAGATGGGTTTTATTTTTTTTACCTCATTGTGGTGAGCAATTCCGATCATAAGACCAACAACAGTCATAGCTGAACTGACAAAAGTCTGGTAGTCGGAGATGCTCCATCCAAACAGCAGGTTAAACTAAAGTGGAGAAAGGCCAGTCAGTGGGAGGGAGTGCAGATCTGTGCTGAGGTGGCCAACAGAGAACCAATGGAATGGAAAGAAATGCCTTGTGGCACTCAAAATCACTATGCCCCCCAGTTACACAAAATGCCTTTATAATTAGAGTGTTGTCATTTAGGTTTATTTGACCTTCCTGTTACCCTCTGAGCTATATTTTATTCCCATTGTAGAGAGGAGACAAACTCCTAGCTTTAAGTTAGCCTATAACTAAACCCAACTTGCTTATTCTCCTGTCTTTTCTCCAGAACTTGTGGGTTTTCCGTATTGTGACCTTTTCTAAGAGAAATGATGTGATTCCAAAATCACAGCACACTAGGGAAGGAGGCCCTGGGCATGGGGGCTTACAGCAGTGGCATAGCCAGTGAGCAGGATCAAGATGATCAGCAGGAAGCCCACCACCTCATCCCAGGTTTTGCTCAGTGTCCTGCCGATGACCTGCAGCCTGGGGTCACGATGCAGCAGACTCCACAATTGAATAGTTGCCAGGAGAAGTAGGAAGCCTGCCAGGTGAATGGCAGCAGAGTTGGCTCTTATGGCCTCATAGAAGCTGATGAACCTGTACCAGGAAAGCTGATGGTCACTCAGTAGGAAGTATGAGGCATCAGCAGGTCCTCTGATGGCATCTTTTCCCATGCTCCTGCTGCTGAAGCCCAGCAGTGCTGAGCCCTGTCAGGCTGAACGCCTGCTGATGGAAGAACTCTGCTTTCTAGCGTGGCCCTTGTACTTGGGCAGATGTGAGAACGTTAGCAAAGGTCAGTTTAGTTAGGAGCTAAGGAAACCTTGAAACGTGACCTGTGCTGATTTGTCTAGTCCAAATTCACCCTGGAAATCAAAACTAGCCTCCTGTACTCTCCAGTTGGACCTAATCTCTGCTCTTGAGAAGAGATGAGTTAACACAATGAGAAGAGTCATCATGCTGGTCTGTTTCCTGATCCTCCATTCTCTGGTAGTAGGTCTAATAGGATTAATAGTGCTTATAATAGAATGATGGATGGTGTAAACGAGAGGTAAGGAGTGTTGCTCACCAAATTAGGTTTTGTTATTGAGTTTTGTGTTGTAGAAACTAGTTACTTGGCACCTGGTCTCAGTTCTTTCATTGCCTAAGACCTAGGCAGTACCACACAGCACCATTCAAGTGCAGACCTACTATTCTTGAATGAAAGTTTTCCATAGGGGCCATGAGGACAGTACTGCAAGAAAAGTCTTAACATAGGTCACAGCCCAGACTGCTGATCACTGAAGAGGTTAGCAAAGCACCAACTGGCAATGTGTTGTGGGATACTGGATTCTCTCCATGAGAAAGACTGGAGAAGGTGCCCAAAGGAGCATCAGACTTCTCTTGGTAAGGATGAGTTAATGGATGGACATCCCTACCCAGAAAACTATTCCATTGGCATTTAAAGGATGGATGAGGTATTGTGGTTTTATTTAAAAGATAATTATTGTTCATGCCTTAGGCTTTATACCTTGGCTGGGGTGCAAAATAATGACCAATGCCAGGACCTTGCTGTGGGAAATTGAAATGCATTGTCCTCGACAAGCATATACCTAAGTGCTGTGAAGCCTGAGGAACTTGCCAATGGGACCAGAAGTTAGATGGTTTATGGTTTGTAGTTAATTGTTTTCTCTGTTGTGGACATTAGCTCAAGTTCTGTTTTAACTCTGATATACAAATACACATCTGGCCAGGCTAGAGGAGGAAGAGAGGGAATTTCAAAGAATACACATGTATAACCAGGAAACTTCGGATACAAGGTAGGGCTATCCGGCTCCCTCTTACCTGTCCTGGTCCTGGCGGTATTGTGCCATGTTTTTCTTATAGAGAGAAATGCTCTTTGTGTCAAGCCCCAAGATGATGAAGCTAATGAGGATTATGCTCGTGTCCAGAATGTTTCTCTTCCTACTCAAGAACCTCCAGCTCTGCCGTTTCAGCCGCCGAACCTAAACACATCACACATCACAGTCAGAAAGATTAGCAAGGCCTCTCCCTAATAAGGCGTTGCGAGCAGCGCTGCCTTCTACAGGCAAAGCACACTGCTGGGCACTTGATCAGATCTAAGTTGGACAAATGGGTTGTCCTGCTTCAGCTCTAGTCACTCAAATGCTGCTTACAGAACAGGTGGCCTCTAATACAATTTCCATTTTATATATTTAATTCGTTTTCTTGGAGACTATAGACCTGTCACTTAAAAATAAATAAAAACCATTTCTAAATTGGATATTAAATCTGCAAATAAAGAAAAAAATACCGTGTGTGCGCTTTGCTCCCGTAGCACAGTGGTTACAGCGCCGGCCACATACACTGGGCTAGCGGGTTCGAACTTGGCCTGGGCGAGCTAAAACAACAATGACAACTGCCACAAAAAAGTCAGGCACTGTGGCAGGCACTCTAACATAGTGACACACCCCTCTCCTCCCCCCAAAAGCAAAAACTACTGTGGCATAGATATTTTCTCTTTTGAGAGCAATCATTTGTGCTTCTGAGTACTTGCTCTTTGTTCACCCTACTTAGTACCACTTATAAGGGGTAGGAAAAACTATATATAAAGTAATATATATATATATTTTTGAGACAGTCTCAAGCTGTTGCCCTCAGTAGAACTCAATGGCATCACAGCTCATAGCAACCTCAAACTCTTGGGCTTAAGTGATCCTCTTGCATCAGCCTCCCAAGTAGCTAGGACTATAGGTACCTGCCAGAGTGCTTGGCTATTTTTTGGTTGTAGTTGTCAACCGTTACTTAGCAGACCTGGGTTGGGTTCGAACGCACCACCCTAGGTATATGTGGCCGGTGCCTTGCTCACTGAGCTATGGGCGCCGCCTATAAAGTAATGTTTTTATAGAGTTAATTCTTTAGTTCTTGAAAATTAGAAGAGCTGTACTCTGCCTGGCAATAAGTAAGCCTTTAACTAAATTCAGGTTTCTAGAAAGGAATGAAATCACAGCTATAATTCTAGTAACATGTCATTGTAGAGTTCCCCAGATAAAATCTGGCAACCTTTATTATTTCTCATGTCTGACATTTTCAACTCACCTGTATGAAGGCATAGTAACAGACTAGTAGATAATAGATGACTTGTGAGGCGACAGACCTGGCAAAGCCCTTCTTTGATGTCTGAAGGGAAGTTAAACTGTCCAGTCTTACAGATGTGAAGAAAGCACCTGGAAGTAACAACGGACACCTGGGGTCAAGAGTCTTTTAAAACTGCTGCCCTCTTCTCTTCAAGGTATTTTAATAATACCAACTGTTCCAATACCAGCGGTTCAAATGATTCTGTGTCTCTATACTCCATTTAGCATTTCCTGTAGAACTGTCATGGAAATTAAATGAGATCACTGTTGACCCCACTGTACCCAGTTAGAAAAAGTACCCAGACAAAAGTCTGAAGCACCATTAGTATGCCATGAATACTCTGATGTTTAAATGAAGGTCAACTTCCAGCCCAGAATGTTTATAAAATTCATGAAAGGCCTTGGGAATATACTTTCCATAAAACTTCAAAGTATCACAACTAGATATGTCCGTTATAGGTACAAAGTACATTTAAGAACAAAAATAATTGGGCGGTGCCTGTGGCTCTAAAGGGTAAGGTGCTGATCCCATATGCCGGAGGTGGCAAGTTCAAACCCAGCCCCAGCCAAAAACAGCAAAAAAATAAAATAAAATGCTTTAAAAAAAAAATAAGAATAAAAATAATTTATTTCCACTTCAGATAGCCAGTTCTCAAGACTGGGACTTTCCTCATGTTTATTTTTACTCCTGTCCAAAAATTTTTTTTTTTTTTTGAGACAGAGCCTCAAGCTATTCCCCCTGGGTAGAGTGCTGTGGCTTCACAGCTCAGAGCAACCTCCAACTCCTGGGCTCAAGCGAGTCTCCTGCCTCAGCCTCCCAAGTAGCTGGGACCACAGGTGCCCGCCACAACGCCCAGCTGTTTTTTGGTTGCAGCCATCATCGTTGTTTGGCGGGCCCGGGCTGGGGATTCAAACCTGCCACCTTAGGTATATGTGGCTGGCGCCTTAGCCACTTGAGCCACAGGTGCTGAGCCGTCCTGTCCAATTTTTGGTACTATTAAAAATCTTCATTAAGTTGTTGCACTTAGGGTGGCGCCTGTGGCTCATTGAGTAGGATGCTGGCCCCATATACCAAGGTGGTGGGTTCAAACCTGGCCTCAGCCAAACTGCAACAAAATCAACCAGGTATTGTGGCAGGCACCTATAGTCCCAGGTACTTGGGAGGCTGAAGCAAGAGAATCGCCTAAGCCCAAGGACTGGAGGTTGCTGTGAGCTGTGTGATACCATGGCACTCTACCTAGGGCAACAACATGAAACTCTGTCTCCTAAAAAAAAAAAAAAAGCTGTTATACTTTATTTAGAAATAAGTATGAGAGAAGTGGTCTTCTCTTTGTGGGGATGGGAAGAAAACAACTTGATCAGAAGTAACAGCTAATGGTAAATGGAAGGACACCTGGGGGGCAACGGGGCAGGAGAGTGGGGAGAAGAGGAGGAAGGAGATGATTAGGACAGACTCCCTGTTACAGCTGAGGGAATGGAATGCCCCAGCTTCCCTCTCAATCCCTACAAAACGCCACTACAAGGACAATGAAGGGATAAGAAAATGACAGACGGGCAGCACCTGTGTAGTTCAGTGGGTAGCGCACCAGCCCCATATACCCAGGGTGCCAGGTTCAAACCTGGCCCCAGCCAGCTAAAACAGCAGTAACAATTGCAACAACAATAAATAAGCCAGGGGTGCCACCTGTGGTTCAGTGGGTAGGGCGTGGGTCCCATATACAGAGGGTGGCAGGTTCGAATCCAGCCCCAGCTAAACTGCAACAACAAAAAATAGCCAGACATTGTGGATGCCTGTAGTCCCAGCTATTCAGGAGGCTGAGGCAAGAGAATTGCCTAAGCCCAGGAGTTGGAGGTTGCTGTGCGCTGTGACACCATGGCACTCTACCGAGGGCGACATACTAAGACTCTGTCTCAAAAAAAACAAAAGGACAAAGATGGAGGGCAGATTCGAGAGTGACCAAATGGGGGAAGCTGAAAAGTAGAGGAATAATGCTGACTTAGCAAGTTCAAGAAAGCTGAAAGGGTTCAGCAGTGTAGGAACCCCAAAAGTAACCCAATTCTAACCACAAAACCCTAGAAAGGCTCAGAAATTGGAGGTATCAGATATCTTCGAAGGGACAAGCTCAGATGGAAATAGCAAAGTCTGAACAGAAACAATTAAGAGTCTAGATTTCCGGCTCGGCACCTGTGGCTCAAGCAGCTAAGGCACCAGCCACATACACCTAAGGTGGCGGGTTCGAATCCCCAGCCCGGACCCGCCAAACAACAATGATGGCTGCAACCAAAAA
>NW_003852442.1:10891320-10892743 GCF_000181295.1 Otolemur garnettii
GCCACCTTAGGTGTATGTGGCTGGTGCCCTAGCTGCTTGAGCCACAGGCGCCGAGCCCTCAGGCTGGTCTTGAACTCTTGAGCTCAAGCCATCTTCCTGCCTCAGCCTCCAAGAATGCTAGGATTACAGGCCTGAGCCATTGTACCCAGCCAGCATCAGACTTCTTGATAGCTACATGGAAAGCTAGAAGGCAGTGGAGCTATATTTCTCAAAATTCTCTGAGAAACAGGCTAGGCGTGGTGGCTCATACCTCTAATACTACCACTCTGGGAGGCTGAGGAAGATGGATTGCTTGAGCTAAGGAGTCTGAGACCAGCCTGTGCAAGGAGGAGACCCCATCTGTTCTAAAAATAGAAAACCTAGCCAGGTGGTGTGATGGGCATCTGTAGTCCCAGCTACTTGGAAGGCTGAGGCAAAAGGATCACTTGAGCCCAAGGGTTTGAGGTTGCTGTGAGCTATGACGCCATGGCACTCTACCCAAGGCAACAGAGACTTTGTTTCAAAAAAAAGAAAAGTTCTGTGAGAAACAAATTATACTGGGACAAATTAGTAATCTAATGTGATAGCACAATAAAAACATTGCTGGACATGTAAGGTTTCCAAAGTTTACATCCCTTGCGTAGTCTTAGGAAGTTGCTGGAGGATGTGCTTTAGCAAAATGAAGCAAACCAAGAGAGGAAGACATGGGATCCAACAGAGGAGAAAGGGCAGGTGATCCCCAGGGTGATGTGAAGGGAGCAGGCCGAGAGAATCCCCAATCCCCAGGGAGGGTGTCTCTGAGACAAAGGTAAAGCCATACTTCATGTGATACTATTGGACAGAATCAGAGTTTTTTGTTTCTAAGAAGAGTTTGGTGATGAACCAATGATAAATACATACAAAACCACGCAAATTAAAGGGAAATAAGAAATTAGAAATTCTAAATTTCCTTTCTTTTACAACAAGTACAACTTTTTCTTGCAAATAAAAGGAAATCTAGTCATAACTTATTACATGTCTCATCTTTGGAAAACGTAATCCGAATGGAAATACTCCAACTAAACATATATGACTCTGTGGGGAGGAAAACAAAGGAGGAAAGACACGTATCAGCGTGTTTGTGTTCAGGGTATGTGTAGGTATAAGAAAGCTTCTTTATCCTCACAAAAAAAGAAATATATAATATCTAATACTGATAATTCATGAAATGTTAATTTGTCAATTCTAAAATAACTAGTTTAGGGAGTAGGGATGAGGGAGGAATGAACTGAGAACTGCTGTTTTTTTCCTTGAACTATTTGACTTTTAAAACTATATTTATGGGCTCGGTGCCTATAGCTCAACCAGCTAAGGCGCCAGCCACGTACACCTAAGGTGGCGGGTTCGAATCCCCAGCCCAGACCCGCCAAACAACAATGACGGCTGCAACCAAAAAATAGCCGGG
>NW_003852442.1:10893314-10894936 GCF_000181295.1 Otolemur garnettii
TGGGCTTAGGTGATTCTCTTGCCTCAGCCTCCCAAGCAGCTGGGACTACAGGCGCCTGCCGCAACACCCGGCTATTTTTTTTGGTTATAGTTGTCATTGTTTGGCAGGCCTGGGCTGGATTCTACCCTGCCAGCTTGGGTGTATGTGGCTGGTACCCTAGCTGCTTGAGCTATAGGTGCTGAGTCCTGGGAAAATTTTTAAAGAGCATTAATTATTTTCGAAAGTAGTTCAAAGCATAGTAAGTATATTCATTTTTTACTTTTTTTTTTTGATCAACATAATTTAAGTGTGTGGTGGAAGTTTATAGATTCAAGTGTGCCATGAGATAAAAGGTTGAAAAACACTGCTATAAAGGAAGACCTGGGTCATTTATGAAGAACAATGCTCATTTGGCTCACAATTCTGAGGACTGGTAGGTTTGAGGTTGGGCATGTGCATCTGGGGAGGGTCCCAGGCTGCATCTACTGGGGGCGGAAGGTGAGAGGATCTTGTGTGTGTAGAGTTTACAAGGAGAGAGAGAAAGCCAGAGGGAGGAGGAGGCTCTTTTTTAACAACCAGTTTTCTGAGAGTGTCAGAATGTACCCCTGACCCAGACGTCTCCCAGGGGGCCCCACCTCCAACATCAAAGATCAGATTTTAACAGGAGGTTTGCAGGGGACAAACTTCCGAACCGCAGCCTCACATCCGTGAGGGAGGAGAGCAGAGCCCTTCATACCCACATCGCTGGACTCCAAAATCAAGGTCACAACACAGAACAGGTTCACATTAGCGTTGAAGACCACAAATTCCACGAAGAGGCATTTTGTGCATTGGTCCAGCCAGTGCCTCTGTTCAAGATGCCGCAGAACTCTGGGGAGACAGGGAAGGACAGGGCCAGCTACTTTCTCCCTTCAGCGCTGCAAAGGGGAAACCGTCCTGACGTTTCCAGTATCACTGCCATGCACCAGGTAAGAGGCCACATTTTCTAGTCTAGTTCTCTTATAAAATACTTTAAGATTGGCCAAGCATGGTGGCTCACACCTGTAATCCTAGCACTCTGGGAGGCTGAGGTGGGTAGATTGCCTGAGTTCAGGAGTTCAAGACCAGCCTGAGCAAGAGTGAGACCCCCATCTTTAAAAAATAGCCAGGCATTTGGTGGGTGCCAGTAGTCCCAGCTACTCAGGAGTCTGAGGCAAGAGGATCGCTTGAACCCAAGCATTTGAGGTTGCTGTGAGCTATGATGCCACAGGACTCTACTGAGGGCAACAGCGTAAGACTGTCTCAAAAAAAAAACAAACTTTATGATTATTAGTGTCCAGACTTTCACTGGTGTTAACATAAAATTTAGTAGACTATAAAAAATAAAAGTGTCCGGCTTGGTGCCTGTGGCTCAAGTGGCTAAGGCACCAGCCACATACACCTGAGCTGGCAGGTTCAAATCCAACCTGGGCCCGCCAAACAACAATGATGGCTGCAACCAAAAAATAGCCAGGTGTTGTGGTGGGCACCTGTAATCCCAGCTACTTGGGAGGTGGAGGCAGAAGACTTGCTTAAGCCCAAGAGTTGGAGGTTGCTGTGAGCTGTGATGCCATGGCACTCTACCCAGGGGGACAGCTTGAGGCTCTGTCTCAAAAAAAAAAAAA
>NW_003852442.1:10894959-10896846 GCF_000181295.1 Otolemur garnettii
GCCAGCCACATATACCTGAGCTGGTGGGTGTCCAGCCCAGGCCCACCAAACACAATGACAACTATAACCAAAAAATAGCCAGGTGTTGTGGTAGGTGCCTGTAGTCCCAGCTACTTGGGAGAGTGAGGCAAGAGAATTGCTGAAGCCCAAGAGTTTGAGGTTGCTGTGAGCTGTGATTTCATAGCACTCTAGTGAGGGCTACAACTTAAGACTCTGTCTCAAAACAAAAACTAAAACAAACAAATAAAAAACGTTGTCACAATAGCATTCACACCAAGGTTAAACATTCAGGAAAATATATTTGGCATTAGGGTCTGAGGTATGGTTAATTTCATATGTGACATAAGCCACTTCTACTGGAAATATTAGTCTTTACTAACAGTTCTTTGGGAAGGTGGGAGTATATATGTCATTTATTAGCTGGCATTATTGTTTCTGAGTAATTCTTTGTTGTAAGTTTAAAGGAGGAGAGAATTATTTTAACTCTGACTTTTTCCTAGGTAATGACAAAGACTCTCAAAATACTAAACTACTCTATGAAAATCTTTGGAAATTTAATTTTGGCATTTGGATTTTGGATTGATGGCACATGAAGGGCAATTTTTGTTTTTATAACGGAAGATAAAAGTGTGTCCAAACTAGAGTTACCGGAGTTTAACTACAACTAAGATTGAAATTGATGTTCATTTTTGCACATAAGAAAATGAATTTTAGCAGACTGACTAACCAAAACATACCTGTAGTTTGAAACTGAATAAGAATTTTCTTTCCTTCAATGCTCTGACACTGTTTCTGTTTTTTTCTTTTTCTTCAATGCTTTGACACTTTTTTTTTCTTTAGGAATTTAACTAAAAGGTGTATTTCCTTTGAAGTCTAAAATAAAAGTGTCCACAAATGTTACAGACAGTAGAGTAGCTGTTAAACTGCTCAAATAGGTCCTGAATTCTTTTTTTTTTTTTTTCTGGAGACAGAGTCTCCCTCAGTCACCCTAGGTAGAGTGCCATGGCATCATCACAGCTCACAGCAACCTCAAATTCCTGCGCTTCAGTGATCCTCTTGCCTCAGCCTCCTGAGTAGCCTCTTGAGCTGGGACTACAGGCACCCACCATGATGCCCAGCTAATTTTTCTATCTTTAATAGAGATGGGGCCTCACTCTTGCTCAGGCTGGTCTCAAACTCCTGAGCTCAGCCAATCTAGCTGTCTCGCCCTTCCAGACTGGTAGGATTATAGGTGTGAGCCACCTCACCTGGCCAGGTCCTGAATTCTTAATCAACTGGCCGGTATGAACATTCAGTCCTCTTGTTCAGGGGGCAGGCTTGCTCACCTGGTTGCAGTACTGGAGTTTCTTCCAAGTTTCACAACATATCCTCCTCCTGAGTAAGTGGCAAACTCCCCTTGGATGGGATAACCACCCAGGGTCTCCTGCTTCTGGTAATGCCAAATGCTATCTGGTTCTGTGACGTTTGCGCTGGGGGGCCCCCAGTTCATCCCATAGTTCTCTGTATCCTCCTGATGTTGGTGAGATGGCCTCACTTGTTCTTGGGGAAATACTCTAGCTGGGAAGAGTGTGGCACTGGGAATGCGAATCTGACGAAGCAGAACATTGCCCAGAAGAAAGGAGTTCCCGTCAGTAATAAATCCTAATGAGAAATAAAAGAAATAATTTTATAAATTGCCTAAGTTAATAACAAGACAAAGATGAACACTTTCACCACTACGTTTGAAAACATTTGTAGAGGTACTGGCTAATGCAATTAGATAAGAAAAGAGGTATAAAATTTAAAAGGGAAGTGAAATTATCACAATTTGTAAATGATAAATTAAGAGAATCAACTGAAAAGCTATTACTGTTGACTCTTGAGCAATACAGGTTAGAAATACCCAGG
>NW_003852442.1:10896915-10898365 GCF_000181295.1 Otolemur garnettii
AGACCACCCCTCCTTTCCCTCCTCCTTGGCATACTTAGTGTGAAGATGAGAAGGTAGAAAACTTCATGATGACCCACTTCTGCTTAATGAACAGTAAATATGGTTTTCTTCCTTTTTTTGAGACAGAGTCTCAAGCTGTCACCCTGCATAGAGTGCTGTGGCATTATAGCTCACAGCACCCTCCAACTTGGGCTCAAGTGATCCTCTTGCTTCAGTTTTTCTATTTTTAGAAGCAACGAGGACTTGTTTTTGCTCCCAAACTTAATCCTCCCATGCTGTGGTAGGATGGGAGGATTTTTCCTTACAAAAAAGATGGTTCACCAAAGTGGCTGGGTACTAAATAAACATAAAGCAACAGCTTTCATATAGCCACATGATATTTACTTAGCAGATATAAAAAAATAAATGAAATATCTCATTTATAGTATGTAGTAGTTAATACAAAAGAGAAAATAAACCTAACAAGAGATGCGCAAAAACTATAGGAGGAACAATTCTGAACATTACTGAAGGACTCAGATGCAAATGAAAATAGAAAAACATACCACGCTCCTAGGTAGGAAAAGAAGAGAATAAAGATATCAGTTCCCTAACTCATGTAAACTTTGTAGTTCTAGTAGGTTAACCACAACGAGAAGTGGCCCAGTTAATAATTAACAGCAAACACTTACCCAGTGAGTATTACGTGCTAGACACTTAGATCTCCTAATCTTTTAATCTTCATGTCAGTCTTATAGGGTAGATCCTAAAATTATCTCCATTGCATAGACAGGGAGACAGGCACGTAGGTTGAGGAATTTACCCAAGATCACATGGTTGGAAATTGGGGACCCAGGGAGACCCACAAAGAAAGAAATCTGGTTTTGGACCACAACACTACACCACAGAGCCAAGGACTCCAAGAGGAGGCCACACCTGCTGTGATGGCACAGACCTCAGCCACACAGGGTTCCAGTCTCTTTCATTTACTCAGTATTGTATTCAGCACAGAGGTACAAACTGCAATTAGGAAGGCGTCCTAATCCCAGAACTGTCACCATCTAAAATTTTACTCTATTTTTTTTTGTTTTTGAGACAGAGCCTCCAGCTATACCCCTGGGTAGAGTACTATGACCTTAGGTGTATGTGGCTGGCACCTTAGCCACTTGAGCCACAGGCGCCCAGCCACCATCTAAAATTGAACTACAGAGTCAATATTCAACATGTTGTCATCTATGAAAACTCTCTGCACCAAGTGCATCTTTAAGACTCTAAACATTTGCTGAGATAAACATACGTTTTTGATTTTTTTTTTTTGAGACAGCCTCACACTGTTGCCCCAGGCTAGCTCACAGCAATCTCAATTCCCTCGGTTCAAGCGATCCTCCTGCCTCAGCCTCCTGAGTAGCTGGGGCTACAGGCGCCCATCACAACACCTGGCTAGTTTTTTTTTTCTTTTCTTTTTTTTTTT
>NW_003852442.1:10899382-10908955 GCF_000181295.1 Otolemur garnettii
AAAAAGAAAGAAAGAAAAAATTTGTTAGGATGTCTTCATCACTGTCTAGGGCAAAGTGTACTGTATCCTCCTGACAGTGAGTTTCTAAGAAGGTACAAATCATACTATATCCATCTTTTTATCATTAGTTCCCAGGACACTTCCCACCATATCTGTGTTCAGTCATGTTAATCATGTTTCTTGCATGAGCATCACCTCACCTCAACTGGATGCTCATGCAAGAAACATTTACAAGGGTATAATCGTGGAGCTGGGAAAGATGGCCTATCAGGCCAGAATAGCATCTCATACGGAGGCCCTTACACATTCATTCCCGGTTTGCACTCACTGGAAAGCCTTCTTTGCTGCATTGTGGTTGAGTCCCGGGGGTCACTCCAGTTACTATTCATGCTGTGGGTGAATCCATTTCATTCTCATTTGTCAGCCTCTAGTGAGACTCAGCAATGGGAATCAACACCCCCTGGGCCTAGGTGAACCTGCTGAGATGAGGTCCAGGGAACAGCCCCTTGGGGTGCCCAGAGATGCCCCATAGCAGAGAAGTCTGACGATCCTTCTCCAGTTTCTCATGGCTCTTGGCCAGGGGTGTTTGGAAAATTAATTGCACACCATATTTGCGTGGCTGGGCCCCAGGACTGTGGCTCTCTCACCTCTGTAACCCCCATACAGGTTAGGAAGGAGGGTGCGGTGGGCCCAGGGGTAAAAGTCCTCAAGCAGTTTGATTTCCGAAAAATGGTGGGAAAAGCTCTTCTTGATAGTCTGATGGAGGTAAAATCTATTGGAGTTCTTTGCAGAGTAGACGGTAGTCATCAACAGGATAAGGAAGAGGATTTGTACTGGTGTAGGTGGGAAGAAAAATCATAATTGAGTGGTTAAGCTTAGAGATCCTCTATACATTTTTCATTTTCTTGTAAGCCTAGAGTTTTGCAGGTCAAAAATAGCCAGAAATTGGCAATTTCACATGGTTCAACCTAATAATTATTAACCCTCCTGATCCTATGTCAGACAAAAACACTTATTTTATGAAATCTAAAATAATAAAATCATCAGGTGAGTTCATATTTATGTTTTTCCTTTTAAAAACTATGGTATTGCCTTGGTGCCTATAGCTCAGTGGTTAGGGCGCTGGCCACATACACCAGGGTCAGCAGGTTCGAACCCATCCTAGGCCTGCTAAACAACAACAACAAAAATAGCCAGGCATTGTGGCAGGCACCTATGGTCCCAGCTACTAGGTAATAGAGGCAAGAGAATCGCTCAAGCCCAAGAGTTTAAGGTTGCTGTGAGCTGTGATGCCATTGCACTCTACCGAGGGTGACATAATGAGACTCTGTCTCAAAAACAAAACAAAACAAACAAAAAAGCCCTGTAGGATAGGCCAGATGCACTGGTTCACACCTGTAGTCCCAGCACTCTGGGAGGCCTAGGCAGGTGGATTGCCTGAGTTCATGAGTTCAAGAACAGCCTGAGCAAGAGTGAGATCCCATCTCTCCCCTGTTGTAGCAGGTGCCTGTAGTTCCAGCTACTTGAGAGGCTGAGGCAAGAGAATGCTTGAGCCCAAGAGTCTGAGGTTGCTGTGAGCTATGATGCCATGACACTTTACCACAGGCAACAAAATGAGACTCCATCTCAAAAAACAAACAAACAAAATAACAAAACAACTGTAGGATAACTATTATACAAGTAATCCACAAACATCTTTCCTGGCCACAATAAGTAAGAGCTGAGGAGTAGTATGCAGGTGGCAGAAAAATTGGATTGGAAGTTAATATGCATAACGCCTTCCTATAATTTTTCTGTCACTAAGTTTTATTTAAGATACATAAAATCTGGGCAGCACCTGTGGCTCAGTCGGTAGGTCACCGGTCCCATATACGGAGTGGCAGGTTCAAACCCAGCCCCAGTCAAATTGCAACAAAAAATAGCTGGGTGTTGTGGCAGATGCCTGTAGTCCCAGCTACTCGGGACCTAAGCCCAGGAGTTGGAGGTTGCTGTGAGCTGTAATGTCACATCACTCTACCAAGGGTTTGGTAAAGTGAGACTCTGTCTCTAAAAAAAATAATAATAATATGTAAAAATCCTACACAAAAATATTATATTTAGTTTAGTTTGTGAATGCTCTCTCTTGCTTCCTTTCAACTGTCTGTGTTCACAGAAGTGAAGGCCTCATATGGAGACTCTTTGGTCTAGGGAGTCCAACACGTACTAGCCATGCTGAAGCCAGTCACCTGGCACCTACGGAACAGCCATTGTCCAAAGCATTTTCATTTTCCCTCCAACCTGTAAAGTATGTAGATCAAATATTGTTATTGCATTCTGTAGGTGGAGAAAGTGGCTTAACACAAGTACACAACAAAATTGCCAGACTCCAAGTTCAGCAGTCTATCCACTTACCATACCATCTTGTTTACTGGAATCTCAATTTTCACAAGATGAAGATACCTTACTGTTTGAGACAAAGTCTCACTTTGTCACCCTTGGTAGAGTACTATGGTGTGACAGCTCACAGCAATCGCAAACTCTTGGGCTCAAGCCATCCTCTTGCCTCAGTCGTCTGAGTAGCTGGGACTACAGGCACCCACCACTATGCCTGGCTAGTTTTTTTGATTTTTAGTAGAGACAGGGTATCACTCTTGGTTCAGCCTCCCAGAATGCTAGGATTACAGGTATGAGTCACTGTGCCTGGCCCCACAAGGTGAAAACATTAAAAGATACCTTTTCACCCTCTATATTTTCCATTTATTCTCTCTCCCTTTCCTGCTTTTCCCTCTCCATACCCAGAATATCTCCAGTCATCTTGAAGAGTTTCTTCTTTTTCAAGGTTTTTTCTAGGCACTTAGTTGGACTCCTCACAGCTGGGGCTAGGTAGATGGGGTTGTTCCTATCTTTCAAACCAGGTACTGGTGAAGAACACTTTGCTGTCAATAATTCAAATGTAGAAAAAAGAAATGTTATATTTCATTAAGTATGTACTCACCAACATTTCCTGAGCACCCCCGTCACATGTTGAAGAAATAAGAAATAGGCCCGTAGCTCAGCCGTTAGGGCACCTACCACATACACCAAGGCAGGCGGGTTCAAACCTAGCCCAGGGCTGCTAAACAACAATGACAACTGCAATAAAAAAATAGCCAGGCATTGTGGTGGGCACCTGTAGTTCGAGCTACTTGGCAGGCTGAGGCAAGAGAATCGCTTAAGTCCAAGAGTTAGAGGTTGCTGTGAGGTGTGATGCCATGGTACTCTACTATGGGTGATACAGTGAGACTGTCTTGAAAATAAAAAAAAAGAAATAAGGAGTAAAGCCACCTATGCAGTGCTTCTCAATATTTATGGTGAAGGAGGTGTTTTCAGAAAGATTCCAGTCCACTAGGGATTGGTACTTTTTTTTTTTTTTTAAGAAGGAGTCTCACTGTGTTACCCTCAGTAGAGTGCTGTGGTGTCACAGCTCATAGCAACCTCAAACTCAGGCTTAAGTGATTCTCTTGCCTCAGTCTCCCAAGTAGCTGGGACTACAGGTACCCACCACAACGCCCAGCCATTTTTTTGTCGTTGTTGCAGTTGTCATTGTTGTTTAGCTGGCCCCAGGCTGGGTTTGAACCCGCCATCCTCAGTGCATGTGGCTGGCGCCTTAACCACTGTGCTATGGGCACCGAGCCAGGATCGATACTTTTTGTACAATGAAAATGAGTTGCTAGAAAAATAAAATAAAACAGAAGCATATAAAACATAAGCCCTATTTTGAAAACTAGATTCAATAGGCGTAAAATTAGCCTGCCAAATTGCTTTAAATTTCTAAATGCTTATTCTCCATTCCTGTACTTATCTTGGACTAGAAACGAACCCTGCTAGTCAGTGTTAGCAGCACTTAGGGAGCCCTGTTCTATACAGCAGTGTTCCTCAGGCTTTCCTGTGCATAGGAACTGCCTGGGAAGCCTGTTCAAACGCAGATTCTCAGGTGAGGCCTGATTAAGAGTCTGCATTTCTGACCCTGCTGGGAGATGACAATGCTGCTGATCTGCAGACAACACTGTGAGTAGAAGAATCTAGAGACACAGACATCGAAAGCGGGAGAGGGAGAGGGAATTAGAGTATGACACAGAACACGCGAGCAGTGTGTGCCAGGTACCATGGGATCGCTGAAGAATGAACAAATAAATCTCCCCAAGGAAGCCAGAGATGCCGTCACAGAGGAAATGGCATTTGACATTTGTTTTGGAGGATGGGACAGAATTCTCCAGAAAGACAAAGGTGAGGATAAGAAAAAAAGTCACTGTGGGCAGAGAGCACAATGGTTCAAAATGCATGGAGAAATGACCTGAGGGCAAGAAAGGTGGTTTAAAGTTAGATTATTGCTGGGCGAGGGGGCTCATGCTTGTCGTAGCATTCTGGGCGGCTAATGTGGGTGCATGGCCTGAGCTCATGAGTTCAATACCAGCTTGAGCGAGAGCAAGACCCCCATCTCTACTAAAAACAGAAAAACTAACCAGGAGTTGTGGCAGGCGCCTGCAGTCCCAGCTATTTGGTAAGCTGAGACATAAGGACCTCTTGAGTCCAAGACTTTGAGGTTGCTGTGAGCTGTGACTCCATGGCAGTCTAGCCTGGGTGACAGAGTGACTGTCTCAAAAAAAAAAAAAAATTAGATTATTAATTTCTTTAACCTCACAAGGAATGGAGTACCTACTGCTTAGTAGTATATCACTGCTCAGCTGAAGAAAGAAGTACTGGCCCACACAGAGCCTGCTGTGTGCCCTGGGGCCTGGTATCCCTTCTTTTCCTCAGAGAGGTAAGACTTTCCTGAATTTTAGTGTTTATCATTGCCATGCTTGTCTGTTTTTTATCTATTAATTTAAAAAAAAAAAAAAAGATACCGGTGGTGCCTGTGGCTCAAAGGAGTAGGGCGCTGGCCCCATATGCCGGAGGTGGCGGGTTCAAACCCAGCCCTGGCCAAAAAAAAAAAAAAAAAAAAAGATACCTATATCTCCTCTAGTCAACACGTTCATTGTTTTTACATGATTAAAATTGTGCTCATTTTTCTGCAACTTGCTTTTTTGCCCAATGTTGAGTTTGCGAGTTGCATCCAGGTGATTTAAGTGGGTCTTATTTAGAGGGTAGATATTTCCAGGGTTGGTGACTAAATGCAAAATAAGGGAGGAATTTAGGACTAGGTACACTGACATTTTTAGAGAATGGCAATGCTCTTGATTGAAATGAGAAAATATAGTGAAGAAGTGGATTTGTGGGAAAGGTTAACAATTTGGTTTAATTTGAGACATTCAGATACAGATGACAAGCAGTTGAAAACAGCATCTGAGGCTCAGGAGAGGAAGAGAGAGGATTTCTAGACCACAGGGGAAGGGCCAGGTATGGTGGCTCAGACCTATAATCTTAGCACTCTGGGAGGTTGAAGCAGGTGGATTGTATGAGTTCAGGAGTTTAAGACCAGCCTGAGCAAGAGTGAGGCTCCCAACTCTACTAAACATAGAAAAAGTCGCCAGGTGAGGCACAAGCCCGTAGTCCCAGTTACTTGGGGAGGCTGAGGCAAGAGGATCGCTTGAGCCCAAAAGTTTGAGATCGCTGTGAGCTATGATGCCCCAGCACCCTACTTACAGCAATAGTGAGATTCTGTCTCAAAAAAAAAAAAAAAAGAACTCTGAGGGAGCCGAAGCACTGAGAGAAGGTGTGAGGATCTAGATCTAGGGAGGCATGCGTTAAGTTTTAAGTTTTGGTGACACATCTCCGATCAGTCTTAGGCAGAAGAGCAACCAGTTGATTAAAGACAAGATCTTTGAAGGGATGAATCCATCTGAGTCAGTAAGGTGACCAGAATTCTATGAATACGATATAATTTGATCTTTGCAAAATTAGACAGCAGTTAGAACTACTTGAATTACCCGAAAGTGCCAAGGCCCTCCGCGTCTGTTGTTCCTTCTCCCCGTTAAGCCATGGCATCCTGCTCGTCACCAGTGAGAGGAAGACTGTGAGGAACACCACCTAGACAGTAAAACCACAGGGGGCCTTACTGAGCAGGTAGTGCAGGTCTGAGCTTACGATGTCACGTGCAAAGGCAAAGCTGGGTAATTAATAAATTTCAATTACTTGGCCTTTTCTTTTATGGACAAGTAACTAATTTCATACTCATTTTCTTTATAATGATGGGGACCTAGAAAGGCCCCTAAGAGTCTAAAACCAATTTTTCTTTCTTTTTTTTTTTTTGAGACTGAGCCTCAAGCTGTCCCCCTGGGCAGAGTGCCATGGCATCACAGCTCACAGCAACCTCCAACTCCTGGGCTCAAGCGAGTCTCCTGCCTCCGCCTCCCAAGTAGCTGGGACTACAGGTGCCTGCCACAACGCCTGGCTATTTTTTGGTTGCAGCCGACATTGTTGTTTTGGCAGGCCCAGGCTGGATTTGAACCCGCCATCTTAGGTGTATGTGGCTGGCGCCTTAGCCACTTGAGCCAGAGGCGCTGAGCCTAATTTTTCTTTCTTGAGTCAGAGTCTCATCACCTAGGTAGAGTGCCATGGCATCAGCTCAGCAACATCAAATTCCTGGGTTTAAACAATCCTCCTACCCAACCTCCGAAGTAGCTGAGGCTACAGGCACCCACAATGCCTGGCCAATTTTTTTCTATTTTTAGTAGAGACAGGGTCTCACTCTTGCTCAGGCTGGTCTTGAACTCTTGAGCTCAAGGGAGCCACCTGCCTTGGCCTCCCAGACCAGAGCGCTAGGATTACAGCTGCAAACCACCAACGCTTGGCGGTCTCACACATATCCTTAACAAAGGTCACTCTGCCTAGTTCTGTTTCTTGAGGTTTTCTGGGTTTTTTTTGGTTGTTGTAAAATTGTCAAAAACCATCAACATCCAAGTCTCCCAAACTTTCTCAGACCATAATGGTTTTGTTCCATTTCACACATACCTTCACTGGCTGGCTGATGAAGACGTTTTGAAGTACTGATAAAATAATCGAAGTAACCCAGCTGGTGGCTTGGTCTTTGTCCAATTCCAAGCTATAAAGTGCTGTAAAAAAGGCTGAAGCCAGGCTAGTGACTGCGAGGAGGAGCCAGCAGATGTGAGTCAAGCATCTGGGTAGGCCATTAATGGTGGGGTTCTTCTTTTCTTCTGGGCTCAGGATGGGGAAACTGGTCACCTCCCTGAAGCACAAAAGTTGGAGGAAGAATTTTTTTTTGTGACAACAGAGTCTCACTTTATCACCCTTGGTAGGTAGAGTGCGGTAGCGTTACACAGCTCACAGCAACCTCCAACTCCTGGGCTTAGGCGGTTCTCTTGCCTCAGCCTCCTGAGTAGCTCGGACTACAGGAGCCCACCACAATGCCTGGCTATTGCTTTGTTGCAGTTTGGCGGGGGCCAGGTTTGAACCCACTACCCTTGGTATATGGGGCCAGTGCCCTACCCACTGAGCCACAGGCCTCAGGAAGGAGGAAGAATCTTGTACCCAACAGCTGAGAGAGGGGACTTATTACCTGGATGGCTCTTGCTCCAGGGGAAGAATGTGTGTTTCCAAGAGTTTCTGGAGTTTCTGAAATTGGCTGGCCGCATCCAGGAAGTCAAAGGGCTGGTGAGTCTGGGTGAGATCTACTGTGCCTAAGTGAGATTCTAGCTTCTGCAAAACTCTGAGCAGGTAACGGCAGAAGTGACGGTGGTTTTCTGGAACCACTGAAAATATATTTCAAGTTGACACTTTCACAAGTGGAAGATTTCAGTAAGTAGCAATTAGTGGTAGAGATGAGCAATTCATTAATCCATGACATGCTGACATTTTCCCTGTACTAATGGAGAGTGGGGGCAACACCAATGGCATTCCTGTCTCCTGAGGATGCTGGTAAATTCTTAACAATTGTAAAATTCTCGGCTTGGGCCTGTACCTCAGTGGTTAGGGTGCCAGCCACGTGGCGGGTTCAAATCCAGCCCAGGCCTGCCAAACAACGACAACTACAACCAAAAAATAGCTGGGCGTTGTGGCATGCGACTGTAGTCCCAGCTACTTGGGAGACTGAGGCAAGAGAAAGGCTTAAGCCCAAGAGTTTGAGGTTGCTGTGAGCTGTGAC
The DNA here is from genome assembly GCF_000181295.1 of Otolemur garnettii. Classification (NCBI taxonomy): domain Eukaryota; kingdom Metazoa; phylum Chordata; class Mammalia; order Primates; family Galagidae; genus Otolemur; species Otolemur garnettii. The sequence goes on from NW_003852442.1 coordinate 10,907,445, forward strand.
CCCACAGCACTCTACCCAGGGTGACAGCTTGAGACTCTGTCTCAAAACAAACAAAAAAAACCCTGTAAAATTATGAACTTCAATTTAAAGACTCTTAAAGCCTCATTGAGCTATTTCTCTAAAACTGCAATACACGCAACTTATACCGGTAGGTGCCCAGAAGACTCAAACTGTACTTCAATTTGATAAACTGCATAATCTTGCCATTCTGTGGATGAAAAAGGACAAGTTCCAACAGCCTTTAACGAAGCAGCTGGGAACATGTGGTCAGATATAGAGAGGTTTTTTGGTACTTTTTTCTTCTTAATCCTGTACTTTGAATCACCAGATAGACTGTCTAGAAGCCATCGAAGTAATCAGAACTACTAGCTCTTTACTCGAAGTTTAAGGAAATTAAAACAAGCAGAAGGTTGTATCAAGCTGGCTGGTTATGAGTCAGGAAGTAAGGGACATGCAGTGGGGGGGGGGGCAGATGAAAGAGGAGTTACTAAAATCTACTGACCTTTACCATTTGCCCAGTGGGGTCCTCCCTGCTGAGGACAGCCTTGACCCTCTAAATGAGAATAAATGAGGCTGGATAAGAGTGTTACCAGCTTGTTCATGTCACAAGAACTCCATGAAGATTGTTCGTACTCTGAGAGTAGATATGGATTTCTCCTGAGCAGGAATCCCACAGTTTCCTTTAATTCCTGAATATAGAAACACGAGGTGAAAAACCAGTCTGCTGCACATTAACCCAGGACTGGGAGCAATTACAGATAGTAGGACTGTTTCTTATAGTTAGAGAGGGATTTGCTTAGTGCAACAAAACTCAGTTTTTCACTGCGTGGTATTTCACCTTGCAGTAGATTCAAGACTGTGAGAGACTGGCCAGAGGTGGTGGCTCACTCCTGTAATCCTATCACTATGGGAGGCCAAGATGGGCAGATTGCTTGAACTCAGGAGTTCAAGACCAGCCTGAGCAATGATGGGACTCTGTCTCTACTTAAAATAGAAAAAACTAGCTGGGTTTTGTGGCAAGAGCCTGTAGTCCCCAGCTACTGGGGAGGCTGAGGCAAGAGGATCACTTGACCTCAAGAGTTTGAGGTTGCTGTCAGCTATGACACCACAGCACTCTACCCAGGAGAACAGAGTGAGACTCTGTCTTCAAAACAGAGCAAAACAAAACAAACAAAAAACAACAAAAATATGTGAGAGACTACGGAATAAATGAAGGAACAGTTTGAGCAAACATCAAAAACTAAAAACTCCAGAGTAGTACATAATGCATTTCCACTCTTCCTACAATACTTCATAATCAAGAGTAAAATCTAGAGGTATGACTGATCACAACTCAGTGGACTCAGGAATTAGGGGAAAGATAATAAGGCCCCAAGTGGCCCTCCAGGAGATCCTCTCCACTGCTCTTTTCCACTTCATAGGGAAGGGGGGCATATCATTTACCTTACCTTAACTACCTCTTTGAGAGAGAGGGGCTCAATGGAAGCATCCGAGAGGCTGGAGGACTGGAT
>NW_003852442.1:10909487-10910743 GCF_000181295.1 Otolemur garnettii
TGATAGAGTCTTGCTCAGTCATCCTGGATAGAGTGCCATGGCGTCACAGTTCACAGTAACCTCAAAATCCTGGGCTCAAGCAATCCTTTTGCCTTAGCCTCCTGAGTAGCTGGAATGATAGGCACCGGGCACTACACCTTGCTGGTGTTTTATCTATTTTTAATTTTAATTTTTTTGAGACAAGAATCTCATGTAGTCACCCTGGGTAGAGTGCCCTGGGGTCATGGCTCGTAGCAACCTCAAATTCCTGTGTTAGAGTGATCCTCTTGCCTTAGCCTTCACAGTAGCTGAGACTATAGGTGCCTGCCACATGTTTTTAGTAGAGACAGGGTCTCGCTCTTGCTCAGGCTGGTCTCAAACTTCTGACTCAAGTGATCTACCTGCCTTGGCCTCTCTAAGTGCCAGGATTACAGGTGTGAGCCATTGTGCCCTGCCATTGATAGAGTATTCTAAGGTCAGGGCAGTGGAAAAAAAATGAAGGTACACCATGATTCTGCTTCTGATTCTGAAATCCAGTGACAGGATTGCATACTATAAACTCCATGCAGTAGGGCTCATACCTATTTGCTGGTCTCTGCTGGCAGCAGCGCCGCTCCCCTTCCAGAACATAACATTGATGACCATGTTACAGAAAAGCAGTGTCATGCAGCAAGACAGCCGCTGGACCCTCGTGAACTGGTTCCAGGGATGCCGAGTCACAACTGAGAGCCACAAGTGATCCTGGGTGAACTTTTCCACAATCATGAAGGAAAATGTGTGTCTAAAAAGATAAATTAGAACAGGAAAAACATAAGGTTCAGTTTCAAAGTGCTCTAGGCCAGGCATGGTGGCTCACAACTGTAATCCTAACACTCTGGGAGTCCAAGGCGAGAGGATCCCATGAGGTTAGGAGTTTGAGACCAGCCTGAGCAAGACCCAGACTCTACTAAAAAAGTTAGCTGGGCGCTATGGCTGGCACCTGTAATCTCAGCTACTCAGGAGGCCAAGTCAGGAGGATCCCTTGAGCCTAGGAGTTTAAGGTTGTTGTGAGCTAGGCTGAGGCCAGGGCACTCTAGCCTGGGAAATAAAGGATAAACAGTTTTTGAGGACAAGGATAATTTACATTGTATAAAAAAAAAAATTTAAAATTTTAGGGCGGCACCTGTGGCTCAGTGAGTAGGGCGCTGGCCCCATATACCAAGGATGGCGGGTTCAAACCTGGCCCCGGCCAAACAGCAGCAAAAAAATAGCCCTGTGTTGTGGCAGATGCCTATAGT
>NW_003852442.1:10913775-10914562 GCF_000181295.1 Otolemur garnettii
AGGACTATAGGCACCTGCCACAACACCCAGCTATTTTTAGAGACGGTGGTCTCACTCTGGCTCAGGCTGATCATGAACTCCTGAGCTCAAGCAATTCACTACCTCAGCCTCCCAGAGGACTAGGATTCCAGGCATGAGCCACCCATCCCGACCTAATACGTACTTCTATGAAGATCTAACCTGCATTAAAAGCAAACTCCCCACCTGACACCCCTACAGTCAGTAGTAACATTCCCATCATGGCATGACTTCATAACTTCTTTCCCTGGAATTGTCAGACTGCCATTTCTGTTTATAATGTCCATACCCTTCAAGTCAGAAATTGTGCTGCTAGGCACATAGCCCAAAGAATTTCAGCACATATCTAGAGGACAGTCACCAGAATGTCCCCTGCAGCTTGGCAGACACTCTTGGTTACTATCCAACACCCGTTTATTTCCTTTTTCCTGTTTTCTAGTAGAAACCTGATTTTCCAGTAACAAGTAGCAGCATGGGTAATTCCACCCCAGAGAGTGAATAATGAATATTTTAAGCCAATTAAGATGACTCCATTCCCACATCAGTGTTTAGGGATAGAGAGGTGTTTTAGTTTGTCCAATGAAACCCAGTGGGAAATCTGCTGGCGTACTTTAGGTAAAATTTTCCTTCTCAACAAAATGTGATATAACTTTACTAGCACACCTGTCAAATGTGAGCTTCCACACTGCTAAAGGACACAGGCAAATTTTCTCACCATACGACCTTTGCTATGGGAAACAAAATAACCAAAATGGAATTTGTGTTCTTG
>NW_003852442.1:10915095-10916567 GCF_000181295.1 Otolemur garnettii
AAAATCGCTTGAGCCCAGGAGTTTGAGGTTGCTGTGAGCTATGATGATGCACTCTACCCAGGGTGAGACTCTGTCAAAAAAAGAAAAGAAAAGAAAAAATAAAGTGGAGTTTATGTCCCTTCTCATTTAATTTGATTTTTCAACGCTATGTTGTAACAAGCTGGAGAGATTCCAGTTTTCTTGAAATGCCCATCCTGGAAGAAACAAGGCACCATGTAAAAAAAAAATCTAGCTATCCTCAGGCTGCCAGCTGGGGAGACCAGCTGCAGATGCTGGACAGCCACAGAGGCGCTCCCAGCTGACCGGCAGCACCACCTGCTGGCCACGGCCATGAGCTATTTCTGGACCTCTTGACACCATGGAGCCCACAGATGACTCTGAAGGAGCCCAAGGGAAAACTGTCCAGTCAAGCCCTTCCTGAACTTCTGACCCACAAAATCATGAGAAAATAAGATGGCTGTTTTAATTTACTGAGTTTGGGGAGTAGCAACAGTAATCGGAATGGTTCTTAATAAATAGTAAAATATTTCTTGCTATTCTGGAAGCACCGACTACTCAGTCATAGAAGAAAGAAGCATTCGTGAAGAAGAATTAAGCACAATTTCTACAAAGGACAGGGGAGTTAGGCTCTGAAAGAAACACTTCCACCTTTTCTGCCTATAAGGCTTTTTTTTTTTTAAAGACAGCTTCTCACTCTGTTGCTCAGGGCTATAGTGCTGTGGCATCATCATAGTTAACTGCACCCTCAAACTCCTAGGCTCAATGAATCCTCCTGCCTCAACTTCCCAAGTAGTATGCAGCTAACTTTTCTATTTCTAGTAGAGGTGAGGGGTCTCACTGTTGCTTAGGCTGGTCTCAAACTCCTGAGCTCAAGCAATCCTCCTGCCTTGGCCTTCCAGATTGCTGAGATTACAGACGTGAGCCACGGTACTTGGCTTTAAGACATTTTTATATAAGGTGCTTAGACTTTTTGAAGTCTGTCATCTTGTTCCCACATGTAAAACGCCAAAAGCCCTGATATCATGGGACCAAAAATACTGATGAGAAGAGATGAATCAGGTGGTCAAGGTATATTCATCCAGACAGCACATCACTATTTACTATTAATAGCAATTTCCCAGCAGTACCTGAAGGAAAAGAGCTCTCTCTCTGAGGCTGGTAGGAAGACCCGGTCCCGCTCTCCATCTCCGAGGTCTACGGCCAGCCAGCAATTGCACAAGAAATGCCATTTCTTCTGAACTGCCACATCACTGACAATGACCCGGCTTACATACCTATAGTAAAATGAAGATAATCCTTTAGCAAGGTGGGCTTGGATCAATTGCTGTGTAGGGCGGAGTCATTCCTCCCCATCAGTGGCTGTCCTAGTAAATGAATCGTTTCAACACACAGCAAGAACTAAGGAACAAAAGGAGAGTTGATCCCATCTCTCTTCCAGTCCTCTAAGGGAGCTTGTGTGTCAGATACCAGAC
>NW_003852442.1:10917031-10919261 GCF_000181295.1 Otolemur garnettii
GCCTCCCAAGTAGCTGGGATTACAGGCACCTGCCACAGCGCCCGGCCATATTTTTGGTTGCAGCCATCATTGTTGTTTGGCGGGCCCAGGCTGGAGATTCGAACCCGCCACCTTAGGTGTATATGGCTGGCGCCTTAGCTGCTTGAGCCACAGGTGCTGAGCCGGGAATTTTTATTTATTTATTTATTTATTTATTTATTCTGGAGACAGAGTCTCACTATGTTGTCCTCAGTAGAGTGCCCTGGCATCACAGCTTACAGCAACCTCAAACTCTTGGGCTTAAGTGATTCTTTTGCCTCAGCCTTCCAAGTAGCTGAGACTACAGGTGCTCACCACAATGCCTGGCTATTTTTTTGTTGCAGCTGTCATTGTTGCTGGCTCGGGCCAGGTTTGAACCCACTATCCTCGGTGTATGTGGCTGGCACTGTAAGCACTGTGCTACAGGTGCCAAGCTGGGAATTTATTTTTTATGTGAGGTAGTTCTTTTGCTTTTTGTTTTTTCAAGTTTTCTGCATTAAATCATATATCATTTTTAGCATTAAAAAAAACCAAACATTAAATAGAGAAAGCTTCAAATGAGCCTGGAGGCCAGGTGTGATGGCTCATGCCTATAATCCTGACACCTTGGGAGGCCAAAGCAAGAGGATCACTTGAGAACGGTTTAAGACCAGCCTGAACAACATAGTGAGACCTGGTCTCTACAAAAAACACAGAAATTAGCCAGGCATGGTGCCACATGCCTGTAGTCTAGGCAACAGAAGGAGACCCTGTCTCATAAAGAAAAGGGTTTTAACACCAAGCTGACAGGAAGCTCCAGAGGTAAGACATAACGTCAAGAATTTAAATGTAATAAATATTTGTTAGAGTATTAATTATATTAATTGTAACAAACATATATTCAAACAGAAATCGTGACACTGAACTAGCTGTTGAAAATACAAACATAAATAAGACGGTATCTTTGGTTCAGCTCCTGTAGTTCAGTAAGTAGGGTGCCCGCCACGTAAACCAAGGCTGGAGGGTTAGAGCCCAGCCTGGGCCTGCTAAACAACAATGACAGCTGCAACCAAAAATAGCTGGGCGTTGTAGCAGGCGTCTGTAGTCCCAGCTACTGGGGAGGCTGAGACAAGAGAATCTCTTGAGTCCAAGAGAGAGGGGCTCAAGAGGTTGAGGTTGCTGTGAGCCATAGCACTCTACCAAGGGCAACACAGACTCTGTCTTAAAAAAAAAAAATTATAATCCTATTACCAATTATCTTGTGTACATACCAAGGAGTGGAACTTCTGGTCACATGGTAAACCAAATGGTATCATTTCACATTCCCATAAATGGCATGTGAGTTCAGGTGCTGCCATCCTCACTTAAACTTGGTTTTGTCAGAGGTTTTTCTTATAAAGTCCCACTCTGGTACTGGATGTGAACTACTGAGCTCAAGCAATTCACCCTCCTCAGCCTTCCAGAATGCTAGGATTACAGATGCGAACCACCTCGCCCAGCCAGAACTTTTAATATAAGCCGTTCTGGTGAGTGGTTAGTGCTTTCACTGTGGTTTTAATTTGCATTTCCTAATGACTAGTGATGTTTAGCACCTTTTCTAGGGCTTGTTATACATCATTCACCTTTACAAATAGAATTGAAATGATGGCTGGGCACATTGGCTCACACCTGTAATCCCAGCATGCTGGGAGGCCAAGGAGAGTGGATTATTTGAGCTTAGGGGTTTGAGAGCAGCCTGCACAAGAGCAAGATCCCATCTCTACTAAAAATAGAAAAATTACTCAGGCATTGTGGCAGGCGTTTGTAGTCCCAGCTATTCAGTAGACTGACGCAAGAGGATTGCCTGAACCCGAGTTTGTGGTTGCTGGGAGCTGTGATGCCATAGCACTCTACCAGGGCAACAGAGTGAGACTCTGTCTCAAAAACAAAACAAAACAAGACATAATAAACCTGAAATGATAATACATGCATTGTTTTGTAGATATTCGAACAGAATGGAAGCAGCAAGGAGATTATTATGCACCACGGGCCTGGTAGTTGGTATATCTAGCATAGCAGATAAGAACTTAACTTTGGCAGATGGCAAGCTCTTCTCAGGCGGGGAGCATTTGGCAACTCATTCCTTTGATTGCCTGTGCCTTTCCCTTCCCCCCAACTCCAAGAAACCAAAAATCTTTTTTTTTTTTTTTTTTGGCTGGGGCTGGGTTTGAACCCGCCACCTCTGGCATATGGG
>NW_003852442.1:10919627-10920720 GCF_000181295.1 Otolemur garnettii
AGTCTCCGGCCTCAGCCTCCCAAGTAGCTGGGACCACAGGTGCCCGCCACAATGCCTGGCTATATTTTGGATGCAGCCATCATTGTTGTCTGGTGGATCCAGGCTGGATTCGAACCCACCACCCTAGGTGTATGTGTCTGGCGTCTTAACCACTTGAGCCACAGGTGCCGAGCCATGCCTGGCTATTTTTTTGGTTGCATCTGTCATTGTTATTTGGCAGGCCCGGGCTGGATTCGAACCCACCACCTTAGGTGTATGTGGCTGGCGCCTTAGCCGCTCGAGCCATAAAATTTACTCTTAAAAGATTTTTATTTGGGTGGCACCTGTAGCTCAGTAGGTAGGGTACCAGCCACATACATGGAGGCTGGTGGGTTCGAACCCAGCCCAGGCCCGCTAAAAAAACAATGACAACTGCAACACACAAAAATAGCCTGGTGATGTGGTGGGTACCTGTGGTCCCAACTACTTGAGAGGGTGGGGCAGGAGATTTGCGTAAGCCCAGTAGTTTGAGGTTGCTGTGATGCCACGGCACTCTATCAAGGGTGACATAATGAAACTGTTTCAAAAGAAAAAAAAAAGATTTTTATTTTGTATTTAGAAGTATTTTTAATTTGGGGCAATATTTCATTGTTATTTGTTGTTCAGAAACATGACAACATTGGAAGAATAGAAAAGAAAAAATATCATTCTACTCCCCCCACTCCAAAAATAATTTCTTTCCAGGTTTTGTTCTTTGTAGATAGCTTTACAACTTAAATCTAGCTGTCATTTGTTACTAGTTGGCCCAAAGAATTATTTATTGTGATACCATGCTTTTTCCTTTTTCCTCTATGAGGCATAAAGAAGAAACAACCAGCCACCATGATGCAGGTGTTTTACCAAGAAGGACTGATGCCAGAATTGTCGTGCCAGAGCCGAAGGCCATGCAGTTCCCCCAGAGAGGACGGAGTAGTGACAAGGAAGACATCCAGTCCTCCCCGTTCAAAGACTGTCTTCTGGGGGTCCCAGAGGTGATGGGGCTCACTCTGTCCATCTGATCCGTAGAGGGTTATAACAACCTAAAATGTGAAAAGATAATACATAGGAAAATCTT
>NW_003852442.1:10920962-10928532 GCF_000181295.1 Otolemur garnettii
TATGGCTGGCGCCTTAGCCACTTGAGCCACAGGTGCCGAGCCATGCCCGGCTATTTTTTCGGTTGCATCTGTCATTGTTGTTTGGCAGGCCCGGGCTGGATTCGAACCCACCACCTTAGGTGTATATGGCTGGCGCCCTAGCCACTTGAGCCATAGGTGCCGAGCCACATAGGAAAATCTTAACACGATTCTTTGGGTTTATTGCTAAGAAGAAAGATGAAGACATAGAAAACAGCACGTAAGTCTTTGGAATCCCAGGCGAGCACAGAGGGCTCTTCACGTTTACAACTTAGAACCAGGAAGCACCAATCTCTGTGATTCCTTGCAAGGTGTCTGGGTGTCACCAAGTCAGAGTGGGTCTCATGTGGTAGGAGACCACAAAGCAATGAACAAAGAGCATTTATCTCACTGACCTGAGCTGTTGTAGCGGCCCTTCTTCGGTACCCTGTGTAGACTTGAACCAGGTAGCGAAATTGAGAGCTGGGTTCGTTATCAGACAGGACAGTGACCTTCACCTGCAGGAAAAGCAGAACCGAGACACTTAGCAGCTTCCACTTAGCACAGTCTCCGGCTTCCCCCAGCAAACAGGAGGATGCCCACCTGTGCAGGCCTGGCAACCCCACGGACAGCAAGGCTGAGATGTGGTTGGATGATCAGCAAGCAAGCAGACCTGAGTAAGGTGACTACAGGGAGGATGAAATGCCAGAGCTCATGCCTCTAAAATGAAATGTTCATATCACAGAATTGACCGATCAAGTCTTGGGCCTCTAAACCTACTTGCCTCCCTCTCAAGTAGGACTGCCAGCTAATACGTAAGATACCCAGTTAAACTTGAATTTCAGACAAACAGTGACTAATTTGCAGCATGTTTAAAACTGCATTCACTATTTATTTAAAATGTAAATTTAACTAGGTATCCTGTACTTTAATTTACTAAAGCTGGCAAGTCTGGTTCAGCGCCCGTAGCACAGTGGTTGCGGCACTGGCCACATACACCCAGGCTGGTGGTTTCGAAAGAGGCCCGGGCCAGCTAAGCAACAATGACAACTACAACAACAACAACAGCAAAAATAGTCAGGTGTTGTGGCAGGTGCCTGTAATCCCAGCTACTTGGGAGGCTAAGGCAAGAGAATCGCTTAAGCCTAAGAGTTGGAGGTTGTTGTGAGCTGTGACGCCATGGCACTCTATTGAGGGTGACATAGTGAGACTCTGTCTCAGAAAAAAAAAATTAAGAAAATAAAGCTGGCACTCTATACCCAGGGGAACAAAAAAATACTTTGCATATTCTAGAATTCCCAAGGTGTTTTCTGAGTCTCATGAGGGTACAACCTTCGATTTAAAAAAGATAGACATTAAAGAGTTAAGTTCTTAGGTTCTAAGACAGTAGATGTAAATTTTTTTTAAAAAGTCTCACTTAATTTTTCTTAGTAAAGTATCCCAACAATGGAAAAGTATAAGGCCAGGAATGATGGCTCACGCCTGTAATCCTAGCACTCTGGGAGGCCAAGGCAAGTGGACTTCTTGAGGGCAGGAGTTTAGAGACCAGCTGGAGCAACAGGGAGACTTCCCCTCTCTAAAAATAAATGGGCATTGTGGTGGGTGCCTGAAGCTGAAGGATCACTTGAGCCCAAGAAGTTGCTCTTAGCACCATAGCACTCTACCGAGGGTGACAAAGCAAATCTCTGTCTAAAAATAAAAAGAAAAATATCTAATGCCTGTAATACTAATGTGAAACCAATAGATAAACAACTACACCCCCACATGAGAGAAAGACAAAATTAAATTCAACTAGGGAGGAGCGGGGAGAAAAAAAGGGAAGGAGGGAGGGAGCTTGGTAAGCTCTCACCTAAAAAGCACTAAGTAAGGGTATAAGCACACCCTCTGGGTGACGGGCTCAACTATTACTTGAACTTTACCTAACAAACTCAAACACGTAACCTAGTCATTTGTATCCTCATTTTAGTCTGATATAAATAAAAGTCTCACTTGAATTTCCAGGCTACCTAGTATCATGATAACCGCTTGTTTTGACTAAGGTTTGCCCTAGTCTAATTTAATATACTCAAGACATTATGACAAAGCTTTTGGAATCAAAGTCTCTTCACCTTCTGCATATCTGCACGATCCTGTCTCCAAGCCCACACAGCTGTGATCATATAGAATCCTAAAAGGCTGGCCAGCAAGGACACCCCAGCAGGATTGCTGGTCACACGAAGGAACAGTTTGATGGTGTCTTCCACATTCACGGTCCTGGGGATGATGAAGAAATCACTACCAAAGAAGGTCAGGTGGTCACAGAAACACTGGGTTCTCGAAACTGTGCTCTGCAGGCCAACCTGGAATTAGAATCAAGACGTTGATTCTAGTCAGAGGGCTAAGGAAGGGACAAAGCTAAAACAGAAAACACACGCAATTAAGAGAAGGAAAAGGACACGGGTGTTGCTCATTCACTGCTGGTGGCAGCGTAAATAGGTATAACTGAGGAGGGAGCAATTTGGCAACATCTGGGAAGGCTGAAGACCTGCAAAGACTCTGGGCCTGCAATTCCAATTCTACGTGTATTAATACATAGCCCAGGGGAACTCTGCACGTGTGCACAAAGACGTGTGGAAAGGAACGGTTTGTCAGCCCTGTTTGTGACTATGTCACAGGGTTTGTCAGCCCTGTTTGTCAGCCCTGTTTGTGACTATCAGAAATAAAAACAACCAGTATGCCCAATAACAGAACACACAAGTTAGCAAGTACGTTAAGTACGGAACAAGTGCATCCCTCCATAAGTAGACTCAGATGAATGCAATAGAATACGACAGCCAGAAATGAATGACAGGTAGCTGTATCAGCATGGGCAACTGCTGAGTGAACAGAAGGGGCATATGCACAGGGTGGTACCCCGCACACGAAGCCCAAGAGCCTGTAAAACTGTTCATTTTCAGTTTCTCTCTAGAATGCAAGCGCAAGAGGGCACTGTCTTGTTCCTTGCCGTATCTCCAGGTCCTAGACTTATGCACACGTGGTGACAGATATTCAATAAGAATCTGCTGACAGAATGAACACGAACCCCACCAGAGTCAGGACAGTGGTTACCCTCTGGAGGAAGGGAGGGCATGAGACAAGAGAGGGATACACCGACAGCTTCGGTTTCTCCAGAGTGTTTTATTTAGACAAAATCGGCACTAAATGGAGCAAAATACTAACTCTGATGAAGCTGAGTGTGCATTTAATGTTTATCAATTTCTATAACATTCCATATGTTGTACGATTTCCTCATGATAAATTTTTCTTTTGAGAGAGTCTCACTTTGTCACCCTCAGTACAGTGCCATGGCATCATAGCTCATGGCAACCTCAAACTCTTGGGCTTAAGCAATTCTCTCTCTTTTTTTTTTTTTTTTTCAGAGACAGAGCCTCAAGCTGTCCCCCTGGGTAGAGTGCTGTGGCATCACAGCTCACAGCAACCTCCAACTCCTGGGCTCAAGTGAGTCTCCTGCCTCTGCCTCCCAAGTAGCTGGGAACACAGGCACCCACCACAACGCCCGGCTATTTTTTTTTTTTTTGGTTGCAGCCGTCATTGTTTGGCGGGCCCAGGTTGGATTTGAACCCATCACCTTAGGTGTATGTGGCTGGCGCTTTAGCCACCTGAACCACAGGCGCTGAGTCTCAAGAGATACTCTTGCCTCAGCCTCCCAAGTAGCTGGGACTACAGGCGTCGGCCACAATGCCCAGCTATCATGATAAATATTTTTCAAAAATGTACCGGTAGGTGAGTAAGTGGAAGCCACCAATTCTATGTGTTTGGTTTTGTGGATGAAAAGCCTAAAATATTGTCATTATCTCCAACCCCCTTCCATGGGGTAGGTGAAGTTCTGGATGCCCCACCTCTACACTCTGCCCTCAGAAGAACTCTCAGGCTGCACTTGGCAGCTCTGCTCCTTTCATAGCTCCAAGCACTACAAAGAGCTTCAAGGAGGTGGGAAATGGGTCTGTGTGGTGAGAGGGCAGAAGCTCTCAAGCTTCGCCACTCAGAGTGTGGTCTCACTGGCCTCACCCAGGAGCTCGTGATAAGGGCAGAAGCTCAGGCCTAGCCCCAAATTTACCACATAGAAGCTGTTATATTTATTTATTTATTTATTTTTGAAACAGAGTCTTACTCTGTTGCCCAAGCTAGAGTACCGTGGTGTCAGTGTAGCTCATGGCAAACTCAAACTCCTGAGTTTAAGGGATCCTCCTACCTCAGCCTCCTTATATAGGTGGGACTTACAGGTGCCTGCCACAACACCCGCTAGTTTTTCTGTCTTTAGTAGAGATGGGATCTAGCTCTCGCTCAGGCTGGTCTTGAACTCCTGTGCTCAAGGGATCCTCCCACCTTGGCCTCCCAGAGTGCTGGGATTATAGGAGTGGGCTACCAATATCAGGCCTAGAGCCTGCATTTTAAGAAGTTCCCAATTTGAGGATTTGCTTTAAAAATATCCAGAAATCACAGGCCAGGTGTGGTGGCTCATGCCTATAATCCTAACACTCTGAGAGGCCGAGGTGGGAGGATTCCTTGAACTCAGGAGTTTGAGGCCAGCTTGAGCAAGAGATCCTGTTTCTACTAAAAATAGAAAAGAAATCAGCCAGGTGTCATGAAGGGCGCCTGTAATTCCATCTACTCAGGAGGCTGAGGCAGGAGGATCACTCCAGTGCAGGAGTTTGAGGCTGCTGTGAGGCAGGCTGATGCCATGGCCAGGCAACAGAGTAAAGACTCATTTCTTTTTTTTTTTTTTTTTTTTTAGACAGAGCCTCAAGCTATCCCCCCTGGGTAGAGTGCCATGGCATCACAGCTCACAGCAACCTCCAACTCCTGGGCTCAAGCAAGTCTCCTGCCTCAGCCTCCCAAGTAGCTGGGACCACAGGCACCCGCCACAACGCCCGGCCATTTTTTGGTTGCAGCCATCATTGTTGTTTGGCGGGCCCGGACTGGGGATTCGAACCCGCCACCTTAGGTGTATGTGGCTGGCGCCTTAGCCGCTTGAGCCACAGGCGCTGAGCCAAGACTCATTTCAAAAACAGAACAAACAAACAAACAAAAAACCCTGGAAATCATTGCTTGAGGCTATGAATGGTGCAGATGCAGAGAACACTCTTTCCGTTTCTTCCCCATCTAGATGCCATCTCAGATGTCTTAAGAACAGTTTCCTGAGTTCTAGGACCTTGCACCACAGTCTTTGTGTTACTGAACCAAGACATCAATCAGGCAGGAGGTTTGAAGAATATGTTTTCAAGTGGTCAGACACCAAGAACAAGCTGATAATTACCAAAGTGACAATCTGTCCCCGTCTGACCAGGAATGTACAACAATCTCCAAACAACTTTTTTTTCCAGCTATAAAAATTCCCTTTTGTTTAGCAGGAAGTTTATTTCATTTACCCACAACATATTTAATACTTGCAGACTGCTGCAGCTCCCAGATACTGCTTCCCTTATTTTATCTACAATGGTCAGATTCACCCTGGAATCTATGTGAAAAAGAAATTACTAAGATAAAGCACGAGCCTGGTCCTGCTCCAAACACTCTTTCCCAGCCCACCACACACAAGCCTCCTCTTTGTTTCCAGGCTGATTTATTTCCCTGCTGACTATTTTTCTTTCTGGGCTGTGATAACAGATGCACCATGTTTAATGGGCAGCCATGGCAGAAGAGAGGCCCGAGATGGGGCTCGGTTTCTTACTTGGCATCCACTGCTCCTCCACATCCTGTTGGAGCTGTCCCAGAAGTAACACTGAGTGAGGGCAGTGACGACTGAGACCCTGGTGGGTGTCTGCTGAGCGCTGTCCTGGCTTCCTTGCAGTGCTGTTATATAGTAGGTGCCAGGCCCATACTGCAGGCTCTCTGGGGTCAGCACCCACGTGTATTCCTCATCTTCAAGCAGAGAAGAGAGCTTAGTTATATTTCAGATGGGACTAAAGTACCAGTAGAACTTTTGTTCTCGGCTCTGCGCCTGTGGCTCAATCGGCGCCAGCCACATACATCTAAGGTGGCGGGTTCGAATCCCCAGCCCGGGCCCGCCAAACAACAATGATGGCTGCAACCAAAAAATGGCCGGCACTGTGGCGGGCGCCTGTAGTCCCAGCTACTTGGGAGGCTGAGGCAGGAGACTCGCTTGGGCCCAGGAGTTGGAGGTTGCTGTGAGCTGTGAGGCCATGGCACTCTACCCAGTGGGATAGCTTGAGGCTCCGTCTCAAAAAAAAAAAAAAGAACTTTTGTTCTCGGGGGTCTATTGTTATTTTACAAACAAGGAAATGATAAGCCAAGAATTACAAATGATCTAAAAGAAAATGATCAGTGATCCAGGCCCAGGCTCTGGGTTACTCCTGGTACCAGTAAAGGATCATCCTCTTTTAATAAATGAAAATGTAGGTCTAATGAATTAGAATACTATCAGATTTAGAAAAATGAAATAATCATACATCTAAATTAATAGAAGACTGAGATATCAAAAGAGACCCAAGGGTAGGAATGGCATGGTTCCAGGAACAGAGTCCGAGGCTGCACACCAGGGGTCCAAGGTGAGGCCCGGCTCTGTCACCAGGTGTTGGTTAAGGGACAAGGCAAGTCACCCAACCTCTCTGGGCCCCAGTTTTCTCTTCTTTCAAACAAGGAGTCTTGTCTTTCAAACAGAGAATCTCTACAGTCCCTTTCAGCTCTAAATGATACCACATCATTGCCAAGATCAGCATGAAAAACTCAGACCACCTTCTGAATCAGAAAAAAAGCCCATTGTTAATACATGATTTTGATCCAGCATGTCTAGGCACTATTTATAAATCTCAGAAATTTTTAACCGTTAATGTCTCAGAAATAATTAGCTTTTCTAAATTACAATGTAGACATTCTGGTCTTAAACCAAAACTTACTGAGATAGCCTTACCCAAATCTAAGACTAGGAAAGAAAGGTGAAACATATGAAGTCTGACAATTAAGTTTGTGAACTCATCCCAGAAAAAGTGCTACATACCTCACTGCTGCATATCACTACGGTTACCTTGCAAGCACTCCCTTTGGGAAGCTCTGTACTGATGCCAGCACTTAGTCTAGTCTTCAAAGCAATTTTGGAACTTTTTTCTGGAATGGCTATCAGAGCTGTCATTATATTACCTTGATGTCCTGAATGTCATCAAAATGTCTTCCTTTCAGTATTTCCTTTGTCTTTGGGTAAAGGAAAAAGCCACTGGGGGCCAAATCAGGTAAGTAGGGAATGGCTCCAATAGTGTTATTTGTTTACTGGCTAAAAACTCCCCTTTCCGATGTGCAGGGTGAACTGGCATATTGTCATGATGCAAGAGCTCATTTTTGTGCACATCCTTCTTGTTGCCAAGGTTTTTTCTTTTCTTTTTTTTTTTTTTTGAGACAGAGTCTCTTTTTGTCGCCCTTGGTAGAGTGCTTGGCATCACAGCTCACAGCAACCTCCAACTCTTGGACTTAAGCGATTCTCTTGCCTCAGCCTCCCCAGTAGCTGGAACTACAGGTGCCTACCACAACGCCTGGCTATTTTTTGTTGCAGTTGCCAGTGCTGTTTTAGCTGGCTGGGATC
>NW_003852442.1:10929313-10930624 GCF_000181295.1 Otolemur garnettii
AGTGCACAGTTTCAAGTTCACCAACTTAATTGTCAGACTTCATATGACATATTCCAAATATATTCATCTACAATATATAAAATTTGAGGCTTATATGATCCAGAGTGCTGAACTTTACTTCTGCTGTAAGTCTCAACATTTAATTATAAAAATTTAGACTGGTGTCTAGGCATGGTGGCTCACGCTTATTATCCTAGTACTCTGGAAGGATGAGGCAGTTAGATCACTTGAGCTCAGAAGTTTGAGACCATCCTGAGCAAGAGGCTAGTTTTTCTATATTTAGTCAAGAAGATATAGAATTTTCTATATTTAGTCAAGAAAATATATTTGAGGTTGCTGTAAGCTATGATGCCATGGCACTCTACTGAGGGTGACATGGTGAGAGTCTGTCTCAAAAAAAAAAAAAATTATGCTGGGCAAGGTGGTTCACACCTGTAATCCTAGCACTCTGGGAGGCCGAGGTGGGTGGATTGCTTGAGTTTAGGAGTTCAAGACCAGCCTGAGCAAGATAGAGACTCTGTCTCTACCAAAATAGAAAAAATAGCCAGGCATTATAGTGGGTGCCTGCAGTTCTAGCTACTCAGGAGGATGAGGCAGGAAGATTGCTTGAACCTAGGAGTCTGAGGTTGCTGGGAGCTGCAATGCCACCATTACACTCTAGCCCAGTGGACAGAGTAAGAAACTTTCTCAAAAAAATAAATAAATAAATAAATTGAGAGACATTCTACAGAGAACACCCATACAACCACTAACCAGATTCTACAACTAACATTTTACTAAATGTGCTTTCTCACATGTATATCCTTTTCTCCATCCCACAATCCATTTTGGTTTCTTTTAGAGACAGGGTCTCACTCAGCCTGGAGTACAGTAGCAGTCATAGGTCACTGCAGCCTCAAATTCTTATGCTCTGAAGCTACCCTTCCACTTCTGCCATCTGAGTAAAAAGGACTATAGGTGTGTTCCACCATGCCTGGCTTTTTTTTCCATTTTTTTTTTGTAGAGAGGGGGTCTTTCTATATTGCCCAAGGTGGTCTTGAACTTCTGGTCTCAAGTGATCCTCCTGCTTTGTCCTCCCAGAGTGCTGGAATTAGAAGCTTAAGCCACTGTGCTCAGCCCCCACCTCTTTTTAAAAGTATGTTATGGTAACATATGCCTATGTATGGTAAAATTACACAGAAGTAAATACAGACACAGAGAAATGAGTATTTATAAATCTGGTGAAATGTGAATAAAGTCAATGCATTATATCACTGTCATTTCCTGGTTGTGATATTGCACTTTAATTATGCAAAATGTTACCATTAGGGG
>NW_003852442.1:10930993-10934580 GCF_000181295.1 Otolemur garnettii
ATGATCTAGAATAATAGATGGTCAGCCTCCAAGGTTAAGACAGTCCATTCATTAATGTCTTTCAATCTCCTTTACTGATAAGGTAGAGAAATTTTCTAGTCTTCCTCTTTGAATATCTGTAGCTAACTTACTCCCGGGGTGAAGGGACAGTATACAGTCTAAGACCTAAAACACTTTTTCTAAGGGTAAGGACTCTCTTTGTAAAAGTTCCCAAGGAAAGATGTTCAGAACAGAACAACGGCGCTGCCAATCAATCTAAAATGACTTCCCTTAAGCCGTTGCATCCTCCATCCTTTTCTCCAGGATATCCCAAGCCCTTCCATGTCATTTATTCCCTACGAACCAACTCCTACCTCGATATCTTCCATTAAATCACGGACTTGGAGCAATTTACGATTAGAGCTTAGTAACACGCTTCCAATGCTCCCAACAATGTTTCCATCACCAAAATCCTTGAAGGGATTTAAAGCTAGTCCTGTAACCTAAAAACAAAGAAAGTCCAGTTTAATCAATTGCTGAAATATTTATAAGTCACCGCGATAGGTTTAAGATATCAGATACCGTGCTGGGATTTTTTCCCCCCTGCTGATATCTCAAATGAAATAAGGTTTCACATTGTAACATCTATGAGAATCAATTAAAGATGAATCATACTTGGGACCCTCAGAATTATTTTTTTACATCTTGACACCTGGAAGATACTATTTTATTAGGGAATAAATATTCTGTTCCTCAGGATAAGGTAGTAATGCTATTTGTGTTTGCCAGGTAACTGATGAAAGAAATACAAAGTGTTGACACGACTAGGTTGGTCCAGCAAGTCAGTAATTATTCAGATAATTATCTCAGCTTTTGTGTAAGTAGTGAAAAGCTGAGATCATTTCAATTCACAAAACAGAAGCTTGGTCAAATGCAGAAATCTGTTTATTGCTCTCAATTTCTCTCCCTGCCAGTGTAAAGTAAAAGTTGATGCCACAAAACCTTTCTAACTTGGTCTGGCTGGCTTATATTTCACGATACACTCCTTCCCCCACCCGAATCCCACGTGGCCATCCAACCCCATTTTCACTCTGATCAGCATCAATTTCACACTCACTTGGACGTTAACTGCTGGGTGTTTATTCAGGAGCTCCTCCAAAGCTGAAGCTGACGGGAAGCACAATTTCACAGGTGCTGGGTAACCCAGGGTGTAAGAGCTCAGAGGCAGAGTGGATATGTTTTGGCTAATGAAAAAGAAGTTAAAATGGAAATCGATTTTTGTACATTTTGTACTCTAAATATCAAAAACTTAAAACTTCCCCTTCTTTCCTCCTCTGTCCACCTGCTCAGCATCAGGGTGGCAGTGGGAGAGGTCAAGGTCACTGCAGACACAGGAGACTGGTTCAGCTGCAGAAATGCTTCTTGGATATTCCCAAGCGCCACCAAGGACGTTTCTAGCATGTCGTCGACCTGCATTGAGGGAAATGCCATGTGATTTACTCAACCTCCACGTATTGTGTTAGTGAAATAATGGTTTTAGAGGTTGGGAGGGGAACGTTGACAGTGATGTAACAAGAGGTGACATTCAACGGAGAAGACCCTGGAACTCCACGGAAAGTACTTGTAATGTGGCTAAAGACTACCATCCTTTGTATCAACTAAGAGCCAGCCACACAAGCATTTCTTTGCCCATTATAGTTGCCCTAGACCTGCTCACGATAGGGGTTTTTCTTTTTAAAAGACAGCTTTAAGATAAAGTTCACATAAACAACTCGCACCTTAAAGAGTATATAACTCAATTCTTTTTAGTATATCTGCAGGGTTGTGCAACCATTACCATGATCTAATTTTAGGATTCATCTTCCCTAAAACAAACCTGATATCCTTTATCCATCACTCTCCGTTTCCCCTCCCCACGCCCCCACGGATCTATATTGTGTTATCTATACATTTGCCTCTTCTGGAGATTTCATATGAACGGATCATGACAGATGGTCTTTGGGCTTCTTTCACTTGGCAGAATGTTTTCAAGGTTCACTCACGTTGAAGGTTTCTGTACTTCTTTTCTTCTTGCTTCCAGATAATATTCCCGCATATGGGTATAACACATTTATCCATTTATCCATGGACCAGACCAAAGACATCTGGGTAGTGCTCACTTTTTGTCTATTTAGCTATTAGGACAATGCTGCCATGTACCTGACTGTACAAGTTTTAAAACACACACATGTTTTTGATTCTCTTGTGTGTGTTTGTGTGTGGAAATGCTAGGTTACGTGGCGTTTCTATGTTTTACATTGTCAAGAACTGCTCAACAGTTTCCCAAAGCAGCTGCTTGGGTTTCAATCCCCAGATGTGTAAGGATTGCAAATTTCTCTGTGCCCTTGTCAGGACTTCTCACCGTCTGCCTTGCTGGGTGTAGAGTGGGACCCCATTTTGGTTTTGATTTACAATTCCCTAATGGCTAAGGATGCTGACCATCTTTGCATGTGATTAGCAAATGTGATTTGCTATGTGTTTACTACCTTGGCTAGGTTCTTTCCACTTGATGACAGCACGAGGTACTCTTCGTTCCCAGGTATGGTGTAGAGAGAGATGCCAGAGAAGGCTTAGCGGAGGCAGAGTGATCTCTTCAGCAGTACACAGTTCCACCGGATTCTCCTTAAAGGTCTAAGGCAGTGATTTTCAACCAGTGTGCCACACACTGGTGTGCTGGGAGAGGATCTTAGGTGTGCCAAGATAATTCTTTTTTTTTTTTTTTTTTTTTTTTTTGAGACAGTCTCACTCTGCCACCCTGGGTCATAGCTTTGGCGTCATAGCTCACAGCAACCCCAAACTCTTGGGCTCAAGCAGTCCTCTTGCTTCATCCTCCAAAGTAGCTGGGACTACACACTCTCACCACAACACTTGACTATTTTTAGAGCCTGGGGTCTTGTTTTTTTGCTCAGGATGGCCTGGAACTCCTAAGCTCAGGCAATCCGTCCGCCTTGGCCTCCCAGAGTGCTGGGATTATAGGCGTGAGCCCCACGCCCAGGCCCTGGATAATATTTAAAGATCATTAATTAAATTACTTTTGAAAGAAGTTCAAAGCATAATAAGCATACTCTTTATTTACTCTTTTTTTAAATCAAAATAATTTAAGTGTGTGTGGAAGTATAACTATAAGTTCAAGTGTGCCATGAGATGAAAAAAGTTCAAAAACATGGATCTAGGGAGAGGCTGGACCTTTCAAGATTCAAACATTTCTAGCAGAGTTAGCCACTGCCAGGAGGTTTGCCTACCTGCTCTGAGTCCTGCTTGGAGTTCTCCCAACTTTCTTGACCAGATGCCACTGCTTCCTTGGGTGGATGAGAGGGGCAGACATTCACAGGATTTCCAAAGTTGCTCCTGTTCTGAAATGGCATCTTCAGTAACTGCTCACTTAGATAAATTAGAGAGTTGATGATGCTGACCTAGGAATATCAGAAAGCAAACACACCTCTTCTTTCACTTGGCAGAATGTTTTCCCGGTCTACTCACGTTGAAGGTTTCTGTACTTCTTTTCTTCTTGCTTCCAGATAATATTCCCGCATATGGGTATAACACATTTATCCATTTATCCATGGACC
>NW_003852442.1:10935004-10936641 GCF_000181295.1 Otolemur garnettii
CACAACACCTGGCTATTTCTTTTGGTGGCAGCCATCATTACTGTTTGGCGCGCCCAGGCTGGACTCGAACCTGTCACCTTAGGTGTATGGGGCTGGCGCCTTAGCCACTTGAGCCACAGGCGCCGAGCCTAAATTTGTGTTCTCCTTATTAGCAGTTCAATATTCTTTACGTGTTTCCAATGCATTTTTATAAAAAGCAATATTATAATTTGGCAAGGAAGGAAAATACATTATCTCATATTACTTAGAGGGAAGGATTTATATTTCATGACACTCAAAAAACCAAAAACCAAACAGAAAAAACAACCTCTTTGGAGTGGCAAGCATACCAAATGTAGAAGCCTTTTCTTAGTCTACCAAACTAAGCTAAGGAATGGAACGCCTAAATATTGAGTAGACTGTCTTTTTATAACTGGTTGATCTTGAATGCTTTATAAAATAGAGAACAAAGAGAAATTCTAAACAGAACAGAAAATACCAGTTTCTCCTTTATGTCGGTTGTTCTAACGTAAAAAACCAAATAAGAAAGGTTAAGCAATGGGCTAGGCATGGTGGCTCATGCCTAGAATCCTAGCACTCTGGGAGGCTCAAGGCCAAGGATTGCTTGAGCTCACAAGTTCAAGACCAGCCTGAGCTACAGCCAGACCCTGTCCCTACTAAAAGTGGAAAGAAAATGAGGCAAGAGGATCACTTGAGCCCAAGAGTTGGAGGTTGCTGGGAGCTACGACACCATGGCACGCTACTCAGGGCGACAGCTTGAGACTCTGTTTCAAAAAAGAAAACGAAAAAAAACAGGGAAACGGAGGCAAGAGGATCCCTTGAGCCCAAGAGTTGGAGAGCTATGATGCCACAGCACTCTACCTGGGTAACAGCTTAAGACTGTCAAAAAAAGAAGGAAGGTTAAGAAAATTGACAAGTATTTATTGAATATTCACTATAGGTGCTACTGTTGTTTTGAAATTTTCAGTTACATTTGTTAAAAACGTTTGCAAAATAAAAGATATAGTAAACAAAGTTAAAATTAAGATGTACACAAAATATGTGCAATATATACGACACAAAAGGCTACTATTAATAATAAAGGCCTCCTACAAACAAATAAGGAAAGGACAACCCAAGGGAGGGAGAGAATGGATGAAAGACAGGAAGGGACAATTCAGAGAAGAAATAAAAACATCAATAAATAAAATGTCAATAAAATCATGTTCAGCCTCCTGAGTAATTAATAAAATACCTCCTCCACCTTTTCTATCTTTTCTTTTCTTGCTTTTGAAGTTGGCAAAAATGAGAGCACAGGGAAATGGTTGGTGGGAATGTTAAATGATACCTTGTAAGAGCGATTTTGGGGGTCATATCTATTGAAAATTAAAAGCCTATCAATTCTACTTTTAGCAGTCTGTTCCACGGAAATATCAGTGTAAGTGCTCAAAGATATAAGTATAAGGACGTTCATTAATATGCTGTTTGTTAGAGTAAACAAATATAAAAACTCTAAATGAACATTCAGAATGAGTCCATGGGTGGCACCTGTAGCTCAAGCGGCTAAGGCGCCAGGCCATACACACCAGAGCTGGCGAGTTCGGATCCAGCCCTGGGCCTGCCAAACAATGACAACTACAGCCAAAAAATAGCCAGGC
>NW_003852442.1:10938066-10939357 GCF_000181295.1 Otolemur garnettii
ATGTTTATATGTTTTTTTCTTTTTTAGAGACAGCATCTCACTCTGTTGCCCAGGCTAGAGCACAGTGGCATGATCATAGCTCATTATAAGCTCACATTCTTGGAGTTCAAGCAATCCTCCTACATCAGCTTCCCAAATAGCTGGGACTATAGGCATAGTCTATAACACACAGTGAATTTTTCTACTTTGAGTAGAGACAGGGTCTCTACAGGGTCTCACTCTTGCTCAGGCTGGTCTTGAACTCCTCACCTTAAATAATCCTCCTGCCTTGGTCTGTCAGAGTACTAGGATAATAGACATAAGCCACAGCTCCCAGCCCCTGTTCTGATTTTTTTTTTAATTCTTTACTACTATACTATAGAGGACGCTGTTTTGATATTTTAAATAATAAGCATGTATTACTTCTGTCATTAAAAAGTAAACCAAAACTGTTTACATTTGCATACTTACTGTAAAATACTCAAAAGTAGAGAAAATACAAAAAGAAAATTAGAATTCCCATTAATCTGACCACCTAAATTTACTTATGCACAGGAAGTCTTTCTGTCACAGGGAGGCGACATTGGTAAATGTGGTGGTGACACATGCGGATATCACACAAATGCTGATTTTTAATGCTTCTTTCAAAGCTGCTCTACTCCATGTATGGCAAAGAGTGGGTCTATTTTTGTCTCCCATTATTTCTTCTAACAAATCCATCTGGGAAGCAGTGACCCTACAAGGGACCAAGTGAACATGACTATGGCATGTCCAAGGACATCACTACTGATCAACTGATTCACAATCTTTAGATTTTTTTTTTGAGACAGAGTCTCACTTGGTCACCCTCTGTAGAGTGCTGTGGTGTCTTAGCTCACAGCAACTTCAACTCTTGGGATCCAGCAATCCTCTTGCCTCAGCCTCCTGAGTAGCTGGAGCTATAGGCACCTGCCACAAAGCCTGGCTAAAAGAGGAAAAGCCTCTTGCTCAGGATGGTCTCGAACTCCTGAGCTCAAGTGATCCAACTGCCTCATCCTCCCAGAGTGTGAGGATTGCAGGTGTGAGCCACCACAATGGCCTACACTCTTTAAAGATGTAACTATACTTGCTACTATGCAAATTCAATCTCTACAAAGTCTGCACAGGGCACGACCCCCAGATTCTCTTTTGCGGGTTTTCTTCTGTCTTGCTCCCTCCTGGTCATGCTCTTCTTACCTGAGCTGGCTTTGAAAACCGTGTGGCAGAAGCTGTCAGATTCTTGAGGAGCTTACAAGCTTCCTGTAGTGTGTTATTAGTTTGCAGACCATAAACC
>NW_003852442.1:10940296-10944363 GCF_000181295.1 Otolemur garnettii
GGCCTGAGCTACCTCGCTCAGTCATCCCTGGCCTTGGGAACCACACAGTTGGATAGGGTTATTTCTCACTCAGAGAGTTGTGGGAAGTTAGGTAATTTGCAAAGTGATCTTAGAATTGAGGAGCACCCAATTTTAATTTTGTACTTTGGGACTGCAGTGTGGTAATGAAGCAGGCAGGAAGAGACAGGTAAGATATGCAGTTGCCACCCAAATACACATTTGCCAATAGAGGCCAGGTCTTATTTGACGCCAGTCACCAAGGGTACCTTATTTGACATTTCAGAACAGAATCCAGGCTGAGTCACGGAATATTCCATAATTTATCTTATCTTTTAAAAATGTCTCTTATGCCTATAGTCCCAGCTACTTGGGAGACTGAGGCAAGAGAATCGCCTAAGCCCAAGAGCTGGAGGTTGCTGTGAACTGTGATGCTACAGCATTCTACTGAGGGTGACAAAATGAGACTCTGTGCCTCCCCCCCCAAAGTCTTTTATGAGCTTGGCACCCATAGCTCAGTGAGTAGGGCGCTAGCCACATATACTGAGGCTGGAGGGTTCAATCCCAGTCTGGGGCCTGCTAAACCATAACAATAACAAAAACAACAAAAATAGTTTGGTGTTATGGTGGGCACCTGTAGTCCCAGCTACTTGGGAGGCTAAGGCAAGAGAATCGCTTACGCCCAAGAACTAGAGGTTGCTGTGAGCTGTGATGCCACAGCTCTCTACCAAGGGTGACATAGTAAGACTCTGTCTCAAAAAAAAAAAAAAAAGTCTCATAATAAAGTTATATAGTCATCTCCAGAGAACTTTTACCCAGTTTTGGTTAAATTTATTCCTAGGCAGTTGCAATGTTATCTTTTTAAAAAATCTACTTTGCTACCTGATTGTTGATATATAAAAATACAATTTAGCTTTCGTATGCTGAGCTGATACTTAAGCAACATTGCTAAATTCTCTTAATATTCCTAATAATTTTCCTCTATACTTGTTTTGGATATTCTATGCTTCAAATTTCTCTTTACTTAAGAAAAAAATAACACTTTGTTTAAACTACTGTACGTCACTCGCACCCCCCACCCCCCATAGACGGCCGAGATCATAGCGACCATCTAGTTTCCATAACCACTGAAAACAGATTCAGAGTAAATAGGATTATGTTTCAGCCAGGGCGTATTAGATTGCATACAAATAGTGCTTGTGTTACTTAAAAAAAAAAAAAAAGGAGGGGGGAGCAGGATATCTTCTTTAGTCAACATTGTCAAAATGGCTTTGCCCTTTTTTGTGTTTGCGGGAGAGGAAACAAGGTGAAAGAAGATGGATGGGGAGTGGAGTTTTTGTGTAGATGGAGCTGCTGCGGCTGCTGACAGAGCCTGGCAGGTGAACACAGCTGCTCCCCAGCTTAAGTGTTACACGTAATAGCATTAAAAGGTGAGTCATTAAGTACGGACATGGGCATAAGCTCACTCTGGAATATTTTCATGACCTTGTTTTGGTTTTGCTTTTCACTGGGGTGTATGCTGCTCGGTCAGGCATTCCTAGGTATAGCTCTGCGAGGAGGCAGAAGTATAAGCCAGGCTCTTCTTACTGCCATCATTTTTGAAACATCACCATGACAGAAGCTAAAAATAGATGTGCTTTTTCAGTGTCCCAGGGCTACCCAGGGGTGCCTTCAATTTTCCATGTTTACCTGAGTGGATGCATTCTGAAAGGACGTTTGCAGATGAGTGGTGAAGACAGTCTGATGTGAGGCCTCCTTTGGGCTTGAAGTTATTTCTGCTGCAGATTCTCCAGCATGTGTGACAGCTGCAGTCCTGTTGCGCTCTGCTGTCACAGGGGGAGGCTGGCGGGTAGGCACAGATGCAACTGGTATTACCTGTGGTGTGACTTTCGGTTGTACTAAAGGGAATGGGTGGATGGGATGACACAGGGTCTTGAACTAACAGATGAAGATAGGTAAAGGAAAACGCTGAACGTGACTTTTACCAAATGAGGAATAATTAAGGCAGTGATTCCCAAATTGCTCTGAAACGTCTATGTCCTGTGAGATATTAATAGGGATTTCTGTCAAAAGAGTCAGTGCTCAAACAGCTTTGAAAAAGCTGTCCGCGTGCTGTAATATCTCTTTAAGATTCACAACTGACATTAGTGTATTTACTGTCAATCATTCAATAAATTATTAAATATCTGTAAGGTGCTTCTTGCTAGACTTGGGAAGTTAGAAAACAACAACCTCCCCCCACCCCCAACAAAATCCAAAACATCCATAAGGTGCTAAGCAATATTCTGGAGAACCTGGAATACAGTGTAAAAGAAAATAAAAATTTCAGGACCACCCCGATCCTCAACTTCTTATATAAAAGGGAAGGTAGAGGCCTTAGGCATCTGGGAATAACTGGCCCCAGGGGTCATTCATTAAGGACGTTCCTTGCTGGTGTCCTGTGTGACAGGACATGAAAATTATAACTTTAGGTCCGCAGGCCACGTCTAGCTCCTAAACTCAAAGTCCATCCAATTCCACCCTAATAGTGAATTCCAAGTTTGTCTTCACAGGTGTAGAACAGATACAAAGCAGGATCAAACATTCTTCCACCCACCCAGGGACATCTGCATAACTGGTGCTTCCTTTGTGCCTCTCTGCTTATTTTCTTCTAACATTCACCTCATCTTTTGTAAAATGGATATTTTTCTAGATGGCACAACAATGTAACCATTTTATCCTACAATCCCCAAGCCCCACTTTTTTCTTTTCCTTTCTGTATGCCCTACTCCTCCTTAAATACTGAAACTTCCACATTCCCTTTTGGAGAAGCAGCCAGGGGTTTGTCTGTGATTTGTATTTGTCCCAGGTGCACCCTCAGTTTGGGCCTGATAAACCTCCACTGATTGAGATCTTTGTCTCAGTCACCTATTTTGGGTCAACTACAGCAATGAACAAGATGAGCCAAGTCCATCCATCCCCTCGTGGGGCTTCCACGGTAATGGTGGAGGCAGACAGATTTTATCATGTACTGAGTAAGGGTGATGAAAAAAATAAGGGTAAGCAGATGGAGAGAAAGGGTTTGTTTCAGATACTTTTTCTCTATACTCAGAGGTCAGGAGACATTTTTGCTGAGAGCTGAATAAAGGGAGACGAAGAGCATATGAGGCGTGCAAAGGCCCTGGGGCCACGGCCTGCTGGATTTGTTTGAGAAAGACCAAGGAGGCTAGATGAGCAAAGGTAATGGGAAGGGGACAGAAAAGAACCTGGGGTTGGAGGAGGGTCACATGTCAGACAATTGAAGGGAATAAATATTTTACTTTGAACAAGATGGGAAGATACTGGGGGCCTTGCCAAGCAGTGGCATGAACTCTCTCCTGTGTTAAAGCATCACTGTGTCTTAAAGGCTCACCCATTCTGTTTTGAGGACAGAAGAGGGGGCAAGAGAAGAACCCTAGAGATGAGCAGATGATGCTGGTTTGGACTGGGATGTGACAGTGGTGACAACATTGAGGAGGAGGTGGTTAGACTTAGGACCCATGAAAGACTCTGAGAAGTCCTATAGTCAAAAATCTTTGTTTTTCCCCTTCTGGTAACATTTTATAGAAAACAAAATTCTCCATCCACTTGAAGTACTAGCTGGGCCTGAGAATTAAATGGACAGAAGACAGGTTAACAGGAGAAAAAGTATATAAACTTATTGAATATAAGTTGTATGTGGCACGAGAGCCCTCATAAGGAAATGAGAACCCCCAAAAAGCAGTTGGAGTCAGTAACTCATATACTGAATTAGACAAAGAATAGTAAAGCTGTGAAAAAGCAAATTATGTTAGGAGGCTTCAAAGAGCTAATTTAACACGACAGAATTGGGCCTTGACTTCTTTTCTGTGATAAGAATAGTTGCATATTTCACACAGGAATTTTATCTCTTGCATTTCAAAAACACTACAAAAGTCAGAGTGACCTTTTTGTAGCTATGTTTTTCAAATGTCTTTAACTATACAAGAGTGGTATTTTTAACTCTTTCAACTTTAAGGGCTATTGGTAGTTATTCTGCAGAACAAAGCTTGGAGAATACTGATTTTTTTTTT
>NW_003852442.1:10944505-10946721 GCF_000181295.1 Otolemur garnettii
CTGGAGGAAACACTATTTTTGCAGCTAACATTGCGTCAAATAAATACAAACCTATAATCAGGCATCCACTAGAGGGTTTCTATGTGAGAGGGAGCAGCTATGAACCTATTTTTATTATTACTATTTTCCTTGCTGTGCCTTTAAATAGTAGTGGTAGTGGCAAAAATTAAAAAAAAAAAATAAAAGAGCTGGGGAAGAAGGAAGACACGGAGGAGAGGGGGGAGGAGGCAAGAGCTGCAGGAAGCTCCAAGGTCACAAATCGAATCAGGTATACAGCTACAGCCCAGGCGGCAGCAACCCATCAAAAGTTCACACACCATCATTCCAGCTAAGACCTTAACTACGGAAAGGCAGTTAACCTATAGAAACCCCAAGACCTCTCTAGTGACCAAACACTGAGTGACCAGACACTAGCTTCTTCTTCAGCATTTTATTGCAACCCATAGTACGTTGCGAGAAAGTGTATAAAAGTTTCCCTGGCCTTTGTTTAGGGGCCACTCCCTGCTGTTCTGCTTTTCTCTTGGGAGTGACCCGGGCATATGCTTGATAAGAATAAACTTCTCGCTTCTTCCATGTGTGAGTCTGGACTCTCAGTGGTAATAATTTTGGCCTTAACATTTTGGTGACCCCGACATGACAGTTGCCACTGAGACTCCATCCAGCATGGAGTGATTCAAGAGCTGGCTGGCTGGTGAGTTTGGTGTGTGTGTGTGTATGAATGTGTCTGTTCTGTTGTTCTGTTAGGCGCCTGGTACTGGTGGCCCAATAACCTGGTGGACACACTAAAGAAGGGTTTGGGCCGCAGGCTTAGAGACGTCTGGGCCTGCTGGATTGTCTGATTTGGTCTGAACTGTTTTGAGTGAGCGTCAGGCTCACTGATCTGGTGGGGACCGTTATCTGAGGTCTAAGTGGCTCTCAGGCCCACTGGTCTGGTTTGGTGTCTGAACAGAGTTGAGGCCATTACTAGGCCGAGATTGGTTTGTCTGAGGCTGTGGGCGGTGTGAGAATCAGCCCCCCGCTGCTCTTTGTTCGGGCACCAGCTCCCGAAAGGGAGGGGGCATGCGCGCTTGAGCCTTAATCTGCTGTCTGTCCTGATCTGAGGTGTGGGAACTTGATATATAGTCTTTGTTCTAAAACGCGAGATCTGAGAGGAGCATGCGTGTTTGAAGAACTGTTTCACAGGTTTGCCACTGATTCAAGTTACGCCACTAGGTGGTGCCCAAGCACGGTGTAAAAACCTACTGGGACTGAAGCAGGTTTTTAGCGGCATCTGTAAACCCTTAGGGTTTTGCCTGAATTGCACTTTCAAGCATTTTTGCCAGTGTCTCTTGGGAGATTGGTCTCGCCCTAGAACAAGTGCCCCTGAGGACATCTGTGAGTGGGTAGTAGACCTCTTCCTCCAAGGAACCCTGTCAGACTTTACTCCTCCAGAAGTTGCTTTGCTGACATATCTGCTCCTATGTCTTTTGCAGCCCTCAGTGCGTGGGGCGGCCTGGGGCTGGCAATCTTTCTGCTGCTCGTCTTTATGGTCGGTATTGGACTTGGTAGTGCAGCCCCAGAGGACTGGTCCATTTGGGAACGAGTTGCTATAGCCTGCCTCTACTACTTCCTAGCAGCTCTATTTGCACTTCTGATATTTAAAAAAAAAAAAAGAGGGGAGAAAATATGGGGCAGACTCAGGGCACTCCCCTGAGTCTTTTCCTTAAACATTACAGAGATGTCAAGAAAGAAGCAGATGACCTAGGGGTACCTATAAAAAGAAATAGGCTATACGGACTCTGCCAGAAAAATTGGCCAGCTTTTAAGGTTGGGTGGCCGGAGGGAAGTACTTTAGATCGTCCCACGATTTACAAGGTTAAAGATGTGATCTGTGGAGAACCTGGGTATCCTAACCAAGTCCCCTATATCACCATTTGGCAAGTATTAGTAGAGAGACCTGCCCCATGGCTGGAGTCTTTTATCTCTCGTGACCCAGCTGTCCTTACTCTTAAAAACCAGAAGCTACAGAAGCCTTCAGCCCCCCTCAACCTTTCCCTTTACCCAGTCCTGCCACCTTCTGATCCACAAGAAGACTTCCTTGCAACACCACCTCCCTATCAGCCAGCAGAGGGCAGGAATGAGATAGAACCGGTGGCACCTATGGGAGCTGGGGAAGAGGAAGGACCCACTACTAGGAGAAAAGTCCAGAAAGATAGAGCACTTAGAATGGCCCATGA
>NW_003852442.1:10946849-10951084 GCF_000181295.1 Otolemur garnettii
AAACCCAGTGGCTTGATTAATCTGCTAGACTCAATTCTCTTTACCCAGGCCCCCACATGAAAGGACTGCGGTCAGCTTCTCCAGGTTCTTTTCACCACAGAGGAAAAAGCGAGGATCCTGACAGAGGCCCGGAAGCTGGTTCCAGGAGATGAGGGGAATCCTACCTCTAACCCAGAGAGAATTGCAGAAAAATTTCCTTTATCCCGCCCAGACTGGGATTATAACACTCCTGAAGGTAAAGAGAGAATCAAAGTTTATCACCAGATCCTCATGGGGGTCTCTGAGCAACAGCTCAGAAACCTACAAATTTGGCTAAAGTCAGTCATGTAAGACAGGAGAAGGAGGAGGCACCTGGGGCCTTTTTAGAACACCTCTTAGAAGCGTATCGTACATATACCCCTATAGACCCAGAGGACCCACCCCTATACTTTACTAAGCACTCTACCAGCCACTGAGAAATGGTATACTGTTTTGGATTTAAAAGATGCTTTCTTTTGCCTACCTTTGGCCCCTATAAGTCAGCCTATGTTTGCATTCGAATGGTGTGACCCCATGGATGGATTCAATGGACAGCTTACCTGGACTCGGTTGCCCCAAGGTTTCAAGAACTCCCCAATGAACTTCGATGAGGCTTTACGTGAAGACCTCTGTAAGTACCAGAGAAATAACCCTAAGGTCAGTTTACTTCAATATGTAGACGACCTCCTGATAGCAGCAGATAGCCTGGCAGATTGCCAACAGGCTACCCAGGAATTACTAAAAACTCTTGGGGACCAGGGGTACCGAGCATCAGCCAAAAAGGCCCAGATCTGCAAAACTCAAGTTATTTACTTGGGTTACATACTCAAGGGGGGACAAAGATGGTTATCGGACTCTAAAAAAGAGACTATTCTAAAAATACCCATACCTAAGACCCGAAAAGAGGTTAGAGAATTTCTGGGGACAGCAGGGTTTTGCAGACTAAGGATTCTGGGTTTTGCTGAAAAGGCAAAGCTACTGTATGAGGCAACCCGGGGCCAGGAACCCCTAGACTGGACTGAGACTATGACTCAAGCCTTTGAAACTATAAAGACTGACCTTTTACGGGCCCCAGTCTTAGCCCTACAGGACATAACAAAATCTTTCCACTTGTATGTAGATGAAAAAGCAGGAATAGCAAAAGGAGTGCTAACTCAAACCTTAGGACCATGGAAGAGACCAGCAGCTTACTTGTCAAAGAAACTAGACCCAGTGGCAGCAGGATGGCCGCCCTGCTTACGCAGCATAGCCGCTACAGCCTTGCTAGTTATGCAAATAAATTGACTCTGGGCCAAGATCTAATGGTGACCACACCACACGCTGTTGAAGGTGTACTAAACAACCACCTGATCGGTGGCTGACAAATGCCAGATTAACTGACTATCAAGCTTTGTTGTTAAACCCCCCAAGAGTTCGATTCAGTTCCAGCGCCGCCCTCAACCCAGCCACCCTGCTGCCTGATCCAGATTTAACACAGCCTCTCCACGATTGCACTGAAATCCTGAGTCAAGTCCATTGTATCCGAGATGACCTCCGAGACCAGCCTTTACCACAAGCAGATGAGACCCAGTATACGGATGGCAGCAGTTTCATCAAAGATGGCAACAGAGTACGCAGGGGTGGCAGTGACAACAGAGACTGAAGTAGTATGGGCTGAGCCTCTGCCTCCCGGCACGTCGGCTCAAAGAGTAGAACTTATAGCTTTAACACAAGCCCTTCGGTTGGACATGGACAAACGACTAAAAGTGTACACTGATAGCCGCTATGCCTTTGCTACGGCACATGTACACGGAGCTATATACCAAGAAAGGGGGCTACTAACTGCAGAAGGAAAAACTGTCAAAAACAAACAAGAGATTTTAGACCTAATTCAGGCCCTATGGCTACCCAAGAGACTAGCCATTATACATTGTCTGGGGCATCAGAAACCCCAAACTCCAATGGCAAGAAATAATTGTCGGGCAGACACAGCTGCACGGGAAGCAGCTCTCCTGCACTATCTAAAGACATTAACCCTAGTGACACAATTACCTACCATACCTGCACCTACTTTACCTAATCCAGAATACACTGAAGAAGATCTGGCGCAGATAAAGCAAAAAGTTCCCCTACACTACCGAGAGGAAGAGTGGTATTATACACAAGATAAAAGACAAATCCTCCCAGATAAGCTTGGCTTGGACCTAATACGACAAATTCACTGCAACACATACATGGGACCAAGGAAAATAGAAGAACTATTACGGAAAAGTCCTCTAAAGGTTTTCAGTCTAAAAGCCAAAACACAAGCAGTTACTGCAGATTGTAAAACATGTAAATTAATAAATTCTAAAGCTACCATAGGACCTCCTGGTTTGAAAGAAAGAGGAACCAGACCTGGAACTTACTAGAAAACAGATTTCACCGAAGGAAAGCCTGGAAAATATGGATATAAATACCTTTTAGTTTTTATAGACACCTTTTCAGGATGGGTAGAAGCTTACCCCACCAAGACTGAGACGACTGCTGTGGTAAGCAAAAGTCTACTGGAGGACATTATTCCAAGGTATGGGCTCCCCACTCAAATAGGGTCTGACAATGGCCCGGCTTTTATCTCCCAGGTACAGCAAAAAATAGCCTCCCTCCTGAACATTAATTGGAAATTACATTGTGCCTATAGGCCCCAAAGTTCAGGACAGGTAGAAAGGATGAACCGAACCTTGAAGGAAATTTTGTCCAAACTCATTTTTGAGACTGGCGCAGACTGGATATTTCTCTTCCCCTTTGCTCTATATAGGGTTAAAAACTCCCCCCTACACCCTAGGCCTTACCCCTTATGAAGTCCTATATGGAAGACCCCCTCCTATTATTCCTAATATTCATAACAATGTGGTAACAAGTACAAATGATAAAAACTTCCTCCTTTCCCTTCAATGTTATCAGCAGGTGCAAAAAGAAAACTGGAACCTTCTTCGGGCCACTTACACAGCTGGCCCAGTTCCTGAACCTCACAGGTTCCAACCTGGAGACTGGGTATAAGTGAAAAGGCACCATCAAGAAACACTTGAGCCCCGGTGGAAGGGACCTTATGTTGTAACCCTAACAACCCCCACCGCTCTCAAAGTGGACGGCATCGCCTCCTGGGTGCATCACACGCATGCCAACTTGCAGATCCTGGGCAGACAAGGGAGACTTCACTTCACGATGGGAAGCTTGACAGGATGAGGACAATCCTCTAAAGTTGAAGCTGAGGTGCTCCTTGCCAGCACCCTGTTAATGCTACTGCTACTACCTGTGTGTACATCATCCCCCGATTTGCACCAACCCTTAAATGTAACTTGGGTGATCATAAATGCCCTTACAGGAACCACTGCTAATCAGACCTCAGGCATCCACCCACGAGGCACATGGTTCCCTGAACTTTTGGTAGACATAGATGAACTTGTAGATACTTACCCTTACCCAGACTGTTTCTACATATGTCCAGAACATTTTAAGGACAAATGTGGGGGAGAGGAGGCTTATTTCTGTGGGATGTGGGAATGTGTCTCTACCAGAGAGATCTGGTGGGAGGTCCCAAGACAGGGGGATTACATACAGGTGAAAAAAAAAGAACCCCCCCCCCTTGCCATCAAAAAGGATCTCCCTGCTGTGACCCAATAAGCATAACCTTCACCGCTAAGGGTATGGCTACACAAGGGTGGGAACTTGGAAAACAATGGGGCATACGAATATACTCCCCCCAAGGTAAGACCAAAGAAAGTATTTTCACCTTAAAAGTAGTATATGCAGTTCATACTGAAAAGCCAATAGTAGTAGGACCAAACCCTATCTGGCAATCAGATTTAAATAATAACGACACTACAGATTTAAAAACAGCTGACTCTGAACCCCCACTCTGGGATATCCTCACTAAAACCTACCAAGTGCTAAATAAGTCCAGGCCCGACCTCACTGAATCCTGTTGGCTATGTTTAAATGTAAAGCCCCCTTATTATGAAGGAATAGCCCTTCCAGATAATTTTACTCTAGAAACTGAGCCAACAGCTTGCCACTGGCAGCAGTGCACCGGCCCCGTCCCACTTTACAATCTGTTACAGGGCAAGGAACTTGTGTTGGAAAAATGACCCCTTCTCACAAACGCTTATGTAAAAAAGTCCACCACTGGAATGGGACAGGTTACCTCATCCCACCCAGCTATGGGTGGTGGGCATGTACAACTGGATTCCCTTGCTTAC
>NW_003852442.1:10951442-10954807 GCF_000181295.1 Otolemur garnettii
TATTAGTACAATTAATCCCCAAGCTTACCTATCATGAAAAGGAGACTATATTTCCAGAAACAAAGTTCTCCTGAGTCAAAAGAGAGCCTGTCACAGCCATCACCCTCGCTGCAATCCTAAGTCTTGCTGGCGTAGGGGCAGGAGTGTCAGCTCTTGTTTTTCAAGACCGTAACTACAAAGCCTTAAGTGCAGCTATAGACCTGGACTTAGAAAAGATGGAAAAAGCTATCTCACATCTCCAGGAATCTCTGACTTCCCTAGCTGAAGTAGTGCTTCAGAATAGAAGAGGGTTAGACTTGTTCTTACAACAAGGTGGGTTATGTGCAGCTTTAAAAGAAAAATGCTATTTTTATGTTAACCATTCAGGAATAGTCAAAGAATCAATGGCATTAGTAAAAAACAGACTGCAAAAACGGAGACTAGAGCAAGAACAGTCACAGAGTTGGTATGAGCCCCTCTTAATTAGTCCCCTTGGTTAACAACCCTAATATCTGCAATAATTGGCCCAGTAACCCTACTCCTGCTATTAACGATTATAGGACCTTGCATTCTAAACAGACTAATCTCTTTTATCAAAAAAAGAATAGGCATAGTCCAGGCATTAGTTTTGAAATCCCAATATTGACCAATAAGTCAAGACACTTCTTACCAGCCCTGAGCCCAGGATTGGGCTCAGACATGATCTAGCTCAAGGGGGGAATGAGAGGGAGCAGCTATGAACCTATTTTTATTACTACTATTTTCCTTGCTGTGCCTTTAAATAGTAGTGGTAGTGGCAAAAATAAAAAAAAAGATAAAAGAGCTGGGGAAGAAGGAAGACATGGAGGAGAAGGGGGAGGAGGCAAGAGCTGCAGGAAGCTCCAAGGCCATATATCGAATCAGGTATACAGCTACAGCCCAGGCGGCAGCAACCCATCAAAAGTTCACACACTATCATTCCAGCTAAGACCCCAACCACGGAGAGGCAGTTGGCCTATCAGAACCCCAAGACCTCCCTAGTGACCAATGAGTGACCAGACACTAGCTTCTTCTTCAGCTATCTTCTTCAGCATTTTATTGCAACCCATAGTACCTTGCGGGAAAGTGTATAAAAGTTTCCCTGGCCTTTGTTTAGGGGCCACTCCCCGCTGTTCTGCTTTTTTCTTGGGAGTGACCCGAGCATATGCTTGATAAGAATAAACTTCTCCCTTCTTCCATGTGTGAGTCTGGACTCTCAGTGGTAATAATTTTGGCCTTAACATACGTAGGACACAAGGGCAGGGCTACTGCGAAAATTTCTTGAAGATGAAATTTTATACATTATGCAGACAGCTTCTGCCTTTATTTTCCTTTCTTTCTGATTTCTTTCCTTTCTTTTTTAGCTTTTAAATTTTATTGCATTGCATACAGTTAAGATGCCATGAGTCTTTTTGGAATAAATCAGGGACTAAACCAACCAATAAATGATAATTATACCAACATGAAACTCAAAGACAGACTTAAAATTTTCTTTATTAAAGCACCCATGAAGCCCAACTCTTCCCTATACTTAAGTATTTTCCTTATTAGAAAACTACATCCAGAACTCTCCATGAGACAGAGTAGATATTGGGAAGGCAAGTGAATACTTACAGGTCCAGCAAGAGCAGGTCGGTGTCTTGTGGTTGAAAGAGGAACACCTCCTATGGAAAAAAAAAAACAGATTAAGTTCAAGTAAAAGACAGAAATACTTATTTCTATTTTATTTAAGGATGTCTAATTTATGGCTACAAACAACACAAACTGTTTTACACAAGAAACCAAAGTGAATTATTTCCCACTATCAATACATCTGTAGACAAACTAGAATTCTGGAGCTGAAATATTGCAAATCAGTAATGTCTAATCCATTTGTTTTCTGTTCAAAGACTTTGGTACAAAAAATAAACATCAATTATAAAGTTACCAGTATACAAACATTACTGCAGAAATAGCTGCCCCATAATTTTAACCAAAGAGGAGATCTTTATTTGGTAACCAAAACATCATTTAGAAAATGATCGTTTATAGGCTCAACGCCTGTGGCTCAAATGGCTAAGGCGCCAGCCACATACACCTGAGCTGGCACGTTCAAATCCAGCCCGGGCCGCCAAACAACAATGACGGCTGCAACCAAAAAATAGCCAGGCGTTGTGGTGGGCGCCTGTAATCCCAGCTACTTGGGAGGCGGAGTCAGGAGACTCGCTTGAGCCCAGGAGTTGGAGGTTGCTGTGAGCTGTGACACCATGGCACTCTACCTAGGGTGACAGCTTGAGGCTCTGTCTCAAAAAAAAAAAAAAGAAAGAAAGAAAGAAAATGATCGTTTATAAAAAATTTACCAGATTCCCATTATTGCTTTCTCATTCCACATTTTCTAGAAGGAAAATTGTGACCTGAAGGCAGCATCAAGGCATTAACAGGCCTATTTGCTATTAGCTTAGGTTGACTTCTTTCAAGGCATGAGCTTGTACGTACTGTTAAAATTTACCCAGTGAGGTCCTATCTTTTCCTATAACATTCCCTCTCTTATTCATACGACTGACAATGTAGATTTAGCAGCAAAATCACTACAGGAACTACCGCAAGGGGATGACACAGTTCCAGGATGCTCTTCTGATCAGACGTCATGTCTTTCAGACACAGCAAAGATGACAGAGTTGAATAAAGAAACTGGGTTTTGAGTCAGAAAACCTGGGTTTCAAAGCTGCTTTCCCTTTTACTGTGAATATGAAGCCTTGACCAACTGATGGAAACTTAAGAGTTTTCTCACCTGGCAAATGGCCACCGTAATAGTTAACAATGTAAAAATTAAAGTCATTTTTACAGAGTAGATTTTTTTTTTGAGGCAGAGTCTTGCTCTCTCACCAGGGCTGGAGTACAGTGGTGTCATCACAGCTCACAGAAACCTAAAACACCTGGGCTCAAGTGATCCTCCTCCCTCAGCCTCCTAAGTAGCAGGGACTGCAGGTGTGTCCCAACATACCCAGCTAATGTCTTTACTTTTTGTAGAGACGTGGGCTTGCTGTGTTGCTTAGGCTGGTCTTGAACTCCTGGCCTCAGGCAGTCTTCCCCTCTCAGCCTCTCAGAGCGCTGTGATCACAGGCATGAGCCATGGCACCCACCCCAGGGGTAGATTCTTAATAGTAACGACAGTTCTAAATAGTTTATGACTACGGCTTACATAAATCTTCTCTCTGCTTTTAAAAAATATATTCAATGGCTTGGCGCCCGTCGCACAGTGGTTACAGCACCAGCCACGTGCACTGAGGCTGGCAGGTTCAAACCCAGCTGAGGCCAGCTAAACAACGACAACTGCAATAAAAAGTAGCCGGGCATTGTGTTGGGTATCTGTAGTTCCAGCTATTTGG
>NW_003852442.1:10955051-10962887 GCF_000181295.1 Otolemur garnettii
AATTAGGCCTTGACCTTGGTCCTACCCTTGCCAGACCTGCATGGCCTAATTTTAGCAAGAATCCTGCTAAGTCAGTTTAGAGAGAATCACCCCACTCTCCACTGAACTTGATATCCGATCACCTTCCTGCAGCAGAAACACCCCCACCCTTGACTCTCCTAGTAATTTTCCATCCACCTTCCACCTCCACCCCCACTCTGCTCCTTGGCTAGAAACTCCAACCAGTCCCCGTATTGGGGGTGAGCTCAATCTCCTCTCTTACAGTAGTCTTTTTTTTTTTTCGGTAGAGACAGAGGGCTCACTTTATTGCGTCACACAGCTCACAGCAATCTCTAACTCCTGGGCATAGGCAATTCTCTTGCCTCAGCCTCCTGAGTAGCTGGGACTACAGGTACCTGTCACAGCGCTCAGCTATTTTTTGTTGCAGTTTGGCTGGGGCCAGGTTTGAACCCGCCACCCTCAGGATATGGGGTTGGTGCCCTACCCACTGAGCCACAGGTGCCGCCTACTGCAGTAGTCTTGACACTGTTCTGAATATAGTCTTTCTTATTTATTTTTTATTTTTATTATTATTTTTTTGAGACAGAGTCTCACTCTGTCACCCTGGGTAGAGTGCCGTGGCATCATGGCTCACAGCAGCCTCAAACTCTTAGGCTCAAGTGTCCTCCTGCCTCAGACTCCCCAGCAGGACTACAGGTGCCCCCCACAACGCCCAGCTATTTTTAGAGATGTGGTTTCATTCAGGCTCAGGTTGGTCTCCAACTCATGAGCTCAGACGATCCACCCACCTCAGCCTCCCAGAGTGCTAGGATTACTGGTGTGAGCCACCACGCCCAGTCCTTATTGTTTTTTTTCTTAAAGAGTGTCAGAATAATATCTTTCTTCCATAGCAAGAATGGATACAAACTAAAATGTGAATGAAATAGCCTGTAAAAACCTATGGAGATTTCTCTCAGGAAATAAATACAAGCCAGTTTCACTTCTGAAAGACAGTCTGACCAGTTTGGGGAAGGAGGGAACTCTGTTATCACTTGAGTCCTATACCTGGACTGAGATGCCCCAGGGCTCTGCCAGTCAGAAATGTGGGCAGAATTTTCTCTTGTTTCCTAACTGCCAGTCTGTGAGATGAGCAGAAGGACTGTCGTCACAGTTCTCAGTGACTTCTCCAACCCACACCGTTTTCTAAACCCAGGGAATCCCCTGGTCAGAGAACCAGTCAGGCAAAAAAAGGGAGCTGGCAAAGGCACAGTGGATTCCGTCAAGTACTGGCCCCACCAAAGAGAGGACCAGGGAAGGGATCAAGGGGAGAGTCCTGGGTAGAAGGGAGTATCAGAAAAGCATATGCTGGCTCGGTGCCTGTGGCTCAAGTGGCTAAGGCACCAGCCACATACACCTAAGGTGGTGGGTTTGAATCCAGCCTGGGCCTGCCAAAACAACAATGATGGCTGCAACCAAAAAAATAGCCGGGTGTTGTGGCGGGTGCCTGTGGTCCCAGCTACTTGGGAGGCAGAGGCAGGAGACTCGCTTGAGCCCAGGAGTTGGAGGTTGCTGTGAGCTAGGATGCCACAGCACTTTACCCAGGGGGAGAGCTTGAGGCTCTGTCTCAAAAAAAAAAAAAAAAAAAAAAGAAAGAAAGAAAGAAAAGCATATGCTGCTGGGAGGGGTAGTTCTTTACATGCCTTGGTTCAGAGTAGTAAAAAATCAGGTCATGGGCTGTGTGCCCGTAGCTCAGTGGTTAGGGTCACATGCTCTGGGGCTGGTGAGTTCAAACCCAGCCTGGGCCTCCTAAACAAAAAAACAGCCAGATATTCTGGTGGGCGCCTATAGTCCCAGCTATCAGGGAGGCTGAGGCAAGAGAATCGCTTGAGCCCAAGAGTTTGAGGTTGCTGTGAGCTGTGATGCCACAGCACTCTACCAAGGGTGACAAAGTGAGACTCTGTCTCAATTTAAAAAAAGAAAGAAAGAAAGAAAAAAAAAAACCAGGACATGGAAATTAGAGAAAAACACCATCTTAGATTAGAGTCAATAGATCAATATATATATATATTCCTGTCTCTAAACACCACCACACTTTATAAATTTCTCTTTTAAATGATATTTAAAGGGCTTGTTGACAAGTCATCCAACACTTGGTGCTATGAGGTTGAACCCGAGGAATGATCACTAGATCCACTTAAAACGTGTCTCTTTTTACCCCTTGTCAGGTTGTCACTATCATCAATCATCTGAGGATATTCACTGAGATCATTCCAGGCTAATGAATTTTCCCCAAATTGTATTTGTTCTTCAAAATTAAAAAAAAAAAAAAAAAGAGCATCACAGTTTGAAAGACTTTGCAAAGACTTTCAGACAACTTTCTCTTTTTCTGATGGGCAAATGAGAAAAGTGGGTGGTCCAAGGCAGGTCAAGAAGATGAGCACCTAAAATGAAAGAAAGTGAAGACTGCAATATTAAGAAAGCAACAAACGTTTCATGTTTCTGCATTAACTCAGATTGTGTACCCTGTAGGCAGAAATTGACGTTAAGAGGACTGACACATTACCTGAGGTCACGTTGTTCCTTGACATCGCAACTTCTATTTTTGTCTTCTTGGGTCTCTGGTGTGAAAGGAAATTACTTTCACTTCTTTCATGACTGGCATCTTGATCCGGAAAGATATCTATTTGGAGGCCAACACAAAACGTATAATAATTACTTGTACGCTGTGATAACTAGGAAAGCACAGGTTAATCCTTACTGTCCCAGTGTTTAAAACAATAACATATGCGTTCTGCAGTAGCTCTTTTGTATCACCTCATACTATTTGACATCTCAAATTAGGTTCACCAGTTGGGTCAACACTGAGAAAAGGCTGGGCACAGTAGCTCACACCTGTAATCCTAGCACTCTGGGAGGCCAAGGCAGATAAATAGCCTGGGCCCAGGAGTTTGAGACCAGCCTGAGCAAGAGTGAGACCTTATCTCTACTAAAAGTAGAAACACTAGCCAGGCGTCGTGGTGGGTCTCTGTAGTCCCACCTACTCGGGAGACTGAGGCAGGAAGGATTGCTTGAACCCAAGAGACTGAGGTTGCTGTGAGCTATCATGACACCAAAACACTCTACCCCAGGGCAACAGAGTGAGACTCTGTTTCAACCCCCCAACCCCAAAACAAACAAACAAACCAAATAAACCCCCAAAACACTGAAAAGACAGAGAATTAAATTTATTTTAATAAACTACATACTAACTGTGATATTCTTGTGTTACACAACTCTCATTGGTAGAGATGCAGGAGTTCATCACATTCCTGAACAAGCCTCTTTGTGCATGTACGAGAATTTCTCTTTTTTTTTTTTTGCAGTTTTTGGCTGGGAAAGGGTTTGAACCTGCCACCTCTGGCACATGGGGCCGGCGCCTTATTCCTCTGAGCCACAGCCATCGCCTGAGAATTTCTCATACATGTTATTGAACATGGCTTAGAGAAAGTCACATAACCGCAATGACGGTACCTTAACTTGAATTCAGGATCCTGAACCTCGAGTGGCCTGCCTTTGCACAGCCTGACAATCACACCAGTCTCGAGTCTGTTCATTCTCCCCCTCCCCTGCGTGACTGTCTCCACTTCTTCCCTCTACTCAACATCTAACATTAGGAAGCCTCCCTTAGTCTTAGCTGGGACGTTTATGTTGCATCTCATGACATTGCCGAACTTGTTTATTAGTTCCAGGAGATTTGTAGATTTCTGGGAATTATCTAAAAGCCGTGTTATCTTTCACTAGGAGAAAGATTTTACTGTATCTTGTTTTAGTTACCTATAGATCTTCATATTTAATAAGAATATATTTGTGAGCCAAGCACAGTGGCTCAAGCCTGTAATCCCAGCACTCTGGGAGGCTGAGGGTGGACCTCTTGAGCTCATGAGTTCAAGACCAGCCTGAGCAAGAGCAAGACCTCATCTCTAAAAACAGCTGGGCATTGTGGTGGGCACCTGTAGTCCCAGCTACTTGGGAGGCTGAAACAAGAGAATAGCTTGAGCCCAAGCGTTTGAGGTTGCTGTGAGCTGTGAGGCCACAGCACTCTATTGAGGGCAAAAAAGTGAAAGTCTGTCTCAAAAAAAAAAAAATGTATTTGTGATTTCTAAGATGTGGAACAAAATTTTAATCTAGATAATCTGAGTCATCATAAGGCCTCTGAGAATTCACTGAGCTAAAAACAAATGCTTTGTGTAAGTATGAAAGCAGAAATCATCACTACGAAAAACAATGCTGAATTTAAAAAGCCAATAACGACAATAACCACACACACAGACACATATACCTGTAGTTTAATTCCGATCTCCTACTTTTAGGAAGCTAACTTCGAACTGACCACAGCCTTTCCCTTTTGTCCTCTCATTCCCCTAAACCATGTTCTGTTTTGCTCCTCAGCTTTCCTATCCTTCCTGCTAAACCTCAAGCACTGAATGGATTAGGGGTGCACATGGGGCCCAAGGCAAACCATGAGGGGAACTGCAAGGCATAATTCTTTTCCAACTACCAGTCTGGGATGCATGAGTTAACCACGCCAAAGGAACACACTTTCTCATTCTCATCAATCTTGTGAAAATCAGAAACCCTATATCCATCTTAAGGTCTATCACTCGCAGACTAGTGACAGTCCCACACAGCTCCTTATTTAGAATCTGACTTTTTAAAAGTCTGGGTCTTCGATGGAATGCAAGTCTATCACTCACCGGCCTGGCAAATGAAGTAATGTTCCAGTGAGCACATGTCTTCTTTGAATGAGATCTGATGGAAGGTCCTGGACAGGTAGAGGCAGGCAATGGGATAAGCCAGAGGGGCTGGAACATCTGCTGAGTGGGAGAGACCAGATCCAGATGAGCTTCACACTTAAAAGTCAGACATTTAAAAAAATACATGAAAACCACATTTGGCTGGCTTCCGGTTGATGAAAATTTAGGATTTCTGACCACATGTTATAGATTGCGTATTTTTTCATTTGGGTTCTTTACCACAAGGCTTGGTACTAACTTAGCCAGATATCAATGAAGATGATGAGGAAGATAGAGTAATGCCTTGGAAGTGTATTTCTAAACGTCAAGGTTATGGCAAGTAACTTTCAAGCTACTATGTAAGAAAGAAAACAGGCAGATACTCTGTTCCCTGGTTTTTTGCATTCTAAAACTTGGAGCCGAGAATAACAGAGAGATGATTACCAGGAAATAAAAAGTCCATAAAAGGTGTCCCTCTTTGGAATCTAGTACAATTCTTTTAGTGAAATAGTTAACTTTAGATAGGCTCTAAGAAAAATCTTATCGCCTTTGTGACACAGACAAAATCAAAGGCCTTAGCACACATGAGACTATTTCAGAGGAAGGAGAGTAATAAAGTGGTTTTTTTGTACACAAAGAAAGATTAAAATTCTTTTCTTTCTCCTGTCCCAGAACAAAATGTCAGGAAGATTCCCTTATAAACACTAACCCCGAGGGCCTTACTTGGGTGGTTGTTTTCCATACGGTTTCCCGGCTTTGAGTTTTTCCCAACCCACCACTTCTTTCCCTCTTCCAGAAAGTCCCGGAGGTGGTCTTGGACTTTCTTGTTCCAAACATGAGCAAGGCGTCCTCCCTGGGCACGACAGTGATTTTCTGCTTTCTCAAAGCTTCGGTGAAATCTGTTAAGCTGATAACAATGATTTTTCTCATGTAGCTCTGGGCTGTTTATACCTCCTAGGATGATACTTGTTCTGATGTACAACCAAAGCCAGGGGCTTCCTCTGAAGAACATCTTTGTGAACTGTGAGCAAGAAGATGTGTGAGGATTCAGCGGCTGCCTGGGCCTTTAAATATCTATCTCAGTGGCTTTGTCTGATTAGTATTACTCTCTTATGAACTGGGAACATTTATCCAGGAGACAAAAGGTTTGGTTTGGTTTTGTGGACCCAGGTGCAGTTTTTATAAGCTGAAAACAAATTGCAGAGGTTAAACAAGCAATGTGCCTTTACAACTGGGCCATCACCACCTGTGTCTACACAATTAGATATGCTTTAGTGAATCAAGATGGATCATAAAGCTACGTTTAAGCTTCCAGGGAGTAGAGGGTAACGAACATCTAAGTCAATTTTTAGTGTTGTTATGAATTGATAAACATGTTTTTGTTTTTTTAAAAAGAAAACTATTCTTACAGACCTCTAGGTTAGATTTCTTTTTCTTATTTTTTTTTTTAGAGACAGAGTCTCACTTTGTCACCCTCAGTAGAGTACTGTGGCATCACAGCTCACAGCAACCTCCAGCTCTTAGGCTAAGGTGATTCTCTTGCCTCAGCCTCCCGAGTAGCTGGGACTATAGGCACCCACCACAGTGCCTGGCTATTTTTTGGTTGCAGTTTGGCTGGGGCTGGGTTTGAACCCACCACTGTCAGGGGCCGGTGCCCTACTCACTGAGTCATAGGTGCTGCCCATAGGTTAGTTTTTTTTGTTTATTTTTGGAGACCAAGTCTCACTCAGTTGCCCTGGGTAGAGTGCTATGGCATCATAGCTCACAGCAACCTCAATCTCTTGGGCTCAAGTAATCATCTTGTCTCTGCCTCTCAAGTAGCTGGGACTATAGGAGCTCCCCACAACAGCCGGCTTGTTTCTTTTTATTTTTTATTTTTAGTAGAGACAGGTCTTGCTCTTACTCAGGCTGGTCGAGGGCTCCTGAGCTCAAGCAATCCACCTGCCTCAGTCCCCCAAAGCGCTAGGATTATAGGTGTGAGCCACCATGCCCGGCCTAGGATAGATTTTAGATTTTTTTTCCCCTAGGACATATTTTTAAAAATAAAATTTATTGCATATATTTAAGATTCACAAAATGTTACAAAATACATTATATAGATAGAAGATTACTACAGTAAAGCAAATTAA
Source organism: Otolemur garnettii (assembly GCF_000181295.1). Lineage (NCBI taxonomy): Eukaryota > Metazoa > Chordata > Mammalia > Primates > Galagidae > Otolemur > Otolemur garnettii. The sequence continues at coordinate 10,961,932 of NW_003852442.1, forward strand.
CATATCTATCATCTCACCTAGTCACCCATGAGCAGTTAAAATCTCATTTAGCACGAACCTCATTTACGGTACAATTTTATTGCCTATATTCTTCAGGTTGTACATTAGGTCTCTAGATTTGTTCACCCTGTATATCTGCTAGAATTGATTTAAACTGTTTTTCAAATTCATGCAAACAAAACTGGACATGAACTCTATCCTAAAGCTCATACACAATCACAAAACCAAACAGTAAATATTTAATGGAAGAATGAATACAAATTAAATACAAATACACCAAGGAAATCCAAATTTGCCGTGCTAAATGGCAGATAAATATGGTTCTGGTTTATGCTTACACAGGTTCCTTTGAATTTGGCATGCACGCTATTTTATGCTATAGGTAAGAGTCAATTCTCCTATTGCTTTTCTTTGACTTGCCAAAAAACCTTCATCCAGCATGTTGTTTGGTCTTTACTGGTTGCACATTCATCATTTATATACCACAGCTTGATCTTTCTTGGTGCCAAAAAGCAATCATAAATGCAAACAAATGTGAGTACTGAAACTGCTTGGCAGGTTTTAGGATCAAGTGAGTTATCCAAATGGTCCAAATGGTGCTTACGTTTCGTCTTTTTTTTTTTTTTTGGGCCAGGGCTGGGTCTGTACTGGCCACCTCTGGCATATGGGGCTGGCACCCTACTCCTTTGAGCCACAGGCACAGCCCAGCTTATGTTTCTTTTAAAAATCATCATAGTGCCGGGTGCGGTGGCTCACATCTATAAGGCCAGCACTCTGGGAGGGCAAGACAGGTGGATAGCTTGAGCTCATGAGTTTGAGACTAGTCTGAGCATGAGAGAGACCCCATCTTTTTTTTGAGACAGAACCTCAAGCTATCCCCCTGGGTAGAGTGCCATGGCATCACAGCTCATAGCAACCTCCAACTCCTGGGCTCAAGCGAGTCTCCTGCCTCAGCC
>NW_003852442.1:10963240-10965587 GCF_000181295.1 Otolemur garnettii
AAAAAAAAAAAAAATCATCAAAGAAATGGCCACCAAAGTTAAAAATTTTCTAAAGCACAGCAGATTCCAAAATACATCTTAGTTTGGAAAACATTGCAGCAATCAAATGAACACTAAATCCAGACTAATCCCCACTTCCAAAAAGTCAAAGTAGAGAAGAAGAAACTTATTAATTGCAATGAATAAAGCCAGTGAAAAGTGCCAGCACAGAGGGACAGCTTAGGCGCTGTGAAGGTTCAGAGGAAGTTATTTCCAACATTTGAACTGAACATATAAGGATGGTCATGTTTACACGATAAAGACTCTTGTCAGAAAAGTCAATGCTAGTAAATGCATAGAGGTGAGAAAATGGGAGGTATTTAGGAAGAGAATGAAATAACTCCTCCACGTGTATATTATGTGCAGTGGGTATAGATCGGAACAGCAGTGAAACTGGAGCTGGACAGTGAAAGAGTGTTTCCTGTGCCAGAGTGAAGAATCTGTGGCTTATCTGGCAGGTTTCTGAGCAGAGTAGTCTATGTTACTGTGTTGCAATGGCATCATTTGCAGGCAGGATGGTTTGTTTTCAAAGTTCATAAATTCTCCATTTCCAAACAGCTTCATAAATCTACTCCTACATAAACAAATACATACTACATACATATGTTTCAAGCATTTTGAAGCTACACTTGATGTTGATACAATCTTTCCAGCAGGTATTTTACACAGTGCTGTAATTTCTTTCAACACTTTTCACAGTACTTGACAGATACTCTCTCAATACCTGCATTATTGGCTGGTTGTGGGGGCTTACACCTGTAATCCTTGCACTCCGACAATGAGGTAGGAGGATCACTTGTGCTCAGGAGTTCAAGACCAGCCTGAGCAAGATCAAGACACTGTCTCTACAAAAAGTAGAAAATTAGCCCTGTATGGTGGCCCACTGCTTGTGGGCAAGAGGTTCAAGCAAGAGGAGTTGATATTAAAAAAAAAAAAAAAAAAAGGGAAAAAGAACAAATACCTGTTTTATCTAGAATATAGCACTCTATCAATAAAAGGTTTCATTTAAATAATCAAAAGTGGGCAGTGCCTGTGGCTCAGTGAGTAGGGCGCCAGCCCCATATACCAAGGGTTGCAGGATTGAGCCCAGCCCCGGCCAAACTGCAACAAAAAAATAGCTGGGTGTTGTGGTGAGCGCCTGTAGTCCCAGCTACTCGGGAGGCTGAGGCAAGAGAATCGCCTAAGCACAAGAGCTAGAGGTTGCTGTGAGCTGTGACAATCTGGCACTCTACCAAGGGCAACAAAGTGAGACTCTGTCTCTAAAAAATAAAATAATAAAATAAAATAAAATAATGAAAAGTGTCCAGCCTAGGCAATATAGCAAGACATGGTCTCTTAAAAAAAGCTTAGAGGCTGGGCACAGAGGCTCACACCTGTAATCCTTGCACTCTGGGAGGCTGAGGCAAAAGGACCCCTTGAGCTCAGGAGTTTGAGACCAGCCAAACACAAGAGCCTGTCTCTATCAAAAATAGAAAAATGAGCTGGGCATAGTGGCAGAAGCCTGTGTAGTACCAGCTACTTGGTAGGCTGAGGCAAGAGGATTGTTGAAGCCCAAGAGTTTGAGGTTGCTGTGAATTACCATGATGGCATGGCCCACTACCCAGAGCAACAGAGACACACCGTCTCAAAAAAAAAAAAAAGCTTAGAACTGAAGAATCAACATAATAGTCTTTTGTCCTGAATGAATAATAATTTATGTTAATTACGTAATTTATTCCATTAAAGTATAAAAAGGAAGGTTGATAAGCATAATTTTTAGTTTGATAATTTCAGTAATTTCTATTATATCCTGAGACAGCTACATGTGAATTATTGCAGTAGACTTCTAAGTTTCAGTGGGTCTATGAATGTATTCAAATTTGATAGTTTCGTACAAATAATGAAGTTTAAGTACGGCTTATGTTAAATACACCCTCCCTCTTTTGCTCGAATTTCTGTTCTGTTTTCTGTTCACTCCAGCTATTTCCGCTGATGGAAGGAACAACACTACTGGCCAAAAATGACATGGACGGGTCCAGAGCCTGCAAAGGCTCCAAAATGCCACCGACACTGAGACCACAGCAGCAATTTTCCAAAGCCAGGACGCGGTTACCAAAGAGACTTTAACGTTCTTGACTGGGACACAATTGCTTCAGAGGACTGTAAAGTGACACAGTAGTGTGGGAATTAGGTTTGTAGTGTAGTTTAGGCCAGGCATCTCTGGAGGGCTTGTTGACCTGAGTCCAAGTTCCTCAAACCCCTAAGGGTAGCAGTAGCTGGTGGTTTACACAGGATGTCTGGCACCTGGCAGGCTCAGGGCTAGGATTCT
>NW_003852442.1:10965927-10972704 GCF_000181295.1 Otolemur garnettii
GTAGATCCCTGCAAAGGCTGCAGGGACCAAGGCCCCCTCACAGGTCAGCATAAATCCCTGCAATACCCCACACTCCAGCAGAGCCGCACACTCGAGAGTCCTAATTAGAAACTGTTTTAAAACTTAGTTTCCACATCTGCCGCACCAGAATGTCAAAGCAAACCACGGTCACCTTAGCCAGCAAGCACACGGCCCATGACACTTTTCAGGGGCTCAAGAAAACACCCTTCATCTCTAAAATCTGGAAAAAATGAACTTTTAAGTGGAAGTTTACATATACATTAAATGTTTGTCTTTATATCAACACAGTACAATTTTGGGGGCAAAAATTGTACATACTTATGGTATAAAACACCATGTTTGATGTATGTACACACTGTAACATACAGTTTTTTTCAAGAAAGGGCCCTCCAAAGTCTCAGCGCGGCCCCGGAATAGACAACTGCCTGGCGCCCAAATTCCCGCGAGCCGGCATGGGAACCCTCCGGCTACCTCGGAGGAGCATACTCGCCACTTCAGGGCTTTCTAGGAAGCTTCCTCTCCCTCCTGGAGCCCAGACTCCTCAGGGACTGTCCTATTCGAGGGTGCAGGACCGCAGACAGCGACAGCAACCCCACGCACCCCACAACACCTCAGCGGAGAAACCTAAGCCCCAGACGGTCATGACTGCGCACGCGCAGGAGCAGCCAACCGGAACCTCGGGGCGGAGCGTGGCCTTCCCCCACCACCGAGGCGCTCGCACTACCCTTCTGCCTGGCGATTGGTGACTTAGCAACTCCGGGGGCGGCGACGGGAGGGTGCCCCTCCCTCCCCTCCAATGGAAATGAGGCAGGGGCGGTCCAATGGCGGAAGGAGCATGGCGTGGATGCATCTGAAAGTGAGTCCCGCAAGCAAGGCTTGCAGCGGCTAGGAAGAGCCCGGGCGTGGGCTGGGGGGAGGCGGGCGCACCTGCAAGTGCTCATGCAATTACACGTGCACCCGGCCAGGTGTGTGCAGTTGGCACACGCGTGTCGGGGCAGATGCAGACACGTGGCAGTGCCTGTGGACCGTGTCTTTATGGAGCCCAGCACAGGGCAGCTTAGGAAACACGACCGTCTGGAGTGTGTGCAGAAGCTCACGCGGAAGGAAATTAGACTAAGACGTGGTCTCAATCCGTCTAAAGTTTTGTTATCTAGGGGGCTTAAAGTTAAGAGTTCTGAGTTGTAACCCCGGGGTCTTGAATTTAGTAAGTGCTCAAATAGCAGACGATTGTCATGAGGCGTTCCTGCAGTCTGCAGGGGACTCGTCAAAGAAGGCGTGATCTACATGAACAGCTTTGAGGAATTCGTAAAAGTAAACCTGACATGTCCCTTCCTGGGTTAGAGAACAGAACCTACCTCTTTACTCTGGCCCGGACTCTCGCCTCTTCCTCCTGCATCATCCTAATTCTTCACTTTCCCTCACTTCTCAGTTCCAAACAGACTTTCTCTGCTTCTCACTCTTTTCTGCCACTGAGGGAGCAATTATGCTTTATCCTCCCCTCTAGTGACTCCTGGGTAGTGCCGTGATGTCACAGCTCACAGCAACTTCAAAACTCTTGGGCTTAAGCCATTCTCTTGCCTCAGCCTCCCAGGTAGCTGGGACTACAGGTGCCTGCCACATCGTCTGGCTATTTTTAGTATTGGTTGTAGTTGACATTGTTGTTTGGCAGGCCAGGGCTGGATTCGAACCCATCAGCTGTGGTGTATGTGGCGGGTGCCCTACCCGCTTGAGCTACAGGGGCCAAGCCCCTTCCCACACTTTCAACATCAGCTTTAAGTCATTTCCTCAAGGAAGCTTTTCCTTATCTCCAATTAGGTTGAGTCCTTCCATTACCATATGTTTTTTTTTTCTTTCACAGCAACATATTTGCACGATCATTTCTGTCTCTCTGAAGATTGAACTAATAAGTGAGTTAGTATCTGGCAGCGTTAATTAGAGAAAAGCATTGTGAACCACTTTTGAGCTAGGGTAGTGGTTCTCAATCCAGTAGGACCTGCAGCTCCATTTTTATACTTTGCAACACCCGCCCCATCGTGCAGAAATGGAATATATGTGTATTATCTATGTATAATTTTAAAAAGCCGACAATTTTTTTTTACTGTGACATAAAGGAGAAATTAAATTTGTAATATTTAATGCATGATACTTGGGCATTTAAACCTCTGCTTAGAAATGTGAATGCCGGGAGGTGCCTGTGGCTCAAGGAGTAGGGGTGGTGGGTTCAAATCCAGCCCTGGCAAAAAAAATTAATAAGTAAAAATAAAATAGAAATGTGAATGCCACAGTGGGTTGTATTGTCAGACACCCCAAGCAAAGCACTTATCATTCCTGATGGGGTTTTCTGAAATGGTAAACAATCCTTACTAATATTCTGTACAACACAGTACAGTTGTCCCCCCACTGTATAAAAACTTTGTGGTTAGTTTGTGTTTTTATAGTGAAACATAGTTTGGCTCAAGGCTCAGATAACATGAACAGATAATTTTTTACCCACACAATGTCAGTAGGATGTTCAAAAGCCATATAGGATGTGGAACAATTCATGTTTTAGGTAGTCTCAAGTGAAGAAGGATGTGATTGACTGATCCCTGTTCACAGAAAATCTATTAGCATTGCCCCTCCCGTCCTGGCAACCAGTAAAAATTACATGCCCCTGGAGGCAGTATGTCCCTTCTTGAAAACTTCTGGCCTAAAGTCCTCGGAAAGTTTTTAGGGCCAGAGGAGTGTGTCTAAGTAGAAGTGTGGATCCAGCTTCTGACTGTAGAGGCCAGTGTAAGCAGAAGGCTAGGGACATTGTTTCCTGCAACCTGTCACTTTGTCCTCTGTGAGTATAAAGGATTCCTGGATGCTGCAGCCTGGCCTAGTGGGGGGGCCTTTTTTTTTTCCCCTCAGAAACGGGCCCAGGATGCTTTGGTCATCCTGGGGGGTGGAGGACTTCTGTTTGCTTCCTACCTGACAGCTACAGGGGATGAGCGTTTCTATGCTGAATACCTGATGCCAGCTCTGCAGAGGCTGCTGGACCCAGAGTCAGCCCACAGACTGGCCATTCACTTTACCTCCCTGGGACTCCTTCCTCGAGCCTCATTTCAGGACTCTGACATGCTGGTAGGTACTCTGGGAACACCCTATTCATTAAATACAAGGGTGAGGGCCGGGCGTGGTGGCTGACACCTGTAATCCTAGCACTCTGGGAGGCTGAAGAGGGTATATTGCTTGAGCTTAGGAGTTCGAGACCAGCCTGAGCAAGAGTGAGACCCCCATGTCTACTAAAAATAGAAAAACTAGCCAGTTGTGATGGGCACCTGAGAACACTGCCCAACACAAGTCCCATAAGCGATATATAATAATTATAATGTTACATGTAATAAAAATCACTCAGATTGAACTCCAATTCCCACTACTCCTTTGAGGCTCTGTTTTTGTTTTTTGAGACAGAGTCTCACTTTATAACCCTTGGTAGGGGGCCATGGCATTACCACTCACAGCAACCTCCAGCTCCTGAGCTTAGGCGATTCTCATGCCTCAGCCTCCTGAGTAGCTGGGACTACAGGTGCCCGCCACAATGCCTGGCTATTTTGTTGTTGTTGCAGTTTGGCTGGGGCCAGGTTCAAACCTGCCACCCTCAGTATATGGGACTGGCACCCTACCCACTGAGCCACAGGCGCCACCCAAGGCTCTGGTTTTAAAAAGGATCAGTACCAACTGAGAAATATTAGGGAACTTCAACCTTTACCCTTCTATTTATTTTCTGATATCTCACTCTGTCAGTAAGTGTTGTGGCATCATAGCTCACAGCAATCTCAAACTCCTGGGCTCAAGTGATTTTCTTGCCTTAGCCTCCCAAGCAGCTGGGACTACAGGCGCCCTTCACAATGCCTGGCTATTTTTTTAGAGACGGGGGTCTTGCTGTGGCTCTGGCTGGTCTCGAACTCCTGAGCTCAGGCAATCCGCCCAGCTCGGTCTCCCAGAGTGCTGGGATTACAGGTGTGAGCCACAGAGCCCAGCCTCTACAAGGGGCGCTTCTCTACTTTCCCGTGGCACAGTTGAGCAATGTGTCCTTTTCCCTGACTTGCCATGCTTGATCTCTGAAAGGCACTGCAGGATCAGAAAGAGCATCCCGTTAAGCTTTCTCACCTGAAACTGCTAGCTTGCACCCTGGAACCAGTGTAAAATGAGAGTAAAGAGTCGGGTGCAGAGATAGGGTGAATTTGGAAGTGAGGTTTGCCTGGGGGGTGCCTGTAGTCTCAGCTACGGAGGCTGAGGCAAGAGCTTAAGCCCAAGAGCTAGAAGCTGCTGTGAGCTGTGACGCCATTCTACTGAGGGTGACATAGTGAGACTCTGTCTCAACAACAACAACAAGAAAAATAGGTTCTCCCTCCCTCCCCTGCCTTGGGGCCTGCAATCCAATGCTTAACAAACTTTCTAGGTCTTTCTGATGTAGGTGTACCAGGGACCACACTTTAAGAAACACCAGGATAAGGCGGCACCTGTGGCTCAAAGGAGTAGGGTGCTGGCCCCATATGCCGGAGGTGGCGGGTTCAAACCCAGCCTGGCCCAAAAAAAACCTGAAAAAAAAAAAAAAGAAAAGAAACACCAGGATAGCCTATGTACTGACTTTTGTCATCTTCTTCCCAGGAGGTGAGAGTTCTGGGTCATAAATTCCGAAATCCAGTAGGAATTGCTGCAGGATTTGACAAGCATGGGGAAGCTGTGGATGGACTTTATAAAATGGGCTTTGGGTTTGTTGAGATTGGAAGTGTGACTCCAAAACCTCAGGAAGGAAACCCCAGACCGAGAGTCTTCCGCCTCCCTGAGGATGAAGCCATCATTAACAGGTAGGAGAGAGAGCCAGAGTTAGTTAACAGGGAGGCCTTCCTTCTGCCTGGGCTCTCAGGGATGTATCGGCCTTGTTTTTTTCACTGGGACGACATGGATATTCTTCTGTAGCTTGGAATGTTCAGGAATCCTGTTGCGCATCCCTGTGCCAGGCATCTATCCTCAACAGCAGCCTTGGGAAATAGCTTTTGTTATTTCTGTTTAACAGGTGTACATAAGGGGCCTCAGAGAGCTACATCACTGAGCTGTGGTCCAAAGACACAAAGGAGAGGCTGGGTGTGGCTTCAGCTCCTGGGACTTCAGAGCTGTGCCTTGTCCTCCTTGTCTCTCCAGTGCCCTCACTCAACACTTTGAGTCCCACACATAATTCAGAGTATTCGTGACAGTTAAACAGTAAAGAGGGCTGGGCATGGTGGCTCACACCTGTATTCCTAACACTTTGGAAGGCCCAGGCAGAAGGATCACTTGAGGTTAAGAGTTCAAGACCTGCCTGAACAAAAGCCAGACTCTGCCCTGTGCGGTGGCTCACACCTGTAATTCCAGCACTCTGGGAGACCGAGGTGGGTGGATTGCCTGAACTCAGGAGCTCGAGACCAGGCAGAGCAAGAGTGAGACCCCATCTCTAACAATAGCTAGGTATTGTGGTGGGCACCTGTAGTTGCAACTACTTGGGAGGCTGAGGCAAGAGAATTGCTTGAGCCCAGGAGTTTGGGGTTGCTGTGAGACGTAATGGCACCAACTGCACTCCAGCCAGGGCGACAGAGGGAGACCCTGTCTCAAAAATCCCCAATCTGCTCCCTCCCCCCATCACCCCAAAACCCCAGGAAAAATAAATCAGTGAAATTATTTATAATTATAGCCTAATTAGAAATACTTTATATTGTAGATATTTTAATATGTGATCAATATAAAAATTAGCAGTTTTTGCCTCTTTTTACTTGTACCAAATCTTCAAAAGGTGGTGTGCATTTCCACCTTTCACTTTTGACCAGTCACATTTCAAGTGCTCAGGGGCCACGTGAGGCTAGCAGCTCTGGGATTGGCGGGAACAGCCCTAGCTCTTAGCCATCAGGACAATTTAGCGTTCAACACGCACAGCTACTTTTAGTACAAGAAATCCTTCCAGGCTGGATAAAGCCCTTTTCCCTGTGCATCCCTGGGCAGTTTTTACTGCAGCAAACACAGAAAATGAAGAAGTTGCTACTTTTTGGAACAGAATTTTGAGGGGCTTGAGAAAAAGAGGAGTTTTTTGATAGGCATCCTTGGGGCCATTCACGGCCTCCTGGGAGATTGACACACAGGAAGTTTATTTGCACTTTGGGGGAAGTTTTTCAGCTTTAAAGATCAAGTTACATTTTTGCTGCATTGCAGGTGGGAATTGATCTCTTCAGAATTGGCCAGGCAAACGTATTTGTCTGTGATTTGGCTGCCACAGAACATGTGCACTGTCCCTGTTAGACCACTTCTGGCTCTAAGTCTCGCTATAGGTGTTTTTTGGTTTTGAGACGGGGTTTCCTTCTGTTGCCTGGGCAGGAGTGCAGTGGTACAAGCCTAGCTCACAGCAACCTCAAGCTCTGGGGCTCACACAATCTTCCTGCCTCAGCCTCTTTTAAGCAGCTGGAATTACAAAGGTATGCCACCACACCTGGCTATAATTTTTAAATTTTTTGTAGAGATGTGGTCTTGCCATGTTGCCCAGGCTGGTCTCAGACTTCTGGCCTCAAGGTAATCCTTGTACCTTGGCTTCCCAAAGGGCTGGGAAAAATAGCCAGGCCTTGTGGTGGACAACTATAGTCTCAGCTACTTGGGAGGCTTCGGCAATTAAGAGAATTGCTTAAGCCCAAGAGTTGGAAGTTGCTGTGAGCTGTGACGCCACAGCACCCTACTAAGGGTGACATAGTGAGACTCTGTCTCAAAAAA
>NW_003852442.1:10972953-10982596 GCF_000181295.1 Otolemur garnettii
TGGGAGGTGGAGGCAGGAGACTTGCTTGAGCCCAGGAGTTGGAGGTTGCTGTGAGCTGTGATGCCACGGCACGCTACCCATGGTGACAGCTTAAGGCTCTGTCTCAAAAAAAAAAAGAAGAAGAAAAAGAGAAGAGACATGAGGCCCGTGCCTGTGACAGGCTGTCTAGTAATAGAGTTAAGACCTGTTTCTTTCCCTCAACATAACCCAGTATGGGAACTTCAGCACATACATACATACGTACTTACATATTCTGAGCCAGGAAGAAGATAGGTAGGAAGCCTTCAATGAATGCCAGGGGCCGGGGGTGGAGGTCCTCTGCAGCTTTGGGCTCTGTGCAGCCTTCAGAAGGAGCATTTGTCTGGGCCAGAAGCGGGCGATTCCATAGGCAGAAAGCGCAGCCAGGGAGCAGGAGCAGGGGCTCTAAATGGAGGCTGGTGGAGTCCAGGTGGGAGGTGGGAAACTTCAGTTATCAGAGGGCTCAGCTGGGTGGGACCAGGGGCTGGGTGAGGAGTGGATGCAGCATCTAGCAGGTCTGGGGCAGTGACTTGTGGGTTAAATGAGTTAAATGAAGGCCTGGAGGTGCTGGATGGTTTTGAACAAGTGTGATTAAGCTGGCAGGTGCCACATGTTCTTAAGTAACTGTGATTAGTGTTAATTGGGAGCCAGTGTTGTTCTGCCGGTGGAGAGAGAAGCAGTTTCCTATGCTAGTTCACCTGCCCCACAAGCTGCGTGAAGGCGATGTCTCCGTGCCTGCTCACTGGCCACCAAGTTGAGTAAAGGGCATGTCGCAGCTCCTTGTTTCTTTTTCTGTTTGTCCCAGTCCAGTCTGTGCTGTTGCCAAGGGTAGTTGGCTGACTGGCCTGTTTAGAATTTTAATCTTTCTCCTTCTATTAGGTGGTGTTCTGGCAAGTTCGGAGTCCCAGGAAGCTTAAGAACTAACTCTGATTGTTTTCTTTTCTGTTTTTATTTCTTTATTTAGAGACAGAGTCTCACTCTGTTGCCCTTGGTAGAGTGCTGTGGCATCACAGCTCACAGCAACCTCCAGCTGTTGGGCTCAAGTGATTCTCTTGCTTCAGCCTCCCGAGTAGCTGGGTCTACAGGCGCCCGCCACAACGCCCAGCTATTCTTTTCTGTTTTTAAAAGTACAGTGGAAATGGCGGTGGAGTTCTCTCTCCGCAGTCTTTGCCTTCTAACCTTGCCCCTCCCATCTCCTGTGCACTGCAGGTACGGGTTTAACAGTCATGGGCACTCCGCGGTGGAACACAGGTTACAAGCCAGACGGCAGAAGCAGGCCAGGCTCACGGAAGGTAAGGTGGTGTTACGTTTCAGAGCGCTTTTCATTTCGTGGGAGAAACGGTGGCAATATTGCTAGTGAAATAAACATGATTGAGCAGTTAGAGAAAACCCCTAAGGAACTCGGGCCCCTCTCCTAGAGCGATTTTCCTGGTCTCCGGGAGGCAGGCAGCACAGCGGGGGTTCACCGCCTCTGCCGGCAGGTGCAGGAGCTCAGGTGTGGACGGGGAGACTGTAGGCAAGGACGGCCTCAAAATGTTGCACAGGAATTGGTGTGTGGGCCCAAAATCTTGACCAGCGATATTTATAGATGGACTGCCACTGGGAATAAACCTGGGGAAGAATAAGACGTCAGTGGATGCTGCTTCAGACTACGCAGAGGGTGTCCGAGTGCTCGGCCCCTTGGCAGACTACCTGGTAGTGAACGTGTCCAGCCCCAACACGGCTGGGCTGCGGAGCCTTCAGGGAAAGGCCGAGCTGCGCCACCTGCTGACCAAGGTGGGCAATTACACCTTTCATCCTACCCACTCCCATTCTCCAGGGATGTTATGCTTGGGCCTGACCTTCCAGAATTTGTCCTTCACACCTCCAGCCGTCCTCAAACTACTGCCCGAGCCACATGCGCCTCCCTCCCCCGGACATTTATCCAGCCCGCCGGGTGTTTTTGCCGCCGCTGCGTGTCGTGCTTAGCAGCTAACTCGTCCCGGGGCCCGCATTCTGTCAGGTGTGGAGCGGGACCCTCCAATGGTCTGAGGGACAGTGAACTGGCCCCCTCTTTAAAAAGTTTGAGGTCCCCGATAGACAGGACACTCTCCACACCCTCCTGAAGAACCCTCTGACCATCTGTCACAACACTGATTATATGCAATAGTAACTGTTGAGTTATCTGTCCCTGCTGTTAGACCATCAGGCCCATGAGAGCAGGGACTGTGTCTCATTATCACTCTATCTCTGGCACCCAGCACAGTGAATGAATTGAATGACTTTTCATCACCTTGTACTCAGTGCAGTATTTTATGGTTATCTTTTAGGAACAAAAATCTATAAAACCTTAAGATACCTAGTAGTCCATGCCAGTGGGTTTTCCTTGGTTTAAAAGAATTGAATCAAAGCCATCTTGATGGAGTCCCTCACGTGAGGGCTGGGTTTCCTAAAAAGGAAAAATTGCTCATGCTTTAGTTCAGTGGTTCTCAACCTTCCTAATGCTGCGACCCTTTAATACAGTTCTTCGTGTTGTGGTGACCCCAACCATAAAATTATTTATGGTTCCACAACATGAGGAATTGTATTAAAGGGTCATGGCATTAGGAAGGTTGAGAACCACTGCTTTAGTTTGATAATGAGTGAAAACCCACTGATCTGTGGCTTTAGGTCCCAGCTGCAATGTTGGGCTGCGGTCTAGGGGTCCCTATCTCTGACCATGTGTCACCCAGGTGCTGCAGGAGAGGGATGCCCTGCAGGCAGCGCATAGGCCCGCAGTGCTAGTGAAGATCGCCCCTGACCTCACTGCCCAGGATAAGGAGGACATTGCCAGTGTGGTGAGAGAGGTCTGAGTGGGAGCCTGGGTCTGGGGTGGGGGGGTGGGGGGAGGGTACCTCTCATTGTCTGTTAAGGCCATTTGGCCAGCTGGGATAGCCCAGAACAGTAGCCTTTGTGACTTCCTCTCTATGACATTGAAAGCTGGTTTGGTGCTTGTCATAGTGGAATTCATCCCATAGTAAAGAGTGGAGGCTCAGTGCCTGTGGCACAAGTGGCTAAGGCGCCAGCCACATCCACCTAAGGTGGCGGGTTCGAATCCAGCCTGGGCCCGCCAAACAACAACAATGGCTGCAACCAAAAAATAGCTGGGCATTGTGGCAGGTGCCTGTAGTCCTAGCTACTTGGGAGGCAGAGGCAGGAGAATCGCTTGAGCCCAGGAGTTGGAGGTTGCTGTGAGCTGTGATGCCATGGCACTCTACCTTGAGGCTCTGTCTCAAAAAAAAAAAACCAAAACGGATATTTGAATGAGTCATTTTCTTATGCCTCTTTCTTCTCTTTCCTCATCTTCATCTAGCAAGGGCATTAACCTTTGTGCTTGTATCCTTGGCTGGTCTCAGCTGGGCCAGAGTGTTCTGTCTCTTTGCAGCCTTTATGAACACCAGGTCTTTCTGGCTTAGGGGAGTAGTAGAAACACAGACTGAGCCCAGCAGTCGTAGGTAAAATCTTGGTTTTTCCAGGTGTCTCAGACAAGACACTATTATTGATCAATTGAGACAGTGTCTTGCTCTGTTGCCTGGGCAGGAGTGCAGTAGTGTTGTCATAGCTCACAGCAACCCCAAATTCCTGGGCTCAAGTAATCCCCCTGCTTCAGCCTCCAAAGTAGCTGGGACTACAGGTGTGAGCCACTGCCCCTAGCAAGACACCATAAAGAGGATTGTTGTAAGGATTAACTGTCCTGGTGGAATGTTTTGGGTACTCAGTATGATGGCTATTATTATCACATTGTGGCTCCTTCAGATATTTGTTCAAGGAAAGAAGGCTAGTGAGGTCTGCTGCAGCCCTTGTTCCAGGGGCTGTAGGTGGGGGTGCCCAGCCTGGCCTCTGGCTCAGACCTCCAGAGAAGCTGAGTCCTGCAGTGCCAAGTTTCAGGGGCTTTTCTGTGTCATATTGCAGTTGGGCGTGGATGGATTGATCGTCACGAACACCACAGTGAGCCGCCCTGCCGGCCTCCAGGGTGCCCTGCGCTCTGAAACAGGAGGGCTAAGTGGGAAGCCCCTCCGGGATTTATCAACTCAAACCATTCGGGAGATGTATGCGCTCACCCAAGGCAAGGCTTCTCGTGTCTCAGATCTGTGTGTGGCTAGGGTTCCTGATGGGAATCACTGTTCCCTAATCTACTGTGTTTGGAGGCTGTCAGGCTAAAGCCAACCTGACAGCTTCAGGGGTCCTTGTCCCCACATTCTTCCTCACGGTGTCACCACGTGCTTCTCTGCAGGCAGAATTCCCATAATTGGGGTTGGTGGTGTCAGCAGCGGGCAGGACGCGCTGGAGAAGATCCGGGCAGGGGCCTCCCTGGTGCAGCTGTACACGGCCCTCACCTACAGGGGGCCGCCCTTGGTCTGCAGAGTCAAGCGGGAACTGGAGGCCCTTCTCAAGTGAGCAGGCCACGTGCAGCTGAGACAGAAGTTAGGAGACTTGGACTCTGACTCCAGTCTTAGAGGCCATTCATCTATGTACTGTTCATTCAGAAAGGATTTGAGAGGTTCACTCTGAAAGTGGTGAAAACCATGCTGTTACTTTGATAGAGGACAGTGTCAAGGGGATTTGGGATTAACTTTCATGGCCATGTGTTTATAGGCAGAGTTATCCGTTTCTCTGAGGAACGGGAGTATGAGGAATCCTGGCAGCATTCCCTGTGATTATGTAACATTTGCTCAATGTCAGGGAGCTGTATTTACTTAAAACGAAGTTTCCTTCCTGCTCTGAAGACCTGGGTAGAAGTATCTCTGGGTGAGACAGTGCAGAGAGCATGAGAGGTACCCGGGCTGGGGCCTGGGTGAACTGGGCCTCCTGTGAGAGCAGGGCCTGAAAATTGCTTTGTTTGCTCTTTTTCCAGAGAGCAGGGTTTTGGCAGAGTCACAGATGCCATTGGAGCAGATCATCAGAGGTGAGGACATCGTCTGCCAGGAAGCCTGATTTGGAACCTTCCTGAAAATGCAGGGGAGCCTTGGTGGCTGGATAGTGAGAGGAGAGACTGCCTTGCACCATGTCCCCCAATCCACGGCCTGGCCTCCCTGTAAAAGGCAATCCTGGGGTCATTAGCCTTCACAGCAGGCTTGCTTCAGTCCCTGGGTCAGATCATAAACTGCATTTGTGATGCTTTCCAGATTCAAATCCTAGGATCCTTCAATATTGCAAAGACACTGGATATTTGGAGAAAAAAAAAGTCATGGAAAAAATAAAGCCATTTGGAACTTGGATTTAAACCTCAGCCCTTTCTCCATTCTCTGCCGGTCCTCCCAGGCCTCTACTACCTGACCTTCAGGGGCATCCTAGGAACTCAAGTGCCTTTCATTTGATCTCTATTTTTATTTATTTTGTTTTTAAAATTTAACATTTCAGGTACAGACAACAGTTGCAAGAATAGTACCATGAAAAAAATAAAAAGCTCAATGAACTTTGTTCTGTGCTTGCCTTTAAAAAAAAAATACAAGCCTGGGTGCAGTGGCTCATACCTGTAATCCCAGCACTCTGGGAGGCTGAGGTGGGTGGATTGCCTGAGCTCAGGAGTCTGAGACCAGCCTGAACAAGAGTGAGACCCCCATCTCTATAAATAGCCGGGTGTTGTGGCAGGTGCCTGTAGTCCGAGCTACCCAGGGGCTGAGGCAAGAGGATCACACGAGCCGAAGAGTCTGAGGTTGCTGTGAGCTATGACGCTGCAGCACTCTACCAAGGGCAACTGAGTGAGACTCTCAAAAAAAAAAAAAAAAAACTCAGGAACTTTCGCATACTCTTCATTTTGATTCACCAGTTAATATTTTTTCATATTTTTCATATATAAAGCAAACTTGTAGATACATCTATGTATTATTACTGAAGCATCTGAGGGTAAGTTGCAGCTGTCATGACCCTTTGCCCTTGAGTGCCTTGGTCCGAATCTCCTAGCACACTGACAGTGGTCTGTGGTGCTAACGGGCGTGCATTCTGATCCCCTCACACAATCTGGTACTCCTGACTTGAGGAGTCACTCTCCAGAAGTGACTGTTGTTTGGTGCGTATCCTCCCAGGCTTCTCCCCTTGCAGAAAAACATTTGTACACACGGAAATGTAAATGTTCTGTAGACCTATTTATACAGGGAATGTACAGTTTTCTATGTATTTTGCATTTTTTTTTTTTTTTTTTTTTTGAGATGGAGCCTCAAGCTATCCCCCTGGGTAGAGTGCTATGGCCTCACAGCTCACAGCAACCTCCAACTCCTGGGCTCAAGCGAGTCTCCTGCCTCCGCCTCCCAAGTAGCTGGGACTACAGGCGCCCGCCACAGCGCCAGCCATTTTTTGGTTGCAGCCATCATTGTTGTTTGGCGGCCCGGGCTGGGGATTCGAACCCGCCACCTTAGGTGTATGTGGCTGGCGCCTTAGCCGATTGAGCCACAGGCGCCGAGCCGTATTTTGCATTTTCATCCACGTAACATCACAGATAGGATCCTGTGCTTTACTTCATTGTTGTCACCTGGACATTATGCTCATGTGAACCTGCCTCACTCCTTTAGCCGGGTGGCTTTAGCAGTTCTATTGGTGATCACTTGGAAACTTCCAGTGTTTTCTGATCACAGTGCCCCGGGGATCATCCTTGTGTGTGTATTTGTATCTTCATGTGTTATGCAGTTTCTGAAAGATAAGGTAACCTAAAGAAGATGCCACCATGATAGAAACTAATGTCCTCTGAACAGCGATGGTGGGCTGGGACGTTGTGCCAAGGGCTTGATGTTCCCTCTTGTCCTGCTCGGAAGCTGTTGGGCGGAGCAGGGCTGGGCAGTCTGACCAGAGTGCATGGCCTGGAATGGCTCTGCCATAGGTCATCGGTAACTGCTTTTAATAGGTGGCTTATGGCCACCTCTGTTTCTCCATATCCAATTGCTACTCAAGGAAAAGTAACACATTAGAGGAGAAATGGGAATGGGCAATAGTAGGTCAGTGCTCGTGCTGACCAGTCCTCTGTGTGGTCGCTCTCTGGCATGGCTCTGACCCTGGGTCAGGTGTCTACACACCCTCTGGGCACTCTCCTTGGTCTGTCTGGGCTGTTACTCTGCAGCCACCTCCCTGCCCCTTTTCAGAGAACCTCCCTTTGCCCCGCTGAGAAGCCTCAGGACTGAACTCTGCAGGGAAGGGAAGGAGGTGGAAGAGGGGAGGAGTTATCTTTGGGAAGGTTCTCCTTTGGAGACTGTCCTATCTCTACAGAGCTATAACCGGCTGCCATAGCTTCATGTGAGCCCCAGAGCGCCAGGCAGTGTGAGGAGGTATCTATTTTTTCTTAATCCTTAAAGCCACTCTCAGAGCCCAGAGACACTCATGGTGCTGGAACATACGGTACAAGCACCAGGTTGATGGTGGCCCAGTGAGTGGCATGGTGCATGGAATTCTAAACGCAATGAACATCCCTCATGTGTGGTTTCTGTGGGGTGCATAATTGACATCATTTGCCCATTTCCCATTAAATGTAAGCAGCTAGTTAAATTATATGCTGTGACTCACTGTTCACATATCATTTCTAACAGCCTTTTGGTTTTCCGCAGCATAAATACATCTACGTTGCTCATGGTAAACGTGTGGCTGTTTCCAGTTTCCCCAGCACAGACGGTATCTCTGTGTTCCTCTGCAGAATCCCTGTAGAATAGATTCCCAGACGCAGCATCGCTTGGGCCAAGGTTATATGCCCTTAACTTTTGATAGCTATTGCCATAGTGCCATTAGAGAGGGCTGTCCCAAAGTATGTGTCCTCTCTGACTTCGGAGAGCAGACCTCTTTTCCCCTACGTTGCTCCATGCTAGAATTTCCAAGAGCTGGTCTGGACTAAGTTGTTCATCCTGCTCCACTTTCCTATTGGGAATAGCTTGCATCATGGCTGTCCCTTGGTGGAAAATGATAAAAGAAACTGAAGGGTTAGCGAGTTAGGTTGGGCTGCAGCCAGAGTGATAGCCATATCCACTTCTGTATGTGTGTGTGTGCACACAAGCTTGAAATCAGACACAGAGCAGGACAACAGAAGGGGTTTCCCCTTGGTTCACCCAGTCCCATTTGTCTCAGATGACCCCGCCTGCCTTTTCTCCTGCCAGTATGGCCTGCAGTAGGCTCAGCCCTGCATTGGAAAGGGCTGGGGGCAGGCACATCAAGTCACCCATGCTCAGTGTTTTGAGAGAATCCATTTCCCTGCTGACCTTCTGATAAGCTGCTTCTGGGTCAGGTTCTAAATTGTGTTTAGGTCAGATTTTTTGTCAAGAGAATTTTCTAAGGCTAGCCATAACACTAGTATGCTTTTTTAAGCTTAACTTTTTCATAAATACAAATAAAGCAATGATTGCTAACACTTTTTTTTTATGTTAAGACTCAAATTTAAAGGCTGTCTCTTCTGGCATTAACAATTAGAATGTTCAATGGTGTACCTACTTTAATAGTGACTCAATCCAATAGCCTCTTCATGGAAATTTCAGGATATAGTATTCCAGGTCTGGAATTATTTTATACTAGTTAAGAAAGAGGTATTTCCTGGAGAAGGCTATAGCAGCCTGGATAGCCTATGGCTAGGGGTGAGAGTTATAAGTAACACCTGTATAGCTCAACAATGGAACACCTTGGTGAAAAGGGCAGGGAGAGGGATTTAGCTCTCCTAATAAGCATGAGAGGTCCCGAAATGAGAGCATTGGTGAACCTGTGGTGTTGACAGGCACGAGATCAGTCATTTTTTTTTTTTTTTTTCAGTTTTTGGCCGGGGCTGGGTTTGAACCTGCCACCTCCGGCATATGGGGCTGGCGCCCTACTCCTTTGAGCCACATATGCCACCCTGAGATCAGTCTTATATTAGGCTAGAGGAGAAGGCAGTTGGGAGTGTGCACATTCTATCATGGACCTGCTTTGAGTCTGTCTCCTCTCCTGCCTGCAGAACGCCAGCACGGGGTCTCTCTGCTGAAAATCACTAAGCTCTGCTAAAGACTAAGATCTATCTTTCTAAGAAGACTGCTTTACTCTCTCAAAGACTCTCTCCCCTCAGCTAAGGTAAATAACCCTCAGGCACCTAAGACCAATTGTTCCTGAGCGAGATAACAGCATCTGTCCAAGTCCAGAACCTACTTAAGCCTGGGCCTGAGACCAACCAGTCCTGGGTCCTGATAAGTGACTGCATGAAAGGACCCCGACAGAGGGCACAGAAGAGGCAATCCCAAAGGTACCCCCCACAGAAAAATTCACTCCCAGGAATAGGTCAACATGGGAAAGACTCTTGTTGCTACAGACAGTTAAGGATAGTGTTTCTGTGTACGTTGCCTTTGGCAACTCACAAGTTTGTGTGTGGGGCTCCCAGTCACAGATTGAGTAGGCCTTGCTGGGTATGGGCCTTCCCAGGTCTAACCAGGCTACAAGGGTTGAGATGACAAAAGCTCTATTATAGAGGATTAAACATCATACTTACTACAACAGCCACCAACATCATAACCCATCTAAGGAATTACTGAAAACAAGACATTCTCCTGGCAAGCCTGGAAATCTCTTAACTTCGAAGGGAAGCCACCAAGTAACTCAGTAATCCTGGAGGAGCAAAGTTCAGTCCTGTAGTAGTAAAGCTAGTGTTAGACATTAAGCATTTTTTTTTTTTTTT
>NW_003852442.1:10982702-10987328 GCF_000181295.1 Otolemur garnettii
GCCTCCGCCTCCCAAGTAGCTGGGACCACAGGCGCCCGCCACAACGCCCGGCTATTTTTTGGTTGCAGCCATCATTGTTGTTTGGCGGATCCGGGCTGGGGATTCGAACCCACCACCTTAGGTGTATGTGGCTGGCGCCTTAGCCGGTTGAGCTATAGGCACCGAGCCAGACATTAAGCATTTTATGATAGTTCTTTAAAGGATTAGTGGAGAAAAACTGCATGTAGTATTTCTGGAGATCATTTCCCTTACCACCCTTGAAGATCATTTCCTGGAGTACTTACTCTCTTGGCACCTATGAGATCATTTCCCTGAGCACACAGCCCCTGCATGTCTTGGCTTAGTAATCTTTCCATCTATTATTACTTCTCTGTGAGAAGTGCTCAGTGCTATCCTACACCTATGTTTAACCTCACCTCTTGCAGCATGTACTGTCAATCTGTGTCTCGTGTGATCATTTATGTGGTCGTGACACCCTATAGGGATGGGACTTCTGAAGACAAAACTCCCCTGAGAGCCACAATGCCCAGATATTTTTTTGTTGCAGTTTGGCGGGGGCCAGGTTCGAACCTGCCACCCTTGGTATATGGAGCTGGGGTTTGAACCTGCCACCCTCGGTATATGGAGCTGGCGCCCTACTCACCAAGCAACAGGCACAGACCCCACTTTTTTCCTTTTTTTTTTTTTTTTGGACAGAGCCTCAAGCTGTCGCCCTGGGTAGAGTGTTATGGCATCACAGCTCACAGCAACCTCCAACTCTTACCTCAGCCTCCCAAGTAGCTGGGACTATAGGCACCTACCACAATGCCTGGCTATTTTTTGGTTGTAGTCGCCATTGTTCTTCGGCAGGCCCAGGTTGGATTTGAACCCAGCAGCTCTAGTGTATGTGGCTGGCACCTTAGCTGCTTGAGCTACAGGCGTTGAGCCCCCCACCCCCCACTTCTTTAATTAAGAAAATAAAACCTTGTATACTTAAGTCACTATTGATTGGTGTTTCCTCCCAAACTTAGCCGGGTCAAGGCCCATTATAATCTTCTATTTTCCTGGAAGAGGTGTTATCTGATTTCCACTTGGCTAAGACACACAAAATGTGCAGATCTCATGAGCCAGCGTATCATGAGAACATTCTCAGAATATAATGTTTCCAACCTTCTGGTCTTGGCTTCCTAGTATGTTGACTGAGCCTTGGTAGTGAAGGAAAAATTTGGTAATAGCGGTTAGATATGTGGGAAATGAAGTCAGCGTGGCTTGTCACATGACACCAGGGCACAGGGCTATATGCAGGAATGGAGCAGGAATGATCTGGAATTTGTGAAATATCTGGGCAGCAACACAAGAGTGAGGCACAAAGGGCAGGGCCTTTAGGAGAGGAAACGCCATGAATGTTTGCACTTCTCACATTCTTGCCAGCCAAGGAGAGGTTTCTTGAGTGTTGAAAACACCCTCTGGAAAGTTTCCCATAGGGAAAAAAAAGAAAAAAAAAAAGTTACCGCATGTGAAGCTCTTCTGGCCACTCCACCTGCTGTCCTGTTAATTGCTTGGCTTGGTGGGTCCAGGGACAATGCTGTGTGCACAGGGCCAGAATGTCTCCTTCCTGCCCCAGGCATGCAGAAGACATTCTCTCCAGTAGTAACCCGGGCGCTGCCTGGTTGACTTGAGATGCTGACCTTTGACTTTTCTCATGGATATAGAATTTGCAGTTCTTTTTTTCCTTTCTTTTTTTTTTTTTTTTTTTAGATAGGGTCTCATTTTGTTGCCCAGGTTGGAAAGCAGTGATGAGAGTATAGCTCACTGTAACCTCAAATTCCTGAGCTCAGGAATCCTCCTGCCTCAGTCTCCTGAGTAGCTGGGACTACAGGTGTGGAATCTGCAGTACTTAATGGACCAGGTGACATCATTCTACCTCAACAGAGCAAAAAATATAGATCCCAGGCCTGGGAACCTGTAAGAAATCATTCTGGTTAGGTCAGAATTTTATCTCTATTTGAGACTGTTATAATCATTAATAAATGAACACACACATACAAACACATTTATTTATAATATACCTACATGTGCATGCATAGGGTTCACTCGGATTCATTTGGTCTTTTATTCACTCTTTATTTCAATCATGTATTGAAACTCTACCTCCTGCCACTGGCTTGCTATGTGTGGAGGATGAAGATAACCGAGTTTTCTAGCACCTCTCAGAAGAGGCAAATACAAACACAGCTCTCTAGAGTCCAGTGCCTCACACCTACACCGAGGGAGGATCCCAGTGCTTTCTCAGTGGAGGGCAGCTCACTTCAAGGCTTAGCAAGTTTATGCAAGTCTCAGACTTTTTGCACTCACTGCTCAAAAGCGGAGCCCCATTGTAATACCATTCCTTCTAGAGAGATCTGTCATGAGACAGGGTGAATGGTTCATCTGGCTGGCACCCAAGGACTCCCTTGCCCAAAAGCTCAGTCTGGCAGTTCCTTGGTCTATTTCCTAATGTGTTTCCCAGCTGCAGCCCACATGGTCTTTGTCTGCTCCTCTCTGGCAGCGGTGGGACTGAAGGCCTGCACAGGGGAGAGACTCATGGCAGGGAAGAGCCTCAGAGCCTTAATGTCTCCTCAGCCTCAGGCCCCTCCAGCTTTCGGAGCCAGGGCTTTAAGGTCTTCCTCATCCTCCTTGCTGGGCGTCACTGCCTTGGTCACAGTTTAAATCTGATACACGAGGTTCTTTTGTATTTGAGACACAGTCTCACTCTGTCACCCTGGATAGTAGAATGCTATGGCGGCATCGTAGCTCACAGCAACCTCAAACTCCTGGGTTGGAGCAATCCTCCTGCCTCAGCCTCCTAAGTAGCTGGGACTACTGGCGCAGCAGTCTTACTATATAGCTTAGGATTCTGTGAGCCAGTAGTTTGGGCTGGGTTTAGCTGGGGGTTGTTTTGGTCCTGGCCAGTCTCAGTTGATCTTGGCAGGGGCTCACGCATGCATCAGTGCAGGGCTTCTGGGAATTTGGGGCTGGATGTCAGCTGGGATGCCAGGGACCTTTCATTAATTCTCCAGCAACAGAGGAATAGCGTGGGCTCATACACAGGAGGCCTCCAGATCTCAGGTGCAGTAAAAGCAAGCAAGCCCCAAGTTCACAAGTGCACTGCAAGTCCATCCTGGTCTTACGTTCGTTACTCATGTGGAGCAGTCACAGAGCCAATCCCAGATTTGAGGGGAGAAGAAATAGGCTCCCCTTTATGATGGGAAGAGCTGTGGTCTGTTGTAGTGTGTATACAGCGATGGAGAGAAGTTATGGAAATGTGAAATACAGGTTCTTAGGTCCTCGCTCAGACCTACCTGTCAAATCCAACTGGTGAATAAAGGGCCTTCTTATGGGTCCTTCGGGTGATGCCACCATTCTCCATATTTCTAAATGTTATTTGATACTTAGCAAATGTTACATTAATGCACAATAATGCAATGCACATTCATGAACCCAGCCCCCAAACTGGACTATTAATGCCCATGTATTTATATTAACATTTACTTATGTGTTTTTCTCTGTGTCTTTCTCCTTCCTCCCCATCAGATGCAACATTTTATATTTTGTGTTTTCCATTTCATCAAGTTTAGAAATATAGTTTTGGAGCTGGGGACAGTGGCTCATGCCTGTAATTCTAGCACTCTGAGAGGCCAAGGTGGGTGGATCACTTGAGCTCAGGAGTTTGAGACAAGCCTGAGCAAGAGTGAGATCCCCATCCCTAAAAATAGCCAGGTGTTGTGACGGGCTCATGTAGTCCCAACTACTTGGGAGGCTGAGGCGAAAGAATCACTTGAGCCCAAGAGTTTGAGGTTGTTGTGAGCTGTGATGCCACGGCTGTCTACTGGGGCAACAAAATGTGACTCTGTCTCAAAAAAAAAAAAAAAAAAATATATATATATATATAGTTTTGGTCTCATTGGTATCTTTGACTATGTAACATATTGCTAAGTTCTGCTTGCTTTTTCTTTCCTCCAATAAAAATGTTTTTTTCACTTATTTCTTCAAAATTCTTTCTGTGATAAAATGTATAACATAAAATTCTGATTTTAAACCATTTTAAGTGTGCAATCCAGCAGCATTAATTACATTAGTGATGTTATGCAACCATCACCACTATCTGTTTCCAAAACTTTTTCATCACCCTCAAAATGAACTCTGTACCCATTAAGCAATAATTTCCCATCCTTCTCTTCCCCAGCCCCTGGCAACTTCTAATCTTTTTTTTAAGAGACAGAGTTTCTCTTTATTGCCCTTGGTAGAGTGCTGTAGTGTTACAGCTCACAGCAACCTCCAACTCCTGGGTTTAGGCCATTCTCTTGCCTCAGCCTCCCGAGTAGCTGGGACTACAGGCGCCCGCCATAAGGCCTGGCTACTTTTTTTGTTGCAGTTTGGCCAGGACGGGGTTTGAACCCACCACCCTTGGCATATGGGGCCAGTGCCCTACTCACTGAGCCACAGGCACCGCCCTCTAATCTATTTTTTATCCCTATGAATTTGCCTATTCTAGATTTTATTTTTTGAGGGTGGGGAACAGGTGTCTCAGTCTGTTGCCCTAAGTGCAATGGTGTCATCAAAGCTCACAGTAACCTCAAATTCCTGGGCTCACGTGATACCCCCCCC
>NW_003852442.1:10987671-11001428 GCF_000181295.1 Otolemur garnettii
TGCCCTACTCCTTTGAGTCACAGGAGCCGCCCTGCTCAGTATATTTTCAAGACTTATTCATGTTGTGGCATGTGTCAACTTCACCCCTTTTAATAGGTAACATCCAGTGTATGTATTTACCACATTTTGTTTATCCATTCATCTGTTGGTGGATGCTTGGACTGTTTCCACTTTCTGGCCATTGTGAAAATGCTGCTATGAACACATTCTTCAGGTACATACCTAGAATAGAATTGCTGCGTCATATGGCAATTCTACACTTTTTGAAGACCCATTGAACTTTTCCACACCATTTTAGATTCTCAACAGCAACATGCCAGAGTTCTAATCTCTCCACATCCTTGTCAACCCTCATTCTATATATATTTAAATTTGTAGCCATTCTAGTAGGTGTGAAGGGGTGTCTCATTGTGGTTTTTTTTTTTTTTGGCAGTTTTTTGGCTGGGGCTGGGTTTGAACCCACCACCTCCAGCATATGGGGTCAGCGCCCTACTCCTTTGAGCCAGAGGTGCCACCCCTCTCACTGTGGTTTTGATGTGCATTTCCCTGTTGACAGTTTCCAGTGGTGTTGGACATCTTTTCATGTGTTTTTTTGCCATTTATATATCTTTTTTAGGGAAATGTCTACTGAAATCCTTCACCCATGTTTTAGTGGCATTTGTTTTTCTGTTGCTGTAGTTCTTTATATATTCTGAATATTGAGCCTTATCAGATATAGGACTTGCAAATATTTTCTCCCTTTCTGTAGGTTGTCTTTTCACCTTGGTGTTTGTCTCTTGATGTACAAATGTTCATTTCAATGAAGCCCAATGTACCCAAGTTTTCTTTCATTGCTTGTGAATTTGGTGCTCATTGCAAGTTTTATTTGGCTTTAGGCTCTATAAGAAGGGCATACACTGAATGTAATCTTCTGAAATTTGAGGTTTTCTTTCAAAACTACATTTATAAGATTATCCATGTTCTTGCATAATTTATTCATTTTCATGGCTGTATAACATTTCATTATATAAATACATCACACGTTATCCAGAAATTGAGGGGCATTTGTATTGTTTCTGGGTATTTTGCTAGTGTATTGGTGCCACCAGGGGTATCCCCAAGTGATTCCTTTGCATAGTCTAATTTAAGAACTACTACTTCTTTTTTATTTATTTTGGAGATGGAGTCTCACTTTGTCACTCTTGGTAGAGTGCAGTGGCATCACAGCTCACAGCAACCTCAAATTCTTGGGCTCAAGAGATTCTCTTGCCTCAGCCTCCCAAGCTGGGACTACAGGCACCCACCACAACAGCCAGCTATTTTTAGAATCAAGGTCTTGCTCTGGCTCAGGCTGGTCTTGAACTTGTGAGCTCCAGCAATTCACCCGCCTCGGCCTTCCAGAGTACTAGAATAACAGGCATGAGACACCACACCTGGCCTAGTATTCTTTTTTAATGGATAAAGAAATTTCTTACTGAGTTGCTATTGATTTTCATTTGAACAGTACTCATGATACACATAGGTGCAGATGTTTGACTGAAACATTGATTTTTCTCATCTGCCTATTTGGACTAATCACCAAGAAAGGTCCGTGTCAGTCTACACTATAGCTTTAACTGCTTCATGTGATTTTTGCAAAAAGCAATTGGAAAAGACGCAATGAACGCAGTTTACTGATTTCAGGTTGGAGAGCTTTTAAGCAAGAGGGAGATGTCTACATGCAGGATGCAGAAATGAATTGTGAAAAGGAAGTGCTTTCTTTAGACCTTTCTACGTGAGGTTGTAGCAGGGTCTATGAGGGGTCTGAACTACCTCTAAGTCAACCCTTTTCAGTGTGAAAGTCCTCCAAAATAAAGAGGCAGACAGCTGATTCCTCCTCACCCCCTGCCCTGTCCTGCCCAGTTTCTGATTTCAGGAACCACTTTGGCAGGTACACAGGGTCATGAACTTGCCAGGTTTCTGTGCTGTTTGTAAAAGAACAACATGGGAAAAGTCAAGCGTGAGGCAAGAGCTCAACTCTTAACAGGGGTGTTGTTTGTGGTTTTGTTACTGGAATATGCCAGTGTGCTGTGACCTTCACAAGGCCAAAGTTTTGTAGACCCAGGAATTACAACATCGAGAGGGGGGTGCAGTGGGATACTGGTGGCATAAAAGGGGCAGCTGGTGTCTGCACCACACTTTCCTTCCAGGGGCCAGACGGACCATGATGAGGTGGGTCTCCAGCTTTCCCTCCTCCCTTTTCTCCGGTTCTTTGTTTCATCCTTCTTTGTGTTCATTGTTAGAGATGCAAAAATACGATGAAGAATCAGGGCAGAAGGGCTAAATGGTGAAGGAGAGGCTTAGAGCATGAAATCTTCTTCTTTTTGTTCTCATAAGAGCCAGTCCTTTCAGACATCTCCTTTCCTAGGAGATGTGATTTACTCCCAGGAGCGTCTTCTTCCTTGAGGTTCCGAAGTTTTAGTCTTTACAGGCGACACCAGCAGCTCCAGTGGTAGGCTTCCTGGCTTACTGAATATATATATATATATGTTAGCTGATTTTTTCCTTTTTAAAAATGTATACGAAAGATCAAGAGAAATATTTGAATGACACAATTAAGACACTTAGATCTGGCTCAGCGCCTATAGCTCAACCGGCTAAGGCGCCAGCCACGTACACCTAAGGTGGCGGGTTCGAATCCCCAGCCTGGACCCGCCAAACAACAATGATGGCTGCAACCAAAAAAAATAGCCGGGCGTTGTGGCGGGCGCCTGTAGTCCCAGCTACTTGGGAGGCGGAGGCAGGAGACTCGCTTGAGCCCAGGAGCTGGAGGTTGCTCTGAGCTGTAATGTCACGACACTCTACCCAGGGGGACAGCTTGAGGCTCTGTCTCAAAAAAAAAAAAAAAAAGACACTTAGATCTTATCGAAATCAAAAGGCTTTTTGAAAAATTGAAATAACAAGACTAGAAACTTAATATAACTAACCAATCCTTGAATGGTCAAT
Organism: Otolemur garnettii; assembly: GCF_000181295.1. NCBI lineage: Eukaryota > Metazoa > Chordata > Mammalia > Primates > Galagidae > Otolemur > Otolemur garnettii. The sequence continues at coordinate 10,990,636 of NW_003852442.1, forward strand.
ACTTGTCAGTGAGGTGGTCAGGTGGGAAGTGAGGCTTGTGCATCCTGCTTTCGGGAAGCCAGTCCTCTTCCAGGTAATGTTTGGCATTTGGGGATTTGATATACCATTTCCTAGAGGAAATCATAAAGTAATGGAAACAATCACATAAATGTTTTAAAATTTATATTTTAAAAACCATTATAGAAAATTTCAGAAAGTAGCATAATAAACTCCTATCTACTGTCTATCAAGTTATCTACTTTTTTTTTTTTTTGGAGACAGAGTGTCACTTTGTTACCCTGGGTAGAGTACCGTGGCTTCATAGCTCACAGCAACCTCAAACTCTTGAGCTTAAGTGATTCTCTTGCCTCTGCCTCCTGATTAGCTGGGACTACAGGCATGCATAACTGAATGCGGCTAATTTTTCTATTTTTAGTAGAAAAATAAATAGACCCTGCCTTGGAGTCTTGCTCTTACTCAGGCTGGTCTTGAACTCCTGAGCTCAAGTGATCCACCTGCTTTGGTCTCCCCAGAGTGCTGGGATTACAGGCGAAGTTATCTACATTTTATTAGCAGTTATCTTTGTAGCCCAGTACATTAGGGCTGCCTGTTAGAGGTCTCTCTTTGCTGGATAGGTCACATATGATTGCTAATTTAATGTGTCCTGAATGCAGCCAGAAACCGAGGCCCACCCACCTACATGCCTCCAGGTCTTGGTGATCCTTCTCTGAAGCTTATGCAAATTCCCTATAGATCAGAGTTTATGGAAGCTGGGTGTGCTCGGGAGCTGCTGAGGGTTCATATGGGTGGGTGGGGCAGCTTCTTGGTCCTACCCCTTATATGGATTTTCTTTTCTGGCTCTTTAATGGGAGATGTGTGCATATGCGTGCATATGCGTGTGTGTCTGCTGGGTACACATTTGTTCGTGTGTGTGTCTGCAGGGCGCACATGTGTCCGCAGGGTGCATGTGTATGGAGGTATGTGCATGTATCTGCGGGGTGCACATGTGTGTGCATGTACATGCCTGCTCTGAAGCAGGGAGACTACCTTTGCACTCCTTCCTGTATTCTGTCTGCAGTGCCCTGGGAGCTGTCGTTGCCCTCCTGCTCTGGGGACAGCTTTTCGCAGTGGACGTAAATGATGTCACAGATATTGCAGGTGGGTCTTAGGGTATGGGCAGGAACTGTGCATCCCCAGCACAGACCTACCATCCTCATCTCAGGGGTTTCAGTGCCACGAAGAACACCGGAGATCCTGCCAGAGATGTGAGGAGACATCTCTTTCCTTGGCTTCCATTTAGAGTGGAGGAAGGTCAATGTGGGTCTCTGGCAGCAATTTCTGAATATTCATCTCCTCTCTGGCTTCTTTTTCTTTGCAGACGATGGCTGCCCAAAGCCCCCTGAGATTGCAAATGGCTACGTGGAGCACTCGGTTCGTTATCAGTGTAAGCAATACTACCGACTGCGGACTGAAGGCGACGGTGAGGCCTGCACAAGTGTCTCTGTGCTCCCTACACACCCCGCCCAAACACTGCCATGATGGATGGGGCTGGGGTGACTGGAAGGAAGTTCACGTTTAGATCCTAATAATGATTTGGTGACCAGTTAACTGTGGTCTTTTAGGCACACTCGCTTTCCTCGGCCCCAGTTTTCTCTTTGTTAAGAGGCGGCAATGCCACGGAGCCCACCCATTTCGGAGGAAACTCTCTGACAGGAGCTCTGGCCAAAGAACAAATGACACCACAGGAAGAAGCCTTTATCTAGAAATTCTCCAGTGCTGGCACTACACTGAGGGCTTTATGTTTATTTGCTCCCTTAGTCCTCACAGCACCCCTCTGAAGAGATTTTTCTTTTTTTTTTTTAAGATAGAATCTCACTCTCTTGCCCTGAGTTGACTGCCATGGTATCATCATAGCTCACAGCAAGCTCAAACTCTTGGGCTCAAGAGATTCTCTCTCACTTTCTCTCTTTTTTTTTTATGGACAGAGTCTCACTTTATCGCCCTTGGTAGAGTGCTGTGGCATCACAGCTCACAGCAACCTCCAACTCCTGGGCTTAGGCCATTCTTTTGCCTCAGCCTCCCTAGTTGGGACTACAGGCACCTGTCACAATGCTCGGCTATTTTTTGTTGCAGTTTGGCCGGGGCCAGGTTCGAACCCACCACCCTCAGTATATGGGGCTGGCAGCCTACCCATTGAGCCACAGGCACAGCCCTCAAGAGATTCTCTTACCGGAGCCTCCTGAGTAGCCGGGACAATAGGTGCCCAACATGATGCCTGGCTAGTTTTTCTATTTTTAGTAGAGATGGAATTTCGCTCTTTCTCAGGTTGGTCTCAAACTCCTGAGCTCAGGCAATCCACCCTCCTTATCCCCCAGAGCTCTAGGATTACAGGTGTGAGCCACTGTGCCCAGCCTATTACTCTCATTTTTCTGAGGCATCAGAGGCACAGACAGGCCTAAGACCCACCTGCAATATCTGTGACATCATTTACATTAATTGTGAATAGCTGTCCCCAGAGCAGGGCAACAACAGCCTCCAGGGTGCTGCAGAGAATGCAGGAAGGAGTGCAAAGCTAGTCTCCCTGCTTCACAGCACGCGTGTACATGCACACACATGTGCACCCTGCAGACACACACGTTCAGGCAGCCTGGAAGTGGCAGAACCAGGATTTGAACCCCGAGCCCTCCCTGTACTGCCTGGCCATGACTGCTGTGGCCACATCCGTGCAGCTGGACTGAACCAGCACCAGCCCTTGGCTTCCAGCACGATGCAACTCCCCCTTCTTCTTCTTCCTTGTCATCTTTTAAAATTATTCTCTTTAAATACCTTCTCTCTCGATTCTTTGTCCATATTCGATTTTCCTTTTGACTCACTTTCTTCCTCGTTTCAGGAGTGTACACCTTAAACCATGAGAAGCAGTGGACAAACAAGGCCGTTGGCGAGAAGCTTCCCGAATGTGAAGCAGGTGGGAGCTGAGGGCTTGGGGTACAGGCTGGCAACTAGGGGACTGTCAGAGAGACACAGCCTGTCTGGGTGGCTTCCTCTCAGTGCACAAGAGCCAAGAGGAGAAATCAGGGAGCCACAGCTGCTCAGGCAGAGATGAAGCAGTAAGGTGATAACTCTGGGCAGAGCTCACTAAGAGTCTTGTTCATCTGGGCCTGGGAGGGCATGGGCTGAATCCACCATCTGTACTGCCCTCAGATCAGGAGATCCATGCATGCAGATAGCCAGCCCAGACAGCCCTTGGTCAAAGGTAAAGCAGGCTCCAGGAACAAGTCAGGTAAACATGAAATCTTAACCCCTGGTAGTGTAACAGGAAGCAGGAGACTTCTGTTTGTTTGTTTTTTTTTTGGAGATAAGAGTCTCACTATGTCACCCTCAGTAGAGTGCTGTGGCATCACAGCTCACACCAACCTCAAACTCTTGGGCTTAAGCTATTCTCTTGCCTCAGCCTCCCAAGTAGTCCCAGGGACTACAGGCGCTGTCACAATGCCTGTTTTTATTTTTTGTAGTTGTCATTGTTGTTTGGCAGGCCTGGGCTGGATTCAAACCCACCAGCTCTGGTGTATGTGGTGCCTTAGCCACTGAGCTAAAGGCACTGAGCCAAGACTTCTGTTTCTTGATATTGGTCAAAAAGTATCTCTCCTCCCCTGCCCCCCATGGAACAAGAGGATCTGGTCCTTCCCAGCTGCTTCTGCTACTAGCGGTGTGAAACTGCCTTGTGTTAACTGCACCATCTATACAATCTGAGTTCTAGCCAGTGCTACACATCTCTCTTTATCCAGAGAGAGTGAATTATCACAGCCCCTCCAGTGCATATCAGGGAATTGTGGACATTCTTTTGTGATGAATTGTTTATAAATATAATATAGTTCATTATCCAGAGCTCAAAAATCTCCGTTACTCATTTCTCTTGTGAGTTAGGAAACCAGGCAATAGAACTCTGGTTTGTGAAGTTAGCAAGTAAAAAGCCAAATTATTTTAAACTGTAAACATTGGAAACGAGATGGGCAGGGAGGAAAGGCAAAGCATTTCAGTCTTTCTAGCTTTGAAAGCAGAGGAGGAGGATAGCCTGGATAGCAGCTGGGGCCAATGCTTCTTTCCCTCCTTCTTGGATTGGGAGCCCCTTTTGCACCTCTGCTCATGAGTCTCTCTCGCTCTCCTTGACAGTATGTGGAAAGCCCAAGAACCCAGTGGACCAGGTGCAGCGGATCCTGGGTGGCTCTGTGGATGCCAAAGGCAGCTTTCCTTGGCAGGCCAAGATGGTCTCCCGCCACAATCTCACCACAGGGGCCACGCTGATCAATGAACAGTGGCTGGTGACCACAGCTAAAAATCTCTTCCTGAATCACACAGAAAACGCCAAAGCAAAAGACATCGCCCCTACCTTAAAACTCTATCTGGGGAAAAATCAGCCTGTGGAGATTGAGAAGGTGGTTTTTCACCCTGACTACTCCAAGGTAGATGTCGGGCTTATCAAACTCAAACAGAAGGTGCCTGTTAATGAGAGAGTGATGCCCATCTGCCTACCTTCCAAGGATTATGCAGAAGTGGGGCGTGTGGGGTATGTGTCTGGCTGGGGGCGAAACGCCAACTTTAGGTTTACTGAGTTACTTAAGTATGTCATGCTGCCTGTGGCTGACCAAAAGAAGTGCGTGATTCACTATGAAAACAGCACAGTGCCCGAAAAGAAGGGGCCAAAAAGCCCTGTGGGGGTGCAGCCCATACTGAACGAACACACCTTCTGTGCTGGCATGTCCAAGTACCAGGAAGACACCTGCTACGGTGATGCTGGCAGCGCCTTTGCTGTTCACAACCTGGAGGAGGACACTTGGTATGCGGCTGGGATCCTGAGCTTTGATAAGAGTTGTGCTGTGGCTGAGTATGGCGTGTATGTGAAGATGACCTCCATTCTGGACTGGGTTCGGAAAACCATAGCTGACAACTAACCCAAACATGGCCAGAAGCCCTTGCCTGAAAGCAAGGTCTCCCCCTGGTGGAGGGAAAAGTGGACAGGAGCAGATAGGGTAAGACACTGTCTGAAGCTGATAGGTGCCAGCCCTGTGTTCTGGGTCAATCAATAAAGTTTTCTCTTGACTCATTTCTGTGCTGTGTTTAGTCCTAGGTCTTTCTTATTCTTTCATTTATGGTCCAGCAGCAGCTGAGTGGTATAGCGTCTATAGGGAGTGTACAGAAAAGACCTCAAACCAACTGGAAACCCCTTAGGGTGACACCAACTGTTCCACCTTGGGGAATCCTGCTCACTTGAGTGCCTACTGAATGCCAGGTCTCAGAAAGGTCATCGTCATCTTTGTTCTATAGACATGGAAATGGAAACTGGGAGAAGTTAAATGATTTGCTTAGTGTTAGAAAGATATTCAGTAGTAAAGATGAACTTGAACCTAGGACTGTTTGAACATAAACTTGGAGGTCTTTCCACTGCATCCTGTCACTTCTTTAAAGTGAATTAGGAGAAAGGGTGCAGGCCTGGTGAGGAAGATGTTAGCTCAAAATGGGATGGAAAAAAGTGTTTTGACACAAACAGCACTTTTTTGTGTTCCAAACTACCAGCACTCCAGAAAACAAAGAAAGATGGTGTAAAGGAAGGATCTCTGGACTTGTTGGGTTTGAATCATAGCTTAGAGCATAAATTGGCTAAGTTCTTCAAGCATCCTGGTCTTTTCCATGAGGGGCTTAAAACACACAAGCTCTAAAGTCCCTACCAGCAATTTAACATTCTGGGACTCCATAGAAATTTGGGAGGTCAGAGTCATGTCCCCTGTAGGAGCTGCTTTTCCTACTTGGAAGAAACCTGCCTTCACTAGGGAACTAAATGCAAGCCATCTGAGTCTTACCTTCCAAAGACAGGGGTCTTGCTGTTAAGACCAGTCTCCCACTGTGGTTCTCAACCCCTGGGCCACTGTGGGGAGGCAGACAGATCTCTGTGGGGTGCCTCAATCAAGGTTAAAGCACAAAGCACGAGGGTGGGCCATCCCGGTGGGCTCCTTATCAGACCACTGAAATGAAAGGAACACGGAGGCACCCAGACAGGGTAAAGTCACCAAGACCTTCCCTGCACAGAGAATCAGCTGGCAGGCAGGGCTGAGCCCTTTGAACTCCTAATATGCCGTTAGAATACGGAAGCTGGTTTGCCTGCCCTGCAGTGATGAAACTTGATTTTTCCCTCTCCCTTTCCAAATGGGTTATCATGTTATTGACAACTCTCTATCCTATATTTCCGATTACCCAGTCATTTCCTTTTATCTAATCTTCCTGGGGTCTTGGGATTTTTTTAATCCTATTTTTGAATTTTTACACCTTTGTATCTTTTCATGAATGCTCTGTCTTAGAGATCAGAAAAAGGTTTCTGAGGAGTCAACAAGTTGCTGCATTGTCTCAATCTGCCACTTGACATGTGAGTTACTGTATGCCTCTCCAGCTACCCAGACTTTATACACTAAGTTGCTGTAAAGTCTTGTTACTTCCCCAGCGTCTCCTCTGTCAACCTCCAACTCAGATCAGGGTCCCCAGGGAACCCCAACAGGCTATGGACCTCCTGTGGAGGGTAGCAATGTCACAGGCAGAGCTCCGCCTCCCTTCCTGTCCCCACTATCTGCCCGTGGAAAAACTGTCTTCCACAGAAAAATCATCTTTCATGAAACTTAGGAACTGGGCCATATAGCAGGTGAGCAGTTGGTGATCTAATGAAGCATAGATCATATGTATTTATAGCCACCAGCCGCTCCCCACCATTCCCATCATTGCCTGAGCACTGCCCACACCCCCATCTCTCCACCCCTAACCTCCCTCTGTGGAAAAATTGTCTTCCATGAAACCGGTCCCTGGTGCCAAAAAGGTTGGGGACAGCTGGCCTCCCAGAAAAAAGGTTCTGGGAGTCTTATAAATAGGAAGCTCATCTAATGAAACTTTCTCCATATAAGCCTTTAGTACACTGACCTGTCCGCAACACATCCCCTTCTCATGCCAAAAATACAGCTTCTCCTCCTCATGGTGCACAGTGTCACTCGTGGCCCTCTCACTTATCAGGGTCTGGCCTCTACTGCAGTTCTCTCACATGCACCCTCAAGATCCACGGCTAAATTTCAACAGGTTAGAGCTAGAGGACCAGTGAAGACATGCACCTTTCATTCTAGAACCTGGGGAACAGACACTGGAAAAAACATAGTCCAACACTTAGAATTACTGAGTGTATTAAGTGGTTTCTGGTCACTACTCACGAGCAAAATGATGACAACAGAAAGCCTCTGGCATTTTCTTGATCATTGATCTCTCTGTCCAGCAGCCCTTGCCGTTCTGGACACCCCCTGCCATCTCGTCCCTGGGGCCTTTTTCCTCAGGGCTGAAATGCCCTCCCCTTTCTACATGAGTCATTTGTATCTACACAGCACTTAGCACAGGATGGGACATACAGGACATAGTCAGTAAATACTTATGGCGTGGAAAGCAACTGGGAAGGGTCAAAAATGTAAATTGAGACTTCAGAGAAAAATTCTCCAGAGCCTTCAGAAGGAAAGATAGGAGAATTTTCCACATGCAAGTTCTGAGTTTTTCCATCTGAGTAAACATAAAATCTGACTAACAGTGACTTAGGCAATGAAGACATTTTATTCTTTTATGGATGTTGGAAGGAGGTGGGTCTAGAGTTCACTCAGGAGCTCAATAACATCATCAGGGACCAGGCTCTTTTTATTGTTCCCACTACACTGATTTTTCATCCCGAGGTTGACAGCCTCATGGTGCTAAGAAAGCAGGATGTGGAGGAAAGCAGACAGAGGTGGTGGTGACAGGGTTTGTTTTGCCTTATTCCTGGAGTGGCTCTCTTATCAGCCCAGAAGCCTTCCCTCTATGGCCAGAATCAAGTCCTGCAGTCACCCCTCCTGCAGGAGAGGCTTAGAAAGGAAGCTGCTGGCAAATGGGGTGAAACTTTCAGTGACAGTGCTGCCCCGAACAGAATGGGGCTTCTGTCCCCAAGGTGGTCAGGGGCTGTCTAGCAAGTGATAAGCTGCCCAACGCCCTCCAGCTCTGTACCCATTTCCTCATCCTAGAAGGTCAATGCCTTGAGGTTTTGAAAAGAGAAGTAACTTGACCAAGGTTGTACTAGGTGACCCTGGAATAGCAAGAATTCCTCATAAAGTTTTTAAAATAGGCAAATCTCACAACAGTGACATTTCTTTCTAACAATTCTAACATCTCTTTTAGTTTTGAGCCCTGGAAGTATAATTCTGTGCCTCAGGAAGGGGTGGCAACTTCTGGGCGAGATTTGTTTCTACTTACCAAGAGTGGTTAATTCTTTGTTTCATTCAAATTTGGTACTGGAGGGTGTAGGTTCAAGTTCTCACTTCTTTGGCAATGTAACAACATAGAAGCTAGTTAAGTGAGCCAAACATGGCAGTGCTGTAACAGTCAGAGCCAGCAAGTCTCCAAAATAAAAGAAATGGGCAAGAAGAGCTATTCTCTATTCAGTAGAGAATTCATTATTCTAAGAGAAATTAGGTAATAAGGACTGGAGCTTTTGGGGGTGTGTGTGTCTGCATACACATCTAGTGTAGAAAATATGTATTTTTGCTCCTATGGGCACTGATTCTCCAATTTACTTGGTTATCAAATAAACATGGTTAAACTGAACTGGTTATTAACCAATGTTTGTGAAGATTCTGAACTATCTTTAGGTATAAAGAAAGCACACTATAAAAAGAAAGTAAAAACCACCCTGGGGAAAGTGAACACCACTGACTGACTGCTCTGAGGTTCACAGGGAGCAGATATGAGGCATCTCAGGTGGGCTAAGGAGCGATATTCTCCCCAGGGGCCAGAACTCTACATGCACGTTTGTCAAACCCCTTCTCTGCTGGGACACTGGACACATTTCTGAAGGACTCCAGAAAAACAGCACAGCTGGGACTCAGGTACTGTTTCCAGACGTGTTTTTCTCTTTGTCTTTGACAGCAGTTAGTGTGTTAAATGTCTTGATAGAGAAGGTCATACTTGGGAATATTCTTTGGATCAATAGGACTTTGGACAACAAGTTTTCCTCTCATTGCTCCTCGATAGATTACTTCAATCAAATCTATGAAGTCTTGTTTTGTTTTGAAACTTCCCACAAACTTAGTGTGATCTGGAGACCTAGACAGCACAAAAGAGAAACAACTGCTCTCAGAACTTTTAATAATCAGTTTCTGAAGACTTTCAGGATGAACAAAAATATCTTTGAGTGGGTAAGTATTAAAAAACATTTCAAACATCACCTATACTCATTGTAGACTTTTTTTTTTTTTTTTAAAACATAAAATCAGGCTGGGCGCGGTGGCTCATGCCTCTAATCCTAGCACTCTGGGAGGTTGAGGCAGGTGGGTTGCTTGAGCTCAGGACTTCAAGACCAGCCTGACCCAGAGTGAGTCTCTAAATATAGAAAAACTAGCCAGGTGTTATGGTGGGCGCCTGTAGTTCCAGCTACTCAGGAGGCAAGAGGATTGCTTGAGCCTGGGAGTTTGAGGTTGCCGTGGTATGTGATGCCACAGCACTCTACCCAGGGCGACAAGAATGACATTCTCTCTCAAAAATAAATAAAAAGAACAAAAAACCACCAGTGAGGCCAGAGGTCACTGTTTGGTATATGTACTTCCAATCTTACGGGTGTGTATGTGTACGTATGTGCACATGTATTTCTTTTTTCATAGTATTGGAAATTATATTATACAAACTATTGAGTAATATACTTTTTACCCAACTAATACATATTTCTTGTGAAGCCATTAATCTACAACATCATGTTAAATTTCTGGAAATGTAATTACTGGGTTAAAAAGTTTAAATACTTTTAAGTGTTTCATATATAAGGTCATAAATTGCCCTCCAAAAAGGCTATATCAAATCAATACTTACATCAACTAGATTCCAGAAGAATAAATAGCTCTAAAATGCACTTTCAAATAGACAATGATAAAAAGGCATACAGATCTAGACAAGTAGACACCTGAACCACGTGAGAAATGATAGATACATTCAATAATAAATGTAAAGAAAGTATTTCGACAGTAACTGGATGAAGCAGAGGCATTAAAGAAGACTTCACGTCACTTATTCTTGGCTTTGGTGAAGATTGATTTCAAAATTCTCCAAGTGGCAGAAGATAGGAAACACAGCGAGAGAGAAGCATATCCTAGTTTGCTAGAAGGAATGCTTCTTTTATAAATCCCACTTGCCAGGCCCAAAGGTTAGGAACAACTACATATTTTGTTTTAGATGAAATTCCTAGAAAACTTTTTAAGTTCTTTCCTTAGCTAACATAACTGTTCTATATTTTAGAGTTTCAGATAGTTAGTGTTTCATAAATTGTATTATTCCTTCATATTTAAGTTGGAAATTAGAATTTGCCAATCACACCTGAAACATTCTCATTTTGTACAAAAGTTTTACATAAAAAATTATAGACTATACCAACTGAGGAAACAATACTGATATAAGACTCACAGAGCCAGCATCACATGCAAATAGGTGAGATACTGCAACTCCTTAGATAAAAGACACTTTCAAGATTGTTATAGGTAGTCACCCTGACTTACCCATAATCCACTTTCATATGCTGCCCATTGAAGAAAAAGACAGTAGATGGAATATAGCTGATGTCAAAATACTGTGTATAAACGGGAGTTCGGTCCACATCTACCAGGTATATAGCGGCCATTTTACTTAGGTCAGAGGAGGTCTTAGAAAGCTGCAGATGACAACAGACATGTAGGTTACGATAGGAGAAGTAGCTAATGTGTCTTTTTTTTTTTTTTTTTGAGACAGAG
>NW_003852442.1:11001973-11024416 GCF_000181295.1 Otolemur garnettii
GGCGCCGAGCCAGAACCTTTAAATATAACTGAGTATTTTGTTTGAAAAAATTCCTAGCTGAGAATCTAGCCTATTTGGGTTGCATGTTAGACACAGTGTAACCTTGTCGACCAGAGTCTGAATCACCGTCAACAAGGTTATGAGAACACCTTAGGTAAAACTGCAAATATCCTATATTTCTGCCTTTAATTTTTTTCTATCTTGAATTGTTTCCATAAAAGTAATCTATGTTCACTTAAAATAACCTAGAAATATGTAATACAGATACTGATATTCCCTAAAATCGCTTTCCTCTGAATCCTCCTGGAAATAACTATAATAATTAGCAGCAAACACACAGGACAGTTACTATGTGCTAAATGTCCTAAGGACTTAACATTTGTTAACTTATTTAATCCTTACAACATTCCTATGAGGTTTGCACTATTAGAGTACCCATTTTACAGAAGAGGAAACCGAGGCAGAGGGAGGTAAAGTAATTTGCCCAAGTTACACAGCTAATAGACAGTAGGGAAGGGACTGGAACTTCAGCAGTGTGGCTTCAGTGTCTACTACTGACTTCTGTCTAAGTTCCTCTTTTCTACAGCTGAGGGTATAATCTTCTGGTCCTTTCTTTGCCAGGTTAACAGATCATGCACTCATTCTTTTTTCCTTTTTTTACAATCACTTTTAACCACAGAAATGAGGATTCTTATAGTCAGGTTCTACAGTGATGGCAGCAATAGAAATGGTGGGAAGAGGTCTTAGTTCTGGGTTAGTCTTTCTTTGTGATAAATACAGACAAGTTTATGCCTACCCTGTCCTGTAGGCCTCTTTCATACTAATCAGAAGGTGAAAATGTGCTGTAAGATCAGAGATTATCATCAGGGCATTCTGGAGACAGGGAAGAGTCCTGGCATTTATACAATAGTGAGTTTGAATCTCAGCTCCAGAACTTGGCAGATCTGTGCCCGTGGGAAGTTATTTGCCCTCCCTGGTATTCATGGGGCTGCTATTACTCTACTGCGTGGGTATCAAAAAAAGATAATGTCCATAGGTGCTTGTTAATCATGTTTCCTGTTCTTCCACTGCCTTTGGTGAAACTGAGCACTGAGAGCTGTTAGTAGGAAGGACATCTAGGAAAGCTTCAGCACCATCACAGATGTGGGGGTCAGCTCAGGGCTGCACACGCCACCTCTTAGTCAAAGTGCGCTGATGACTGAGCAGCTTCACAACGAGCCCTCCCTGCTCTAATTTAAACACTCTGCAGACAATATACAGATTTTTAATAAAAACCATTAAAAAAATCCACTTACAATATCGTCTAGCTGCAGGCAGACAGGATCTTCATCTCTCCCAAACCTGAGCACCAACACCTTCTCAGCAGTACTTTTTATCACCTGGTCTACTTCCTTTTTGCAGGTCAGCTTGGGCAACAGGAAGCTCATCTTGAAATAGTTTAAATGTTAATCTTCACCACCAATTCTGAAATAAAGTTGCAATATATAAAGATGGTTTAGATTAAATGCATGAACCCTTATTTAAAAAATTAACTTCTAGAGGTTATGCATTTACATGGTTTTTAGGAACATATATAGAAAGGTATACTGTGAAGTTTCCCTCTCCTTGTCCCTGCTTCCGAGCCCATTCTCACTGCCCCATGTTCTCCCAAACATCAAGAAACAGCTTTTTCTATTTATCTTCTAGAGTTTCTATATTTTCTCCACTTTTTTACCTGCCCAAAAGTGGAGAAAACATAGACACTCTAGAAGATAAATATCAGTCTGTGTTCCAGCAGGAAAACCATGACACTCTCAAACTTGGCAATCTGAGGACAGTTTAATTAAGGCCAGTTAGAAAAGCACCAAGGTGAAGTGCAGTACTTTGGGGCTGGTAATAGCAGGGAAGTGAAATGCTGTTCGTCCCCTGAGGCCTGAAGGAGCCAGGGGAAGCAGCAGTCAGAACAGCTGTGAGGCTGAGAGGTGAGTGGAGGAGGCACACACAGGTCAGCCTGCTGAGCCACTCTCCTCTTCTCTAGCCTCTGCCTGTGTTCCCACCCACTGACTCCAACTGGAACCAGAGTGCAGGGGAGTGGCTAAGGCAGGTAGGCCTCCCGGTCCCCAGAGCAGTCCAGGGGAGGATGAAGAGTGGCTCTCAAGGGGCAAATGGCACGTGTTTAGCACACACACTTTATCCACTCTTCTGCATTTTGTATTTTTAAAAATCTAACCTATGACAATCTTCCCATGCCTCTATAAAGAAAACTTCCATATTCTTTGTCAGAGCAGCATGCTATTTCACATAGGTCTTTTACTGATAGAAATCTATATTAACACAAATATTGGCTTAAGAATTCTTCGTCATACCTTATTAGGCACACCTCCTCCTCATTTTACAAGCTAGTTTGCTTATAGTTATACTTCTAGCTACAAGAACAAGGACTACAACACAGGTCATCAGATTTCTAGGCCAGGGTTTCTTCTACTACAACAAGCTCTTATTTTCATAACTGCAAGAAATTTCAATTTTGAGAAACTCTTCACTGGGATATCTGACATTTTGAATTCAGTGTCAATGTTGGCTAATGCAACAAAAAGAGAAGATTTCTTCTTTATATATTTTTGGTCACAAATCACTAATTTTAAGATACAAATTAAGAGCCAGCTGTGGTGGCTCAGGTCTGTAATTTCAGTGACGTGGGAGCTGAGATGGGAGTATTGCTTGAAGCCAGGGGTTTGAAACTAGCCTAACACAGCAAGACCCTGTAACTAAAAAAACCCAAACCAAACCAAACCAAAAAACCAAACAAACAAAAGTAAAATAAAATAAAAGAAAAAGATATGAGTTAATAATAATTCATATAGAAAATCAAATTGTTCAGCAATGGGTCATACTTCAAACGGGGATGCTGATTGCTAGAAGGGACTTCATCAAAGATCAGAACAAATTACTAATGAAAGGAAACGTCAAAGAGAAGATGGATCTGTCCCGCCAGTAGAATCCAGACAGACAGCAGCCTTTCTGTATTACTGATAAAGAGGAGGAAGTAAGGGGAGGGCACTGAGTCAACATGAAGGTCAGGGATGGGAATGGACAAATGTTGGAAGGAGGAGAGAGAAACTGAGACCACACCTAAGAAAACGTCCACAGCAAAAGACACCAATGGAGGATTCTGATGTACACCAAAAGAAGAGGTACAAAGGGACAGTGAATAAATTTCAAAAGCTTTACTAATAAGCAAAGAAAATTAAAAGATGCTTTAAAAATCCATTAAAATGGCAAAAATCAAACAAGATAGTAGTACATAATAATGGCAAGCACATGACTATGGCAGGAGGTTTACATGGTCCCTGCTGGAAGGTAGGGAGATAAAACCTTGCTAGAAGGAAAGCCCATACACTCTTCGACCAATAATTCCATTTCTGAAAATTATTTGTTGGTAAATACACGTAATTAGACATGTGAATACAGACGGATGAAGGAAGGATACCCATGCCATTTCTAAGGGTGAAAACCTGGAAACAACCTAAATGACCTCAATAGGGGCTTGGAGAAATAAATGCTAGTACAGTCCTGGAACGCAAAAAAAGTCTGATCTCACTTTTGGACAGAACCTAAGCATAAAGTGTAAGTACGTACTTACACAGAAAAATAACTGGAAATAAACATCCCCGAACATCCCCAGTGTTGACCTCAGCGTGTGAAGAGACGGGTGATTTTTACTTACACCGGGGCGTAAGTAAAAGTATTTTTCCGGGTGGCTGCGCTACTCCCGGCCCGCGACTGCCCGCCAGGAAGATACTTACTTTACTCGTCCAAGTCACCTCCCCGCTTCCACGTCAGGGCTGTCCACACCCGCCACCCGTTCCCGGAGGAGCCAGGACGCCGGAGGCTTCTTTCTTCTGCCCTGAGTTGGGCAGCCAACCCTAAGCCAAAGTATCCCCCGACTATTGCCTAGCAACCCTCGCGGGGTAATTTAGCCGGAAGGAAACCGAAGAAGAAATCACACAAGCACGGAAAAGGAATCCCAGTAGAGCGCCAGGAGCTGGAGATACGCGTCACCACCCACGCAGAGCGGAAGCCACGGCTTACTTCCGCCCTCATTAAATATGGCGGTATTTTTCCTTCCCCGCCCCTTCCTCAGACTAGAGGCGGGGTCTCATCTCGTAAGCTAAGCGTGATTGGTCGCGAGGAGACTAGGAAGCGTCTCTGACCTGAGCCCCGGAGGAGGCCTGGAGAGGCTGGTCGCGTTCTGTGACACTTTGGATTTGGGGATCTGCGCTTTCCAGGCTACTCTCTATGGTATTTTTGGACGGATAGAGGGAACCGCGCAAGGTATTAAGGGACAATAATGGCCGCCTTCAAGGTGTGGATTTTAGCTCTTTGAGGCCGCCTGTGTAGCGCCGGCTCCCCAGAACTCGGGACAGGAGGGTCCCAGGAGTCGGGCTTGGTGAGGTGAGTGCCCCTTTTTCCTTCCTAACTGGCCCGTGACCATTCATAGCGGCTCCAGGCGGTGTATATTGGTCCTCTGCTCAGGTCCAGGCCCAGTTTGGGAATTTCCTCTCTGGTCCCTGTCACCTACCTTGCCTTATTCACCTTGGGGAAGCTGCGCCCGTCCTGCCTGCCCCGGCCTTCTGTCTGCTGTGGTCAGAGCCCGCTGCCCCGAGCGGCTTCGCTGAGGTCCAGGATGGTACCCAAGGTCGCCCAGAGCCTTCCTCAGCCTTAGCCCTCTCCCGGACTGCCGCCGAGCCGAGTGGGGCTTCTCGTCTGCTCTCGCACCGTGCTGTCCCCATCAGGCAGTCTGGCGGGCGTTCTCTTCTGTTAGAATGTCAGCACCAGGTGGGATGGAAGTTCTGTTTTGTTCTCTTTATCCTCACTGACGAGATCAGTGATTGGCTCATGGGGGCATTCAATGAATAATTGATGACTGAATAAATCCAGATTCTTTCCTCGCTGTTTTTCTCGTACCGCTTGTGGTTTGATTGCCATTAATTCTTCTCCAGAATTTTGTTAAGTCTTTATTTGTTCTTCTCAGGAGCTAGTTAAGTTCTCCTTGTACAACTCCTTGCCTTGTGTTGCTGTTTCTAGAGATGTTTGGTTTCCTGTTCCCCTTTAATAGGTTTAAATTCATTCATTCATTCATTTATCAAACATTTATTTCGCCAGGCAGTGGTCTATATCAGTCAACAAGACATACAAGTTTTTCTCACCTCTGTAGAATGGCATTCTAGGGTGTATTTCCTAGTTTAGACAACTTCTGAGCAGACTTTGTATACATATGTATACACTTATACGTACTTGTACATACATATATGTACATGTATACATACTGCCTTCCTGTCTGGACTTCTTCACATGTATGTATGTGGATGTCACCAATATGCAGCTTTCCCTTTTCTGTTCTGTGTGATGACATTTTCAAAATGTATCTCTTGTTTCTGTGTTTCAATTACCTGTTCAGTCTGTTTGGCAGAACTTCTATAGAGCTGTGTGTTTAATTAGAGCTTGACAAAGAATTCTGGATTCCCATGGTACTTGATCCTTTGACAGTTCTTTTGCTTTATGAACTTGTTGGAGTTAGGGGAATTATCCAATCATCTTAAACAGTTGAATATGTATAAGTGGGAGTTGTGTAGTTGGAGGTAAAGAGGAATTTGTTACAAGTTTAGCATCAGAAAGTTCATCATTTAAATACTCTTCAGTAACACCATTCTTTTTTTTTTTTTTGGTTGCAGTTTGGCCGGGGCTGGGTTCAAACCTGCCACCCTTGGTATATAGGGCCTGTGCCCTACTCACTGAGCCACAGGTGCCGCCCATAACACCATTCTTAACATGGTATTTCTCAGCAATATTTTTGGTGACTGTGGATTGTCATTAAACTGATTTTGGCTGCCATGAGTTAATCTTCCATGAAACACAACGAATTCAAATAATGCCAGTAAAGTATGGAGATGGGTGGTAGCCTTGTATTCCACCTCTGCTGTGCTGTATCTGTTGTGTAAAGGGAAGGAGAGAAGTAGAACTTACAAGAAATTGGTGACCAGTCAATACATAGAAGCATAGAAAATAAAATATTGTAACAATTAGCCCATATAAGGGTGGCGCCTGTGGCTCAAGGAGTAGGGCGTGGGCACCAAATATGGGGGGTGGGGGGTGGCGGGTTCAAGCCCGGTTCTGGCCAAAACTGCAAAAAAAAACCCCCCAAAACAAAAATAAAACAATTACCCTATATAACTCTTTGTGGTTACAGAGTGCATTCACATACAATTTCTTGTTTGAGTCTCACAATAGCTCCACAGTCCAGACAATGCAAAAATTATTTCCACTTTACAGATGTAAAATCATAGCTAGTCAAAGATTCAGTTATTGGCTTAGGATCATGCAGGTAGAAAATGTCAAGAGCCTGATTTCTTTTTCTTTTTTTTTTTTTTGAGACAGATCCTCAAGCTGTCCCCTTGGGTAGAGTGCCGTGGCATCACAGCTCACAGCAACCTCCAACTCCTGAGCTCAAGCGAGTCCCCTGCCTCAGCCTCCCAAGTAGCTGGGACCACAGGCGCCTGCCACAACGCCCGGCTATTTTTTCAGTTGCAGCCATCATTGTTGTTTGGCGGGCCGGGCTGGATTTGATCCTGCCACTTTAGGTGTATGTGGCTGGCGCCTTAGCTACTTGAGCCACAGGCGTGGAGCCTAGAGCCTGATTTCTAATTGAGGCTTCTGAATCAGATTTATTGGAGTTTCTGCTATACTCCTATTATAGATACCATTGTTTTCTTCCCTTAGTGAAGACTTTTCTTGCCTAGATGGTACCCTCTGGATCCTGGTGTGTATGGAGGAGGTGTATATATCTATTTTGATGTCTGTTGGGGTAGGAATGGAAGAGATTGTCAGTGGCTTTATGGAAAGATCTTGGTGAAAGATAGTAAAAGTCTCCTGCTGTTGGGAGTTGGGAGTGGAAGGCTATCCACTTAAGTACATCCATAATTGCAGTTACCTTAGGATATAGGAGAGCTGAGCCTTCCTCCTCTTCTTTTATATCCAGTACTAAATGGTTTGCCTTTCTTCCACAGAAGTCCCAGAGCCTGTGATGGCGGACACCAGTGAAGATATCTCCATCCATAGATTGGAAGGGACTGATGCGGACTCTCAAGTTGGTGGTCTTATTTGCAAGACCAAAAGTGCAGCCAGTGAGCAGCATGTCTTCAAGGCCCCTGCTCCTCGCCCTTCATTGCTGGGGCTAGACTTGTTGGCTTCCCTGAAACGGAAGGAGCGAGAAGAGAAGGATGATGGGGAGGACAAGAAGAAGTCCAGAATCTCTTCCTACAAGGACTGGGAAGAGAGCAAGGATGACCAGAGGGACTCTGAAGAGGAGGGCGATGAACAGGCTGGCCGAAATAGCCGAAAAGACAGGTAAAGGCCTCAGGATGGGAAGGAGATGGTGGGCCAGGAAGTAACATCTCATGTTTATCTGTCAGTTTTTCTGTTGGAAATTTAGTCTTTGAGATTTTATCATGGGCTCAGTGCTTATAGCTCAGTGGCTAGGGCATCAGCCACATATGCCAGAGCTGGCAGGTTCGAATCCAGCCTGAGCTTGCCAAACAGCAATGCCAACTACAACCAAAAAATAGCTGGGCGTTGTGGCAGGCACCTGTAGTCCCAGCTACTCGGGAGGCTAAGGCAAGAGAATCGCTTGAGCCCAAGAGTTAGAGGTTGCTGTGAGCTGTGATGCCACGGCACTTTACCCAGGGCGTCATAGTGAAACTGTCTCAAAAAAAAATATTTTTTTTATTGTGATTTTATAATATTGATGATAGGTTGGAATTGTTTTCTTCAGACTTGTGGGAAAAATTGAAAGGTGACTTAGAGTAGATGATGGAGGTTAGAAATGCCTGCAGTATCAGGGAGATAAAGTAGAAAAAGAAAGATCACTTGTTTGGCAGAGCCAAAGGTTTCAGGCAGTTTTCCTCTGGTGGAGGGCCCTTTACCACTTATTCTCCATGTTTCAGACATTATCGGTCTGCTCGGGTAGAGACTCCCTCCCATCCTGGTGGTGTGAGTGAAGAGTTTTGGGAACGCAGTCGGCAGAGAGAGCGGGATCGGCGGGAACATGGCGTCTACGCATCATCCAAAGAAGAAAAGGATCGGAAGAAAGAGAAATCGCGGGATCGAGACTATGACCGCAAGAGAGACAGAGGTAGACTGCCCAGCATAGTTCCCATTGCCTGTGAGCATTTGGAGAAATGAGTCACCCCTTTCCTCGTGCAAGAATTTTTACCACACCCATTAACTGGGGAGCCCTATTTGCATAATTTTAGACTGATTGGTTTGACCCTGGGACTGGGAGTAGCAGGCAGTTTAAGAAAAGAGCTGTTGCTTGTGACGTAGCTGCTTTGCTTGAGTGTGTGGGCCTCGTTTTATTATGAAGATTAGTGACAAAGGAGATAATGGGGGCATGAAACTGGAGTTAAAAATAGTGTTGATGAGAGAAAGGACAATGCTGTGGAGCAAACTAGACACGTAGCCCAATGTGGGCTTTGCTCAGTATTGTTTTAAAGCTTACAGACCTGCAGCTATTAAAAAACTCAGGGCTCGGCGCCTGTAGCTCAAGTGGCTAAGGTGCCATCCACATACACCTGAGCTGGCGGGTTCGAATCCAGCCCAGGCCTGCCAAACAACAATGACGGCTGCAACCAAAAAATAGCAGGGCATTGTGGCAGGTGCCTGTACCAACTACTTGGGAGGCAGAGGCAGGAGAATCGCTTGAGCCCAGGAGTTGGAGGTTGCTGTGAGCTGTGATGCCACAGTACTCTACCCAGGGTGACAGCTTGAGGCTCTGTCTCAAAAAAAAAACAAAAAAAACTCACTATAAATGTGTAACTTTTCTTTTCTGAATTCATGCAGGAAAATAAATATTACTGTGAGTTTCAAACTGTCTAGCCAGTAACTATTTTTTCCCCTCGAAAGCATGGGAACATGTCATGTGAGTTGCAGGAGCCCAAGGGTCACTCTAGAGCAGGGCAGGTTGTACCCATGGTGATGAGTGAGTGGGTGGCCTGTGTTTTCTCTAGGGTGATGATGGGTGTTCTCTAGGACGGGCTGGACACACTTTTTAAAAAAAACTTGTTGTAGGTTAATTTGAGGGTACAAAGAATTAGGTTACAACATTTGCATTTGTTAAGTAGAGTCCCTCTTATGTTTATGCCCTGCCC
The DNA here is from genome assembly GCF_000181295.1 of Otolemur garnettii. Lineage (NCBI taxonomy): Eukaryota > Metazoa > Chordata > Mammalia > Primates > Galagidae > Otolemur > Otolemur garnettii. Next base: position 11,011,159 of record NW_003852442.1, read on the forward strand.
CCCCAGATTGTGCCACATACCCTAACATTGTGCCCATTAAGTGAGAGCACACTCAGCCCCCTTCCTCTTCCCTCCCCACTCCTTCATTCTCTTGCCCCCCACCTTGAATTGAGTTTTTCTCTTACATAAATGTGTATTAGATCATTACTGGCTTCATATTAGCATTGAGTACATTAGATACTTGCTTCTCCATTCTTGTGATACTTTACTAACAAGAATGTGTTTCAACTCCTTCCAGGTTAATACAAAAGATGTAAAGTCTCTATCTTTTTTAATAGCTGTTATTTCATGGTACACATATACAACAGTTTGTTAGTCCATTCCTGGGTTGGTGGGCATTTAGGTTATTTCCACAATTTGGTGATTGTAAATTGAGCTGCGATAAACAATCTAGTGCAAATGTCCTTATAATAAAATGATTTTTTTTTTCTTCTGGGTAGATGCCTAGTAATGGGATTGCAGGATCAAATGGGAGGTCTAATTTGAGTTCTTTGAAGAGTCTCCATACTTCCTTCAAAAGAGGTTGTATTAGTTTGCAGTCCCACCAGCAGTGTAAAAGTGTTCCCTTCTTTCCACATCCACGCCAGCATCTGCAGCTTTGAGACTTTGTGATATGGGCTGTTCTCACTGGAGTTAGGCAATATCTCAGGGTGGTTTTGATTTGCAATTCTCTGATGATCAGGGGTGATAAGTGTTTTTGCAAATGTTAGCCATTCGTCAGGACACAGGTTTTGGCTTTTCACAGATGAGCGGGATGCAAGTAGGCACAGCAGCAGGTCCGAGCGTGATGGGGAGTCAGAGCGCAGCAGCAGAAGAAATGAACCTGAAAGCCCACGCCATCGGCCGAAAGGTAGACTTAGCCATTTCCTGGGCTGGTCTGTAGGGATCGAAGTGTATAAAAGGCAAAATGTGTGACTCCCATCCTCAGTGGGGCTGTGAGGCATTGAGTCAAAATTGCTGATCCACCGTGAGCCTCCTGGAATACTTGGTCCTGAGCCTCTTGAGCACAGCCTTGCCTGTGTCTATTGAGATGGATATGCTTACTTTAAGTGATGCACTGGTCTCTGGATGGCCAGTTTCCAGATGGCAATAAAGGTCACAGGGAGTTGGGAGCAGAAGAAGGATCTATTTTTTAAAAAAATTGGTTGTATTCAATAGGGGTATGTTTGCAGAGGTAAATTGAATATGCCTTAAAATTTGAAATGTGGATCATTAAAATTCAGACATCTTTAAAAACTGTCAAAACCGTCTTACCCCTTATGAATAAGTGCATGGTTTATAAATAGTGAAAGAAGTAAATTCGGGGAATTGACTGCTAGTTGATCATTCTGGAGCCATGTCTTGGTTCAATGAGATGTTTCTCACAGTTGTATCTTTTGTGGACTCAGATGCAGCTACCCCTTCAAGGTCCACCTGGGAGGAAGAGGACAGTGGCTATGGGTCCTCTAGGCGCTCGCAGTGGGAATCACCCTCCCCTACGCCTTCCTATCGGGATTCTGAGCGGAGCCATCGGCTGTCCACTCGAGACCGAGACAGGTGAAGTTGTGGGTGGAGCAGCTCAGTTTCTCTGGGGGTGGGGTGGAGGGGCCGCACAGGGAGAGCAGGAAGCAGCCCGGGGAGCAGGGCTCAGTAGCTTAGTGACTGTTTCTTAATGCTGGTTCTGCTGCTTCTCAGGTCTGTGAGGAGCAAATACTCAGATGACACGCCTCTGCCAACTCCCTCCTACAAATACAACGAGTGGGCCGATGACAGAAGACACCTGGGGTCCACCCCACGTCTGTCCAGGGGCCGAGGTAAGGCCTAGGGGGCAGGAGGTGGAAGAGCACAGGCTGTGCCCCTGGGGATAAGCCAGGGCTGTGTGGGCTGACCTACCTGTGCTCCTTCAGGAAGACGCGAGGATGGTGAAGAAGGAATTTCATTTGACACAGAAGAAGAGCGGCAGCAGTGGGAGGATGACCAGAGGGTAAAGCCTGACACCTTTGAGGGGTTGAACAAGGGGGTGGCCCTCCATAGGTGAGTGAGTGATGGGAGGTGTTAGAGCCCAAGGTCCACAAGTGACCCTCTGGCACAATTGGGCTTTGATGAGGTGCATCTGAACCTTGGGCAGCCTGAAGCCCTAGAATCACTCTACAGAGGCCCTGCCTGCACTGCCTGCCACTACTGGGTGGTGATGACCTCACTCTTAATGTGTTGGTGCCACCGTGTGGCGAGTCTAAGAAGTGCTGTCACTGTGGGCTGGCATTCAGTCAGACGTGTTATTTCTCCTCCTGAGGTTCTCCAGGTGGCCCATGGGGGTGAGGTCGCTGCTCTGTGCCAGTGACTTCTACTGAGCACCTCCCCTGCCAGTACGTCCAATGCATAAACTCCATCTTTCCCTTGCTCTCATTGCTTTGCCCCATGCCTGCAGCAAGCTGACCGGGACTGGTACATGATGGATGAGGGATATGACGAGTTCCACAACCCTCTAGCCTACTCCTCTGAGGACTATGTGAGGAGGCGGGAGCAGCACCTGCACAAACAGAGGCAGAAGCGGATTTCAGCTCAGCGGAGACAGATCAATGAGGTGAGGCCATCTGTAATGGATGCCTGGGCTCAGGGCCAGGGAAGGGATGGCCGCATACCTGTCTTCCGTTGCCAAGAGGGTCAGGTCTAGGCAGACCACTGAAGGTGCGGGGCAGCTGGGGAGCCATTTGGTCATTTAAGAAAAAACCTCCTGCTTGTGCTTCTGTCTCCTGTAGCCCTTTCCTGGTGGGTGCTGTTGAGGGTAATGGGCATGATGGGATCTGCTACTGGGGTCTATGTTCTTTGTGTCTCTGTTTGGGCTGGGGATGTTCGCCAGTCGTGTGTCCATCTAGGGGTTCTGACTTTAGAGGTTCTGACTTAGATGTTAGGAGCTACTTAGAACAAAACATTGCAGGTGACTTGGGATCAGTGACTGTTCTGTCTCAGGAGCTGCACATAGAGAGGCCTGTGACATCTTTGTGGCCCCCTGTGGCCCCTCTGTTGGTCCTTGACCTGCAAACTTGCCCGGTGACCTTTCAGAATGACCTTTGGGCTGCAGTTTGAGGCTCCTCTTGTGTCCCCACAGGATAATGAGCGCTGGGAGACTAACCGCATGCTCACCAGTGGAGTGGTCCACCGGCTGGAGGTGGATGAGGACTTTGAAGAGGACAATGCGGCAAAGGTGCACCTCATGGTGCACAATCTGGTGCCCCCCTTCCTGGATGGGCGCATAGTCTTCACCAAGCAGGTGAGTGTCCCCCGTGCCTGGAGACAGGATGGCTCAGGAAGACCTGATGTGGCAAGAGAAAGAAAGGAGAATGGGAAGAAAGCCCCATATCCTCAGAGGGTAGTAGCCCCTTCTGGTTGACAGGGCCATTTTGAAATGGGCCTTCTTAGTGATTTTAATGACTGGAGATTTCTCTCTTTCCTCAACCTGGTGCAGCCAGAGCCTGTGATTCCAGTTAAGGACGCCACTTCTGACTTGGCCATTATTGCCCGAAAAGGCAGCCAGACCGTGCGGAAGCACAGGGAGCAGAAGGAACGCAAGAAGGTTGGTCTTGTCACCGGGGCTGGAAGTCTCTGTGCATTTTGTTTCCTTTTTTTCTTCTTTTTAAAGATCTCATAAGGCTGCATGGGTAGATTTCTGTTAGAAGTTAAAAAACACATGGGGAGCATGAATCAGCCCTGGGAGGAGGGTGTGGTGTTCCTTCATCAGGTCCTTTGTCATATGGCACCGTGCCTGATGTTGGGACAGCTGGAGGCTTGTGGCTGGGGGTGTTTGAACCTGCTGGGGTCCCAGGATAGAGATGACTTACTCCTCTTGTATTTTTCAGGCTCAGCACAAACACTGGGAACTGGCTGGGACCAAACTGGGAGATATAATGGGTGTGAAGAAAGAAGAAGAGCCAGATAAAGGCCTGACAGAAGATGGGAAGGTGGACTACAGGTGGGCAGCCTCTGCCAGCAGTGCAGGGCGTGCCAGGCAGATCCGAGAGGGAACTGTTTCCATGCTGCTCTGAATCTTCTACCTTCCTTAGTCCTTTTCTCCCGGCTTCTTTCCTGTCTTCCTGCTTTTCCTAGATACTATTTCTACTGCTACCATTGCCACTACCAAAGAGCTTCTTCTGTGCCGGTGGTATTGTGAGGAGAGTTGAGTTGAGAGTTGAGCCAGGGAAATTGAGTGACTTGTCTGAGGTTGCCCAGCCAGTAAACGGGGGAGCTGGGATCAGACGCAGGCAGTCTCACATCAGAGCCCATGCCCTAGCCACTCTGCTTTTAAAGGTCTCTCAGGTGTTCAGGGTGAGAAGCTGAGTTTTGATCCTTCAGTTAATTTTCAGTATAAAGCAGAATCATTTTGAACAGTTTCCAAAATAGGAAGGATTATCTTACCAGGTAGTGACTTCTGTCTCTGTTGCTCTGTGGCCACAACTCCTCAGGAGACATGTATGGCTATTTTAGGCCTTTAAGTATTGTGGTGAGAATGCCTGAGGCTTTCTCCATAGTTAGTGACCAGGTGATTGATTTCAGGCTCCCCTTGTGCTCACACTCTGTTTAGGGCAGAGGCTGTGCCCAGTTGGTAACCTGATACTCCTCTGAGCCACCTCTGGTTCTGTTTGATTCCAGGGCATTGAGCATGTTGTGAATGATGGGTCCCCTCCCATGGCAGTGGTCCCTGGGCTGGCAAGAAATATCTCAGATTACCTGGCTGCATTGGTGTCTCAGAGATTCTCATCCAATTTCTTCTACTTCCTGGGCATAGAAAGAAGGGACAGTCAGGAGGGACAGTCAGGAGGGACAAGGTGGGAAGTGGGGCTGAGGCTGCTGTGTGTTTTCAGGACAGAGCAGAAGTTTGCAGATCACATGAAGAAGAAAAGCGAAGCCAGCAGCGAGTTCGCAAAGAAGAAGTCTATCCTGGAGCAGAGGCAGTACCTGCCGATCTTTGCGGTGCAGCAGGAGCTACTCACCATCATCAGGTATCTCCGCCGTAGGCCAAATCCAGTGTTGAATCAGGGGTGCCCTTTGCCTCCTGTGTTTACTTAGGAGCTCTTTTCTTATGTCTTTTACAATTGATGGAGAACAGAAATCATTTTTCCCTCTGACCTGGTGGCCCTGGGCTGTGCTGCACAAGGTCACAGATAGCATCATTTTGTCTCCGCTCACCTGCTTAAACCTCACCATATTCCTGACATTTTTATAAGAACTTTACCCAGTGAAGTCTTCCTCCCTAAGCAGGCATGCTCCTTGGATAGCTAGACATGGGCGGCATCTTCCTGCAGGCTCAGATTGGCCTTCCACTCGGGCTGATGAGCCCTGCTCTGCTTTTCCTTGTAGAGACAACAGCATCGTGATTGTGGTTGGCGAGACGGGGAGTGGCAAGACCACTCAGCTGACCCAGTACTTGCACGAAGATGGTTACACAGATTACGGGATGATTGGGTGCACCCAGCCCCGGCGTGTGGCTGCCATGTCGGTGGCCAAGAGAGTCAGTGAAGAGATGGGGGGAAACCTTGGCGAGGAGGTGAGTGGGTACGAGGGCTGAGGGCTGTAGTTACACCTTGATGGTTTTTGCCTGTTTGTGCCAGAGGGTGTGATCTGCTAAGGCGTGGCCAGTGGCCAGGACTTCTGAGCCATCTCTGTGACCTCCAGGTGGGTTATGCCATCCGGTTCGAAGACTGCACTTCAGAAAACACCTTGATCAAATACATGACGGACGGGATCCTGCTCCGAGAGTCCCTCCGGGAAGCCGACCTGGATCACTACAGTGCCATCATCATGGACGAGGCCCACGAGCGCTCCCTGAACACAGACGTGCTGTTTGGGCTGCTCCGGGAGGTGAGGTGCTATGGGGTTCGTCCCTCTGTGTCTGTGGGGCATGGACGAGCACACTGTTGGTAGTTGGTGACGGAGGTGCTCCAGGTGGGCTGAGGGGTCTCTGATAGGCCAGTTTTCCCCAAGGCTTCTGGTTGCTGAGTCCAGACCTCCATTGTACTTTACTCTGTTCTTGCTCAGCTGACTCAGGGTTTTTTTGGTCTTGGCTCCATTCTGCTGTCTTCAGGGTTGTTAAGACTCTATGAGGCTGATCCATCAGCTTTGGCTTCTGTTTTATTTGGGAGAAATGGTTTTGAGACTGGAAGGCAGGAGCCAAGGGTCCCAAACCCTTGGGAGCCTCTGAGTAGCCTTTTCTCTCAGGTAGTGGCTCGGCGCTCAGACCTGAAGCTCATCGTCACATCCGCCACTATGGATGCAGAGAAATTCGCTGCCTTTTTTGGGAATGTTCCCATCTTCCACATCCCTGGACGTACTTTCCCTGTTGACATCCTATTCAGCAAGGTACTGAGGCCTCTGTCTGTGCTATGCACCTCTCTAAGGAGAAGCCAGCTGGAAAGTGCGGGATGGGGAGGAGACTGGGGCAGGGAAGATTGTGGCCCCCATGGGTTAAATGGAACAGTTGCAGCTCTGGGGCTCTGGGGGCAAATGACTGTGTTCTGGGGGAAGTTTTGCTTTATTGTGTCTTTGGAGCTGAAGTGTGGGGCCTAGGGAGGCATGGGGGCTTCTTTCAGGGGCTTTGTACAGGTCAGGCCATCTGTAGGTGTCAAGGCCCTGAAAGTCTTGGGGCTGTGCTGTGGGCTCCCAGAGGGGTGCCTGGCTGGCATTTCTGATGCATGCCTTTGCCTTGTGTCCTTTTTGGTGTTGCAGACCCCTCAGGAAGATTATGTGGAGGCTGCAGTGAAGCAGTCCCTGCAGGTGCACTTGTCGGGGGCCCCAGGGGATATCCTTATCTTCATGCCTGGCCAAGAGGACATTGAGGTGTGTGCCTTGCTCATTTTCTGGGTGAACAGCTATGTCTTGTGTCTGAGAGTCTGGGCCTTGGGTGTCTCACAGCTCTCCTGTATGCCCTCAGGTGACTTCAGACCAGATCGTGGAGCATTTGGAGGAGCTGGAGAATGCACCCGCCTTGGCCGTGCTGCCCATCTACTCCCAGCTGCCTTCTGACCTCCAGGCCAAAATTTTCCAGAAGGTGTTTACTTTCCTGGCAGGGATGGGGTGGGAGGTCGGCTGTTGCCCCCACTTTGGACACTGTTCTCTCCTGAGGGACTCAGTTCCCCCCTCTTACTTCTTGCTTGGTTCTAGGCTCCCGATGGTGTTCGCAAGTGTATCGTTGCCACCAACATCGCTGAGACATCTCTGACTGTTGATGGCATCATGTTTGTCATCGATTCTGGTTATTGCAAATTAAAGGTAAGAAAAGCCACAGGGGGCAGAGCCCTGGATCTTTACTTGAAGCTAACTCATCTTTCAGGGGGTGGGAACGAGCACTTGACTCCTTTAATTCTTGAGTAGGTAGATAATTTAAATAGTTCAATAAAGATTACAGAGCTGGTGTTTATGGGGAAAACTTTTTAGGTGTTTATGAGATCACATCAGAGGCTCCTGGCTCCAAGAGGGTGGATGCCTCATTGCTGAGACCCTTCCTTTGTGATGTGGAGCAGCTAGGATTCGTCTTGTCCTCAGGGCTGCGTTCCTTGCCCCTCACCCTGTCCTTCAGCAGTTTGCTGTCCTTCCTAGGTCTTCAACCCCAGGATTGGCATGGATGCTCTGCAGATCTACCCCATCAGCCAGGCCAATGCCAACCAGAGGTCAGGGCGAGCCGGCAGGACGGGCCCAGGTCAGTGTTTCAGGTAGGAGCCCTGTGCTTTCCGGGGCAGTGCTGGGATTGCTTTGAGTGGAACCGGGGCTGGGTGGGCCAGATGCTGGTCCTAGAGCTGACCCTCAAGGCTGGGGCTGTGGGCTGCTGGTGGGGCTGCTGGTGGGGCTGCCACTTGTTTGTCCCCTCATCATATGCCACTGAGTGGAAGGAGTATCTTTACGTGGGAGCTCTGAGGCCTGAGGCAGGCCTGTGTGAATGGATGTGCACATGTTGGTAATTGCACCTGCTGCCCCCCACACGACAGGTCTGAACAAGTCATGCCATTGGGTCTCTTTTACTTCTGCTATTTTTCTCTCTTCCCTCCTTTTTGTTCAGAGTTGTAGAAATCCTATGTTTACTATAGGAATTCAGTAAATACAGAAAAACATTAAGAAAATAAAACTTACTCATATTCCTAGTCCCAGGCTCACTGGTTCCAGAAGTGAGTCAGCAGGGAGTAAGTACCAGCAGAAGAGATGAACTGGTGGGATGGATTTTTGAATAAGTGGAGATGAGTGATGCACAGAAGTGGGAGGTGGGGAGAAGAAATGAGAACTTCTTACCTTTCCCTGGGGAGTTTCATCTGTATGGCTGCTGTGAGGTTTGGTTGTGGTGAGAAGCTGGGATCATGTCCATCTCCCCCATGCAGTAGTCCCTGCGTGGGCAGCCAGGCAGGGGTAAGAGGTTGACAGGCCAGTGTGGGGACAGGTAACAGCAGGTCTGTGCTCTTTTCCCTGGCAGGCTCTACACCCAAAGTGCCTACAAGAATGAACTCCTGACCACCACTGTACCTGAGATCCAGAGGACCAACCTGGCCAACGTGGTGCTGCTGCTCAAGTCCCTCGGGGTGCAGGACCTGCTGCAGTTCCACTTCATGGACCCGCCCCCAGAGGACAACATGCTCAACTCCATGTACCAGCTCTGGATCCTCGGGGCCTTGGACAACACAGGTGCGGTAGCCCCCAAAGAGGGGCCTGGTGGGCAGTGGTGCTGGGTGCCCTCACTTTCCTTCACTGTCCTGTGGAATGTCTGGCTTTGCTCACCTCTCTCAGGTGGTCTGACCTCTACCGGGCGGCTGATGGTGGAGTTCCCGCTGGACCCAGCCCTGTCCAAGATGCTCATCGTGTCCTGCGACATGGGCTGCAGCTCTGAGATCCTGCTCATCGTCTCCATGCTCTCTGTCCCCGCCATCTTCTACAGGCCCAAGGTCGGTGCTTAAGGACACTGAAGGGAAATAGCTATAAGGGCCGGGAATCAGAGTTTCCAGAGAATGACTTTGCTATTTTTTTGTTAAACATGTTAGGGGCAGGGGAGGAAAGGGCTAGATTAGTGGTTCTCAAGAGGGGTTTGGAACTCTGCAGAGTGGTTTTTGTTTTTTATGCCAACTTTTTATTCGTCATGGAGACATTTGTACTTACCATTTTACAGTGACCTCAACCCCAGAGCAGGCTTTTCTCTGAAATACAGCACAGAAGTTTAAGTTGCCTTCTTAAAGCCCTTAATAAACGTGAACGGATAAATACACCTTGAGGCCAAGGTGGCTCACACCTAAAATCCTAGCACTCTGGGAGGCCGAGGTGGGTGGATTGCTTGAGCTCACAGGTTCAAGACCAGCCTAAGCAAGAGTGACACCCTGTCTCTATTAAAAAATATAAAAACTGAGGTAAGAGAATGGCTTGAGCCTAAGAGTTGGAGGTTGCTGTGAGTTGTGACACCACATCACTCTACCCAGGGCAATAGCTTGAGATTCTATCTCAAAAAAAAAAAAAAAACCAAAAAACACACCTTGAAAAGTGAAGATAACATGGGTAAGGTGCTTTGAATGGGCAATAGGAATACATTTGGAAGCAAGGTTTTTCTAAGGGTGCTGTAATGGCTGAGCAGTTAAGACACAAACTTAATACCATTAAAAATCAACTCATTTGGGGTGGCGCCTGTGGCTCAAAGGAATAGGGTGCTGGCCCCATATGCTGGAGGTGGTGGGTTCAAACCCAGCCCTGGCCAAAAACTGCAAAAAAAAAAAAAAACATTTGGTTTGTGTTTTTGTTTTGAGAGCGGATCTTGTTCTTTTACCTAGAGTTAGAGTGCTGTGGTATCATCATAGCTCACAGCAACCTCAAACTCTTGGGCTCAAGCAGTCCTGCCTCAGCTTCCAAAGTAGCTGGGACTATGGGCATGTGCCACCATACCCAGCTAATTTCTCTATTTTTTGGTAGACAGGAGTCACACTGTTGCTCAGGCTGGTTTCCAACTCTTGGCCTCAAGCAATTCTCTCACGTTGTTCTCCCAAAGTTCAGGCCTTAGCCCCTGTGCCCAGCTATAAGCTTCTAAACTCGTGACAGCCTAGTGCTGCATCATTCTATAGTAACAGCAAGAAGTTATCTTCTAATTTTGTTGTTCTCGACTCCTCACATTTTAGAATGAGTGTTTTATAAAGCAGCTCTGTTGTATCTGTATTGTTAGGGCAGCATGCTGATGTGCTGCGGTTGTGTGTGTGAGAGCTTCCAGGAGGTGCTTAATGTGAAGGCCCTTTTTCCCTTCCCAGGGCCGAGAGGAGGAGAGTGATCAGATCCGGGAGAAGTTTGCTGTCCCTGAGAGTGATCATTTGACCTACCTGAATGTCTACCTGCAGTGGAAGAACAATAATTACTCTACCATCTGGTGTAACGATCATTTCATCCACGCCAAGGCCATGCGGAAGGTGGGTGGTGGCCCAGATGAGTGGGATGTTGGGGCAGGAAGTGGGAGGCAGGGAGGGAGGGCTTCCCCATGGCCCTCCCTGTGTTCTTTTGCAGGTCCGGGAGGTGCGGGCTCAACTCAAGGACATCATGGTACAGCAGCGCATGAGCCTGGCCTCATGTGGCACCGACTGGGATGTCGTCAGGAAGTGCATCTGCGCTGCCTATTTCCACCAGGCTGCCAAGCTCAAGGTGAGCCGCAGGAGCCCGGTGTGTTCTGCAGATAGATCTGGGTCCTCCAGTGCTATGTTGGGGTAGCTGCCCCAATAGGCGCTGTCCTAACGTGGCCACTCACTGTGTCTCTTCCCCAGGGAATTGGGGAGTACGTGAACGTCCGCACAGGGATGCCCTGCCATTTGCACCCCACCAGTTCCCTCTTCGGAATGGGCTATACCCCGGACTACATAGTGTATCATGAGTTGGTCATGACCACCAAGGTCAGTCTTTCCTGAAGTGTTCGAGTGATATAGGTCCACCCTGTCTGGGCCAGGCTCACTGCCTTCTGGAATGAGCAGGCTTTAGCTTAGGAGAGTCGAGGCTGTGTGTACTGCTTTGTGGGACATTCAAGTTGGTTTTTTGGGGGCGGGGTGGGGGGCAAGCTTGCCACAGTATTGACCTTTAGACTAATGTGACTTCATTGTGTCAGCAGGATTGTTCCCTACTTGCCGCTTGGGAGCAACCCAAATGTCTTAGATACCAGGGACATTTTCTCAAGCATGGAGGAATTTGTATGGGAGAAGGGATTAAAATTCCAGCACCGGGGGGCTTTTCTTTGCCTTTTCATCCTTGTAGGGTTGGGAGTGGGCCCTTCTCACAGGGCTCTTAATCATGGACCCACTCTGGGAGGGCCTGTGGGGGCCCCCCGTGACCTCTACCTTGCTGCTCTTCTCTTCACAGGAGTACATGCAGTGCGTGACCGCCGTGGACGGAGAGTGGCTGGCGGAGCTGGGCCCCATGTTCTACAGTGTGAAACAGGCAGGCAAGTCTCGGCAGGTGAGCGTCCCATGCTGCCCGTAAGGTGCTGTGTGCCTGTGGGTGGATTCCCCTCAGTTTGGTATTGCAGACTTCTCTGGTCCTTTCCTCCTCTCTCCATGCACAAAAGCAGTGACCCAGCCAGGCTGGTCTGTCTGATCTCCCTAACCCACTGCAGTTGCTTGGTCAGCTGAGCCTTTAAAAAAAATTATTATTTTTGAAAAGTTCCAGTATTTGTAAGAGTGGCAGGAACAGTATAACAAGCCATCCATTACAAGATGAATTCATCACTTAGCCTCTGTCATTGTCAGCATTCTATCAGTCAGTCTGGTTTTGCTTGTTCCCAGCCCCTTGACATAGCCATTTTCGTTTTCTGAAATATTACAGCTTATCTTGGGCATCCTGTTGTTTCATCTGTAAATACTTAAATGTATGTCTCTGATTAAAAGGACTTTTTTTTTTTAAATGTAAGCTCTGTGCCATTATTACTCCCCACAAAATTAATATTTAATGTCACGTAATAAGTCTCGAGTCCTTGTTCAGATTTCCCCATTTATCTCAAAGATGACTTTTTATTGTTTTTTTTTTTTTTTTTGAGACAAACTCTCACTCTGTTGCCCAGGCTAGATTGCGATGGCCCTAGTCTAGCTTATAGCAACCTCAAACTCCTAGGCTCAAGTAATCCTCCTGCCTCAGCCTCCCAAATAGCTGGGAATACAGGCACCTGCTGCAATACCCGGCTAGATTTTTTATGATTAATTTGCTTGAATTAGGATCCAAACATTGCCATTGGTTGCTATATGTGTTAACTCTTTTATTTTAGAACAAGCTCCACACCCATCTTTTTTTATGACATTAGTTTTTTGGCACAACCAGGTCATTTGTTTTACAGAATACTCCATATGATTTATGAGGCTGATTGCTTCCTCTTGGTGGTCTTTGTCTTGTGCCTCTATTTCGTGTACTTTGTATAAACCAGTAAGTAGCCTAAAGGCTTGATTAGATCCAGGTCAGCACTGTTTTTTTTTTTTTTGAGACAGAGTCTCATTACATTGCCCTTAGTAGAGTGCCATGAAGTCACTGCTCACAGCAACTTCAAACTCTTAGGCTTAAGGTAATTCTCTTGCCTCAGCCTCCCAAGTAGCTGAGACTACAGGCGCTTGCCACAATGCCAGGCTATTTTTTTGTTGTTATTGTCATTGTTGTTTAGCAGGCCCGGGCTGGGTTTGAACCTGCCAGCCCCAGTGTATGTGGCCGGTGCCCTAACCACTGAGCATGGGTGCCGAGCCACAGGTCAGCATTGTTAGGCAGGGATACGTATGAGTGGTGCCTTCTCACTTCTTTTATAAGCTGTCAGTGGACACTTGAGGCCTGCTGGCCTCACCTTTAATGAGGGCTGTGGCAAGTGCCTGTAGTCCCAGTTACTTGGGAGGCTGTTTCCCTCTGTGCAGATTCTCTGCCTGCTCCTCTGTCTCCTCCAGAGTTTGTGTCCACTGACAGCCATTGCCCAGCTTCATTATTTGGGGTTATAAAATGTTGCTGGGCCTTGGCTTTCTCCCTTCTTAGTGTGTTCTTCCCCACACTGGGTCTGTGTGCATCTTCCGGTCTGCCCTGTCCTGCTAGATGGTAAGGTCTTCCCTATTTTCCCATGCTTTATGGCATAGTTGTATACTTGATTAAAAAAAAAAACACAACAAAGTATTTATGAAACTGAGTGGAATGTTGAGACACGACTGGGTTGAGATGGAATGGTTCAGTATCTATCATGCATCAATGAAAAAAGTAGGCACTGGCTTGGCGCCTGTGGCTCAATCAGCTAAGGCGCCAGCCACATATACCTAAGGTGGCAGGTTCGAAT
>NW_003852442.1:11024700-11034117 GCF_000181295.1 Otolemur garnettii
CCCTGCCCTGAGTGCTGGCCTGGAGGACACAGCACTTGGTTTGCAGCAGGGACATGGGTGCAGACAAGGCTCCTCGCCCGATAGTCTCCAGTAGGCTCAGCCAAGACTCTCTCCCTTCTCTAGGAGAACCGCCGCCGGGCCAAAGAGGAAGCCTCTGCCATGGAGGAGGAGATGGCGTTGGCTGAGGAGCAGCTGCGAGCCCGGCGGCAGGAGCAGGAGAAGCGCAGCCCCCTGTGCAGCGTCAGGTGAGCTGAGAGGGAGCCCACCCTGGGACGCTGCCAGAGACCAGGCCCTGATTCTGGGGAAGGATTTGAGAGCAGTTAAATGTGTGAAGATGAACTGGTGACAGAAGCTGCTTGAGTGCTGAGAGGTCACATGTGGCAGGGTGGGAGGAGACAACTATAAAGGGGGTGGTTGTACACATGCAGCTCCCAGTTATTGTGGTGTTGTCTTCAGGGCCCAAGGTGGCCGGGAGTCGCAGGCCAGGTCTTATAGCTTTACCCAGTGGAGCCAGCTGGGAGAACAGGGTCTTGGGTTCCTGTGTCTGTCCCCTTAGACCACATTCCAGAGGTCAAGGGCATGGTCCTCCATAAGACTGTAAGACCGTTCTCCTCTGAAATACCCACTGCAGGTTTGAACGTCACCCTTACCACTAACTTACTTGCCACTTATTTGGGGATCCCTGTGGACTCCCTCAGGTTCATAAATTTGCTAGAATAACCCATAGAACTCAGGAAAGTAACCTGCTTATGATTATAGTTTTATTTATTTATTTTTTAGAGACAGAGTTTCACTTTATCGCCCTCAGTAGAATGCCACGGCGTCACAGTTCATAGCAACCTCCAATTCCTGGGCTTAGGCGAGTCTCTTGCTTTAGCCTCCCTAGTAGCTGGGACTACAGGTACCCGCCACAATGCCCAGCTATCTTCTGTTGCATTTTGGCTGGGGCAGGTTCAAACCTGCCACCGTGGGTATATGGGGCCAGCACCCTACTCATTGAGCCATAGGTGCCGCCCTATAGTTTTATTTTATTGTAGCAAAAGGGTACATCAGAACCCTCTTAAGGCAGCAGTTCTCAACCTTTGGGTCATGAACCCTTTGGGAGTTGAATGACCCTTTCACAGGGGTCACCTAAGACCATCTTGCATATCAGATATTTACATTACGATTCATAACAGTAGCAAAGTTACAGTCATGAACTAGCAATGGAAATAATTTTATGATTGGGGTTCACCACAACATGAGGAATTGTATTAAAGGGTTGTAGCATTAGGAAGGTTGAGAACCACTGCTCTAAGGGGAGAGGCATAGAGCAGTGTCTGAGGGTCTCAGTGATGGAACTTCCTTTGTCCTCAGGGTCAAGTTATCCTCCTGCCCATCAGTGCATGACGGTACACACCAGGATCATTGCCACCAGGGAAGGTCACTGAGCTTCAGTGCCCAGAGTTTTTATCAGGGTCATTACATAGACATGAATGATTGACTCATCATCCACGTGGTTGACCTCAATCTCTAACCCCTGCTGTCCCCAGAGGTCCAGCTGATAGTGTGTGGTTTGCGGCCCCAACTCTAATCCCAGAGCTGACTTTAGCCAGGCTGGCCCATCTTGAGTGACCTTGCTAGCATAAGAAACTGTTGAGGCACTCACCCTGAGTCACCTCATCAGCATAAACTGTCAGATAAGGTCTGAGGGGCCTGCTGTGCCTAGCAGAGACATTCAGTCACTTGACGAAAGGCCGTGGGGATGAGGCAGGTTACATAGCTGAAGTGGCAGCCCCCACAGCTCACTTAGACCCTATGGAAGGGCTTGTTAAGAAACTCATCTTTGACATTCCTTATGGATATCAGAATAAGTGAGCTGCTTTTTAATTTTTTCCCATCAACCCCAGGCATGACAAGGGGAGTGGGTATGTGCCTCCCTCAGCCCCAGACCCTAGAACATGGGCTGGGAACAGCAGGCCTCATGCTCTCCCTCCTGCTACGCACCACACTGGGGTGAAGAGTGCTATTTCCTACCCTTCTTTCCGTGTCTCCAGGTCTACGAAGATCTACACTCCAGGAAGAAAAGAGCAAGGGGAGCCCATGACACCTCGCCGCACGCCAGCCCGCTTTGGCCTGTGAGCCGAGGCTATCCTGGAGAGGACAGCAGCCAGGGTGGGGGTCCTGAGCCCTTGTGGGGAACACCCCAAGGCTGTGGGCAAAGCCCTTTCTTCTGAGCACTTTCATCTGTGCACATCACAGCCCCCAGGGGCACCTCCTGCTGGACCGGGCTCTGTGACTGAGGATGGGAGAGTTCCTCTGTGCGGGAGCCTAGCAGGGGCCGGGCTGCAGAGCAGCTGAGATGCTCCCAGGGCAACAAGAGGTGGCCAGACCCCATTCAAGTGAATTGGCTGGGACACTTGGTGAATGAGTGACTTGGCTGTGACTAGTTATTTTTTAAACCTTGTGTAAAGCAGCAAAACAGACTTAGAAGGAACTGTAATTTGGTTATAATTCAGAATTTGGACATAAATTTATCATTTGTAAAATGTGATTGCACTTCTGGCTTCCTTTTTCCCTCACTGCCGTATGTCATACAATGAAGAAAGGCAGAGGAGAATCCTGCCCTGACTTTCCTTGGGTGGATTGTCCTAGAATGCCACCCTTATTTCTGCAGGCCAACCTCTGAGGGTGCCCAACTGCCCCTGAGGCTGGTGGCAGTGGCAGGCTGGCCTCAATGGGAGATGGGTAGAGGTGGTGAGCGGGAGCCCCTCCAGCTTTCCCTAGGAGTGGGCTGTCAGCTTTGAAGAACTCATGCTCAGAATGGCAGAGGTTTCTTTTTTTTCTTTTTTTGAGACAGAGCCTCAAGCTATCCCCCTGGGTAGAGTGCCATGGCATCACAGCTCACAGCAACCTCCAACTCCTGGGCTCAAGCGAGTCTCCTGCCTCTGCCTCCCAAGTAGCTGGGACCACAGGCGCCCGCCACAACGCCTGGCTATTTTTTTTTTTTGGTTGCAGCCATCATTGTTGTTTGCCGGGCCCGGGCTGGATTCGAACCCGCCACCTTAGGTGTATGTGGCTGGCGCCTTAGCCACTTGAGCCACAGGCACCGAGCAGAGGTTTTTATTATGCAGGTGTATGGGCTGCCCATTGACTGAAAAATTGTGTAAAATATTACTGATTTTCATGTAAAAGACCCTTAGAATCACTAGTCTTCTCTCTTGTTAAACAGCCTTACGTCTGCTGAGGTAGCTTTTTAGGTATTTGGCCCTTTGTGGCAACCATGGTCTCAGTTTTTCTTTTTTAGTTTTAAAACTATTTTCTGGCTGGGCATGTGGCTCATGCCTGTAATCCCAGCACTCTGGGAGGCCAAGGCGGGTAGATGGCTTGAGCTCAGGAGTTTGACACCAGCTGGAGCAAAAGCAACACCCCTGCCTCTACTAAAAACAGAAAAACTAGCCAGGTGTTGTGGGCACTTGTAGTCCCTGTTACTTGGGAGACTGAGGCAAGAGGATCTCTTGACCTGGGAGTTTGAGGTTGCTGTGAACTATGATGAGGCCATACCGCTGTACCCAGGGCAGCAACAGAGTGAGACTCTGTTTCAAAAAAAAAAAAAAAAAATCCCAAAACAAACACACAAAAACCACAATTATTTCCCCACATACAGCATTGAACCATGGTCTTTATTTTGTGATTCCTCAGGGTTGGCTTCTGCCAGGTGTGCTGGTCGGCAGGCTCTGTGTTGGGTCTGCGTCACACTCAGGAGCACCTTGGTACCAGGCAGGGCCTCATGGAGCCCCTTGGTGCCTGGTTCACTCTGCTTTTAGCTCCAATCTCTTTTGTTTTCTGCTCCTGGAATTTGAATTTTTATCTAACTCAATGAAAGTTAATATGAGTTAGTTTTGTGGACGAGCTTGGAAACAAAGCCTTGCCAGCCAGCAACATTGGCTACCTCTCTGGTGGGCCTCCCTCCCTACAGCCTCCTTTATTGAGAAAGCAGCTGGGAACTGGCTGCTCAGGGCTTGCCTGGGAAGTTCTGATCTTGGCCCTAGGTTGAAGGATGAGGAGAAGGTGTCTCCATGCTCTGTGGAGAGAAGTTGACTGGCACGTGACCTATTTACAGACACAGACAAGATATGCAACAGGATATGGAAAAGACTGAGGTTCCAGTTAACAGTTTTAGTACTAACAAGCTGTTTGGTCACAAGCTCACCTTCAAATCCCTCAGGTTAAAAAAAAAAAATTGGCTAGATAGGTTAGAAAACCTCTAAGTCCAATCCAACCTTCTAATCCAGTGGTTCTCAACCTTCCTAATGCCGTGATCCTTTAATACAGGGAAAATAGTGTTACGGTTGGGGGTTACCACAACATGAAGAACTGTATTAAAGGGTTGCAGCATTAGGAAGATTGAGAACACTGCATTATATGGTCTACTGGGTTTATATTAGTACCGTGTTTCTCCAAAAAATAAGACACTGTCTTACGTTTATTTTTTCTCAAGAAGACACACTAGGGCTTATTTTCAGGGGATGTCTTACTTACCGCACCAAAATGCATGGTGTGGCTATGCAGATGTGCCGTATAGCCATGCCCATCACTAGGTCTTATTATCGGGGTAGGGCTTATGTTTAACAAATGCACAGAAATCCTGCTAGGGCTTATTTTTTTGATAGGTCTTATTTTCGGGAAAACACTGTATTGAGCACATTGGATATTTGTTTTACATTCTTGTGATACTTTACTAAGCTGAATGTGTTCAACTCAATCCAGTTTAGTACAAAGGATGTAAAGTCTCCATCTTTTTTAATGGTTGAATAGTATTTCATGGTATACATATACCACAGCTTATTAATCTATTCCTGAGTTGATGGGCATTTAGGTTGTTTCCACATCTTGGTGATTGTAAATTGAGCTGTGATAAACAATCTAGTGCAAATGTCTCTAAGATAAAATGATTTTTTTTCTTCTGGGTAGATGCCCAGTAGTGGGATTGTAGGATCAAATGGGAGGTCTGATTTGAGTTCTTTGAGGATTCTCCACACTTCTTTACAAAGAAGTTGTATTAGTTTGTAGTCCTACCACAACAGTGTGAAAGTGTACCCCTCTCTCCACATCTACACCAGCATCTTTAACTTTGGGGCTTTGTGACATGAGCTAATCTTACTGGAGTTAGGTGATATCTCAGGGTGTGTTTGATTTGCATTTCTCTGATGATTAGGGATGATGAGCATTATTTCTTTTTTTTTTAATTAAATCATAGCTATGTACATTAATGCAGTCATGGGGCACAGTGTGCTGGTTTTATATACATTTGAAATATTTTCACCAAACTGGTTAACATATCCTTCATGGCATTTTCTTAGTTATTGTGTTAAGACATTTGTATTCTACATTTAGAAAGATTCACATGTACCCTTGTAAGATGGACCATAGATGTGGTCCCACCAATCACCCTCCCTCTACCCATGCTCCCCCCTCCCCTCCCCTCCCTCTCCCCCTTCCCCATATTCTTGGGCTATAATTGGGCTATACCTTTCATATGAAAGCTATAAATTAGTTTCATAGTAGGGCTGAGTACATTGGATATTTTTTCTTCCATTCTTGAGATACTTTGCAAAGAAGAATATGTTCCAGCTCCATCCATGTAAACATGAAGGAGGTAAAGTCTCCATCTTTCTTTAAGGCTCTATAATATTCCATGATATAAATATACCACAATTTATTGATCCATTCATGGATCGATGGGCACTTGGGCTTCTTCCATGATTTAGCAATTATGAATTGGGCTGTAATAAACATTCTGGTACAAATATTTTTGTTGTAATGTGATTTTTGGTCTTTTGGATATATACCTAGTAGAGTAATTGTAGGATCAAACGGCAGGTCTATTTTTAGTTCTCTAAGTGTTCTCCAAACATCTTTCCAAAAGGGAGGTATTAGTTTGAATTCCTACCAGCAGTGTAGAAGTGTTCCTTTTTCTCCACATCCATGCCAGCATCTCTGGTTTTGGGATTTTGTGATGTGGGCTACTCTTACTGGAGTTAGATGATCTCTCAAAGTAGTTTTGATTTGCATTTCTCTGATGATTAATGATGATGAGCATTTTTTTCATATGTTTCTTAGCCATTCGTCTGTCTTCCTCAGCAAAGGTTCTGTTCATGTGTCTTGCCCAGCAATAGATGGAATTGTTTGCTCTTTTTTTTGTTGATTAGTTTGAGTTCTCTATAGATCCTAGTTACCAAACCTTTGTCAGATTCGTAACATGCAAATATCTTTTTGCACTCTGAAGGTTTAATTAAGTCCTATTTGTTTATTTTTATTGTTATTTCAATAGCTACTTAAGTCTTCTTCATAAAGTCTTTCCCCAGACTGACAGCCTCAAGAGTTTTTCCCATACTTTCTTCTAGTGTGTTTATTGTTTCATGCCTTAGATTTAAATCTTTTATCCATCTTGAATCAATTTTGTAAGTGGTGAAAGGTGCAGGTCCAGTTTCAGTCTTTTACATGTGTTTATCCAGTTCTCAGCACCATTATTGAATAGAGATTCTTTTCTCCAGTGTTTGCTTTTGTTTGGTTTATCAAAGATAAGATGGCTGTACATGACTGGTTTTATCTCTTGGCTTCCTATTTAGTTCCAAATGTCTCTGTCTCTATTTTTGTGCCAATACCACGCTGTTTTGAGACAACAGTCAAAGCAAACAGATAACCTTCAAGGCACTCTGAAGGTTTTCTCTATTTTTGTGCCCGTACCATGCTGTTTTGATTACTACAGCCTTGTAATATAACCTGAAGTCTGGCAACATGATGCCTCCAGAATTGTTTTTATTTCTAAGAACTGTATTTGCTATTCAGGGTTTTTTCTGGTTCCATATGAATCACAGTACTATTTTTTCAAGATCTTTAAAGTGTGACATTGGTGCTTTGATGGGGATTGCATTAAATCTATAGATTGCTTTGGGTTGTATGGACATTTTAATGATGTTGATTCTTCCCAGCCACAAGCATGGTATGTTCTTCCATTTGTTGACATCTTCTGCTATTTCCTTTCTTAAAGTTTCATGATTCTTTTTATAGAGATCTTTCACTTCTTTTGCTAGACATATTCTGAGGTATTTCATCTTCTTTGATGCTATTATAAAAGGAATAGAGTCTTTGATTTTGTTTTCAGCTTGACAATTGTTGGTTTACACGAAGGCTACTGATTTGTGGGTATTGATTTTATAACCTGAGATGCTGCTATATTCCTTGATTGCTTCTAAGAGCTCTGTAGTTGAGTCTCTTGGGTTTTCTGGGTATAAGATCATGCCATCTGTGAAGAGGGAGAGTTTGACCTCCTCTACCCCCATTTGGATTCCTTTGATTTCCTTCTCTTGCCTGATTGCTATGGCTAGGACTTCCAACACTATGTTAAACAGCAGTGGAGACAGTGGGCATCCTTGTCTGCTTCCAGATTTGAGTGGAAATGCTTTCAGTTTTACTCCATTCAATATGATATTGGCTATGTTTGCTATAGATAGCCTCTATGAGCTTAAAGAATGTTCCTCTAAGCCTATTTTCTTGAGTATTTTCATCATGAACCGATGCTGGATATTGTCAAAAGCCTTTTCTGGATCATTGAAAGAATGATATGGTCTTTGTTTCTGATTCTATTTATGTGGTGTATTATATTTATTTAGGTTTGTGTATGTTGAACAAACTGTGTCTCTGGGATGAAACCCACTCGATCGTGGTGTACAACCTTTTTGATGTGTTGTTGTATTCCATTTGATAATATCTTGTTGAATATTTTTGCATTGATATTTATTAATGATATTGGTCTACAGTTTTCTTTTTTTGTTGAGTCATTTCCTGATTTGGGGATTAGAGTGATATTTGCTTCAAAGAATGTGTTGGGAAGGATTCCTTCTTTCTCTATGTTTTGGAAAAGTTTATGCATTATAGGAACAAATTCTTCTTTGAAGGTTTGCTAGAATTCTGATGTGAAAGCATCTGGCCTAGGGCATTTCTTTTTTGGGAGATTTTGTATAATTGATGCTATTTCAGTACTTGATATTGGTCTATTCAAGATTTCTAAATCTTTCTGGCTGAGTTTTGGAAGGTATTGTGCTTCTAAAAATCGGTCCATCTCTATATTTTCATATTTCTGGGAAGAGTTTTTTGTAGTAATTGTTGAGACTCTTTTGTATTTCAGTGGCATCTGTTGTTATTTCCCCTTTATCATTTCTGATTGTAGTTATTAGAGATCTTATTTTTCTGTTTCTGGTTAGTCTAGCCAAGGGTTTAACAATTTCATTAATCTTTTCAGAGAACCACCTTTTGTTTCACTGATCTTCTGGATAATTCTGTCTGTATTTATATTAATTTATGTCTTTAATTTCTTCTAGCAATGTTTTGTAGTTTTCATTGTATAAGTCAGTCACTTCATTGGCTAATTCCTAAGTATTTGATTTTTGTTGATGCTATTGCAAATGAAGTTGTTTTTATAATTTCCTTTTCAGATTTTTTATTATCAGTATACAGAAATACAGCTAATTTTTGTGTGTGGACTTTGTATCCTGTTACTTTGCTGAATTCACAGGTGTGTGTGTGTGTGTGTAGTCTTTAAGGTTTTCCACATAGAAGACCTATGAACAGAGATAATTTTATTTCTTCCTTTCAAATTTGAATGGCTATATTTCTTTTTCTAACTAATTGCTCTGGCTAGAACTTCCAGTGCTATGTTGGATAGAAGTAGCAAGCAGGTATTCTTGCTTTGTTCCTGATCTTAGAACACTTTCAGTCTTTCACCATTGAGTATCATGTTTATGGTGGGTTTTTAATATATGACTATTAGGATGATGGAATTTTCTTCTATTCCCAATTTGTTGGTTTTTTTTTTTTAATAATGAGATTGTTGTAACCATTTCTTTTTAATATCAGCTGTTCAAATTACTTTTTAGGAACTAACTTCTTTGGTTATTTCTTAATGAATTGTAGGCAGGCAACGCTTAACTCCCTGCCCTTTCTCCTATCTTCAGAGAAACTACATTTCCTAAAGTCCATCCTTTCTACTCAGACAGGTCTCCTGCCTGCCTGGGCTCTCAAAGCCAGATGGCTTGGTGACATGTCCATGTTTTTCTGTCTCTGCTACCCCTTTTAAGGTTCTAACCCATTCCTGGCTTTGCTCTGGTATAATGACCCCACAGAAAGCCAACTACAACTTTGAAAAAATGTACAGCAACATCCAAGGAATCCAGGGATTGTCATTTTGGCCAACATAGATAAACCTTGTGGTCAGTTACAGAGATAAAATGCCTATTTAGTAGACAGGATTGGGGAATTTAATGACATTGAACTTTCATTTGAATAATTGGGCCATGGGCTAAATTGGTATGAGATTTTTTTCAGTCTTTCTTTCCTTTAGAAAATAAACCCTCGGCTCGGCGCCTATAGCTCAAC
>NW_003852442.1:11034457-11044313 GCF_000181295.1 Otolemur garnettii
CCCAAAGAATCTACCAAGAGATGCTCATCTTGCCTACCTCATACTGTACTTTGGAACTTGCCCCTTCTAAGTCCTGTCAGGAACATTCTATGTACCATGTCCCTGTTAGCAGTGAGTTTTCCTGGCCTTGATTTGTTCAGGGAAGGAGAGAAGAATATTTAAGAATCATTCCCAACCAGTGGATTTTTTTCTTTCATTTTCCTTCTCCCTTAGAAATGCAAGCTTTGTCTTCTCTCTCTCTCACCTCAATAGCTTTTTCTTTCCATTTCCTATAGACTAGAAATATAAATTCTAGACATGTACTCAGTTTAACAAAATCCTACCATAATAAAATAGTGTAGCTGTCCTT
Organism: Otolemur garnettii; assembly: GCF_000181295.1. Taxonomy (NCBI): domain Eukaryota; kingdom Metazoa; phylum Chordata; class Mammalia; order Primates; family Galagidae; genus Otolemur; species Otolemur garnettii. The sequence goes on from NW_003852442.1 coordinate 11,034,807, forward strand.
GGAGTTTGTTATAATGAAATTTTACTTGTATTGAGGTGGCTGGGGAGAAAAGTAAAATTGTTAAAAGGAGGAATGGAGTATGGTGGCCAGGAGAAAGCAGATGGCCGTCCCTCCTTCTCCCATTTGGGAATGCATTTCTTATTTCCCATTCTTTCTTTTGGGTTTCAGGTTTACTTTCCTTTTTGAGTTTTTTTTGTTTTTTTTTTAACAATTTTTTCTTCTTTTTAAATTTCAGATAGAGATGGAAAGGAAAAACATGAGCTAATTATTTCTTACAGCTTTAAAAACAAATCCAGATAATTTGGAAGCTTACTTTGGGAATGATACAGTATCCCTGTGTAAGTGAAAGCCACTGATATGTGCAGAGAAAAGAGGTGTGAAAATGTTGCCAGTGGCTTGCAGGGCAATGTCCAGGACACACTGAAAGCTCGCCAGGCTGCTATGCTCATGCCTTTATTTTAGAGTTTGGGCCTGGAGATGGTAGTATGGTTCCAAAGCTCACTTCATTGCAGGAAGTGGACAAAACTCAGCAAAATGTCAACATCTTGAAAAACAAGTTGGGACCTTGATATTTTCCTGTAGGAGCAGATCCAGGTCGAGAGAGGTACGGGAACTAGCTGTACTCAGAAAAGCAAGTGAGGAAATGAAGCGCAGGGCAAGATGCCAGTCTAAGAAAATGTGGTACCTGAGGGAACAGGGAAGAAAAGAGAGTTTTGACTTGGGGAGAAATTAAGGAAATGATTCCTCCAGGACTGGCCTCCTGGTGGGCATCTCTACTGCAAAATGAGTTCCTCCCTCTAGGGCAACGTGGAGTTCATGGTTGGCAGGGAAGGCAGCCGTGGACCCAGGCTGAGTGGGTGTCTGGGATGCTCTTGTGCGGTTTCTATAACAGGAGAAAGACCTATTCTGCCCACTCTCCTTTTGTCCCCAAAGGGACCGGGTCAGGGAGGGACTGTGTCAGAGATACGAGGTAGGTGGTATCACCAAGTTTCTTCGATCAGAATGGGTCTTAACTCGCCTCTTCCATCTATGTCTTTTGGTCAGAGCAGCTAAGAAATGACTTTCTGAAGTCATGACACACCTGTTTCCTTCCACCTTTTTGAATTCCCAATCCAGTGATTAAACAAAAAACAAAAAACAAAAAACACTGGGTGGCACTTGTGGCTCAAGGAGTAGGGCACCGGCCCCATATACCAGGGGTGGTGGGTTTGAGCCTGGCCCCAGACAAAACTGCAAAGAAAACAAAAAAATTTTTTTGGTCATATGGGACAAATGGCAGACATACCCGAGCAGTGGGGTCCCCCAGTGTACTTGCTGAGGTCCACTCTTTGGCCCGTGTCCTGGGATGCCGCCTTCCACCCCGCTGTATTGTATGCTTTGCTCTTGGACGTGGACTCTGGTTTGAGTGCACACAGAGCTTTGGTGCAGAGCCGTGAGGCCCCAGATTTCGTTTTCTTGTCTTCTATCTCAGACTTCAGCTTTCTGTTTTCCTGTTGCAGATGGACCATTACGTTGTGGAGGTGGCTGTGGGAAGGAGAGGAAGGACAGGTAGGTGTTTAGTCTCTTGATGTGCTTGGTTCCCTGTTGGAAAGGACAGATTAAGGTGTCAAGGGAAAGAGGGTTTGGATGCCTAGTTCCTTTTGGAGCTGTGGAAATGGAGGTCTATGTGTATTTTGCAGAAGCAACTCAGGCTTGGGCTTTGGGAGGACACAGGGCTAGTTCTCCTGACTGCCTCGGTCAGCCCTGGGCCTGTTTTCTTCTCTGTTATATGGGAACAATCAAGCCTGCCCTGCCTGTTGGGCTTTATAGAAGGATCTGGTCTGACAGATGCTAGAGTTTGATTTGAAGAGCCAGCTGTTATGGAAAAATGATCATATGTCCCTGGGTTCTCATGGATATGGCCTGGAAAGAGTCCCACCCAGTGTTGATGCCAAAGCCCAAGTTCTTTCTGCCTCCCTTTTCCGAGGAGTTGGGAGCAGAGGGGACCCTGACTCTGTTGAGAACTTGAGCAGATTACTTATCAACATTTTACAGATGAGGAAATGAAGGCTGTGATGTAGATGAGGGGAGAGATAAAGATAATTTAGTATGTTTCTGTGGCTCAAAGAGCAGCAGCTATTATTACCAAAGTTCTATTTCTCCAAACTAACGGGCTCTGAAACCAGACTTCCCACGTGGGAATTCTGGCTCAGTCATTTACTAGTCGTGAGACCAGGAGCAAGTTATTTAGCCTCTCAGTCCTCTTTCCTTGTTCATGAGTAAGGATTATGACTGCACCGAACTCACAAGGTCTTAGGAAGATGAAATAAATTAATCCACGTAAAGCCTTAGAACAGCATCTCATACTTGGTAAACAATACTATTAGTTGAGTTATTATTATGATTAAAGGATGATTTTCCTTCAAATACGCTCAAGCAAACTCAAGAATGAGTTCTTTATGAAATAGAAACTCCTGGAATTTGGTACAATATAAGAAAAAGCCTGAAGCTATCCAATTCTTCAGATTCTGACATCTTTTCTTTTAGATAAACACCTTCAGGAAATGTTTTTGTCCCACTGAAAAGTTTCATGGTCTTTTCTAGGGGAATTCAATCAAATAATTTCTCCTCAACCTCTTCTGTGAGCACATGCTTTACCCTGAAGGTCTCTACAAACCTGGTGGGCCTTGAAGATGCCTCTTGCCCTGTAGCCCCTCACTCCCTGTGCCACTGGGCCTGGGAAGGGGGTCCTGGCAGTGCTCTCATGCCCTGACTCCCAGCTGCTCTCCCTGGCCCCCTCCTGTCAGCATCCCTGAAGACTTCCACATCCCTCTGGCCTCTCAGATCGTTGATCTTCTTATTCCAATGGTCTTGTCCTTTCCTCTACTCAGCCACCTGCCTCAGGTCAAAGCCTGGAAAAGAGCTTTCCAACTAGGGTGTCACAAATAGCTTCCAGTCACACTGTTGCCTGCAGCCCCGGGGGCAGGGTTTGGGGAGGCTCTCCTTGGTTAGTTACCTATCAACATTTCACAGATGAGGATGTGGAGGCTGTCACAAGTGTGCCACATAAATGTGGTCATTTTCTAAGTGCTCGCTGAGGGACGGCCAGGAAGCACGATCCTAAGGTTTGTCAGGACCTATTACTACCTCCTAACTCTCAGATTTAGGTGTTCACCCTTTACCCTCTGTTCTCAATCTGGGAACACGCTTCTCACCCCTCACTCTCAACCCACCCAGCTCTGACTGGTAGCAGAAGTGAAACCACAGGGGAGGGTAGAGTGGCAGGCAAAAGGGTCCCAGACAGCTAGGTGGAGCAGAGGGACCCACTCACCTGAGGTGCTCACTCAGACCCTTCCACAAGGAGCATTCCTTCAGTGTCCCTTCACAGGGGGTCTCTCTGTTATAGCTTAGCTCCCACCCCAGTCTGCCTTTCAGCTCCTGCTCCCTCCAAGCACAGTGACCTCTGAGAATCACAGCAGTCAAGAGCAGGAAGGAGTCCAGAGACTACTAACACCCCCCTCCCCAGCCCCCTGCCCTGTGTACTGCTGGTGAGGGAACTAAGGCCCAGAGGATGAGCAATATTCCAAGGCCACATAGACGCAGATTTGGGACTTAGGGGAACTTTCCAAAGTACCAGGCCTTTTCAGAACCTGATCCACCTATGGAATGATAAAGCCATTCCCGGCTCCTTGCTGATCCTTCTCACTAGGTTCTGAGAAGCAGCAGGGTGGTGTGGGGTGACTTACTCCTTCTCACCAGTCAGCTTGGCGATGTATTTGACCTGCTCACGGAGCTTGTTTCCTAGTTTCTCATTAGCGATCCTGTAATAAAATTCACGGAAGAAAAGAATGGCTAGTTCCCTGCCTTCCATGAGCAAGGGCACAAGCTGGCCAAAAGGGACACAGGGTGTTCTCAGCAAGGCTTCTACTAAATCCTAGACCCTTCATGCATTGCCCTGTCCCCAAGACTGGGGCTGTCCTGGCACCTGGAAATTAAGGACTCTATTCAATTTCTATGCAAAAATCCCTGTGATTCCTGGGTGAGTCCAAGGCAATAAGTTTAAGGGGTCCACACAGTGAAGCTGGATCCTAGGACAGGAAGAGGAATGTTTGAGCCCTAGTAAGCATTTTCTCCATCTTGGAGCTACTCTGTTTCTAAGTCAGCAGAGCTTCCTCTACCTGCCTGAAGGGTTGGGCCTCCTCTGTCTTACTCTCACCCCCTTGGGTGTGGGCTGAGCTTGGATCAGTCTCCCAGGAGGGCAGGATGTGGGGGGTGTGTGTGTGTTTGTGTGACTAATCTTTGGTCCAAGCGTGACTCCTCTCCTCAGCCGGGGCCTAGAGACCCCCCTTACTCACTTCTGCTCTTTTGCCCACTGCTCCATATTGCACATGATCTGATCATTATCCCGGTAGAGTTTGCACGTGTCTTTGGTCGCACAGCGCTGGGGCACGTAGCAGGGCTTTGGTATGAAAAGAAAATGAGACAGTGAGGGGTGGGAGCTCAGGCTTGTCACCCACTCCTCCCCAGTCAAGCCTCTTTTTTCTCCCTGGGGGAAGAACTCTCTACTCTGTTGTCCAGCCTCAGGCTAGGATTGGAGCTGCCACACCAGGAAACCCACCTCCAGGTGTGCAGCTTTCAGCTCATACAAAGGAGGCGTCTCAGAGGAGGCACCATGTATAGCATAGACACAGGGGATTTGTACTTACAATAATGATTTTCAGGCTAAAGGCATTAAAGTCATTAGTTCTAACAAGGCAGTGTGCTAAGCCAAATTTCTAACAGATAGAAGAAAAATATCTGGAGGAAGAGATGGATTCTTTTTAATTCTAGCAAAGGCCCTCAGGCTGCCCCAACATGTTCTGCCACTGTCTGCCATGGACACCACTGCTCAGGGAGAAAGACCTGGGCATGTCCTGAAGGTCACTAGCCAATCCTGCCGCAGGCTCCGGGGTGGCCGAGAGTTTCAGGGTATATTCTGGAATGGGACTGCCCAGTGGCTTGTTTACATCAGGGGTGGCTGATGTACTTGTCCGTCTCTTTTCTAGGATGGAGCCTTTGTTCTCAATATCTATCAGCACAGCCGCTGGAATGTAGGTGGGTTGAGACAGCAGCTGGGCCTAGAGTACCCAGACCTTGCTTTGTGCTGAGTGGAGGGGGTGTCCTTTCCTTGCTCCCAGGGCCCGCCCCCACTACCATGTGGCATCTGTGTGGCCATAGGATGTGCTGGGAGGCGCTGAGAAGGAGCGACCAGAAGCCAAGGCATGCCCACCTCCTTGTCGTCTGCCAGGAGGTTCCGTTTCAGGGTGGCCATTTCATCCTGGAACTCCCTGAGCTGTTCCTCTTTAGCGGCCAGCATCTTGAGGTCATTCTGGTGCTGCTTCTGCCACTGAACCACCTGGTTGGCCATCTCCTCTAGCTTCTTTTCGAAGGCACACACCTGCACAGGAGGTCAGAGCTGGGCAGGGCGGCTGGCCTCCCCCCTCTCCACCGCAGATGACCCATGACAAGGGCACAGGGCCCTCCCGCCTTGGGAGACCTGCTCCGGGTATTTTATTCCTAGCGGCCAGCAGAGGGCACCCCTGCTCTGAGCTTTGCTGTTTCTGCTAATGAGGGTGCTCAGAAAGTGAAAGGAACCTATTAGCTCAAGGCAGGGGTGGGGAACCTGCAGCCTTAAAGCTACCGTGGCCTTCTTAAATGCAGCCTTTTGACTGAATCCACATTTTTATTTTTAATAAATACATTTTTGTTCGTCTTTTATATTTTTAATTTATTTTAAAAACACTGAAGAATACATTTGAATGGGATAATCCACCCAAATTGAATGCCATAATTAGAACATTAGTAAGCCACAAAGGCTAAATTAACAGCTGCTACACTCTTGTTTTAGTTCTAACTTCCCCCACCTGACTGGTGCCACTACCACATGAGGCTGGCTGGTGAGAGTTTATAGGGAGTACGCCAGTCTGTTGTTAGCTTTTGACAACGGTGCATTATGTTTCTAGTTGAACTGGAATATGTCACTCATCAAACAGCTTGACAGTATTTTTTAATTCTGTCTGCTTAACAGCCCATGATGTCAAAGAGGACCAAGAGAAGGCTGAAGGAATAAAACAGATTTTTTTTTTTTTTTTGAGACAGAGTCTTGCTCTGTCACCCTGGCTGGAGTCCAGCAGCATGATCCCTAGCTCACAGCAACCTCAAACTACTGGGCTCAAGCAATCCCCCTGCTTTAGCCTCTTAAATAAACTATAGGTGTGAGCCACCATGCCAGCCAAATTGTTTTTCTAATTTTGTCTTTCTAATATGGTAAATTTTATAAGGAGCAGAATCAGCAATGTGAATTATTGAAAGAAGATTTCCATAGGAATGCAACATTTCTGTGTGACATCATGTCAAACCAAAATGACTTGAATATTTCTTTGCAAGGTAAAGCTAGGTCTATACGTGGTATGTGGCAAAAAATCCAAGCATTTTGAAAAACGCTATCTTTTTCAAGATACTTCTTCAAAAGGAAATTTTGGATGAACATTTTCCCGGGTTAGCAAGGTCACTGATGAGCAGGAAGATACATGTTAATCAACTGAAGGACATGCAGCTGTTACAGGCCTAGTAATTGGAGAATACAGGAAAGGGTCATTGACTTTGAGACTCATGACATCACACAAATGAGCATTTCAGCCTCACCTAGTCGATATCACCAAGGTACCTAAAGATAGATGGAATTTAGCCCTCAGGAAATATCATTTTTAAGATCTAATCGAAATAGAGAAAAATGCAGTAGAATAATACTTAGGCCCTTGGCAACATGCCCCCCAAATGCTTTCTTGCTTTTCAGTCACTTATTGCTGCGAATCTACATTGTCCTACTGAACCCAAATCAAGATGCCCTTAAGGTCACAAATGACTGACACCCATGGAGAGGATCAACTGAAACTTCAGACCTCCATGTTGCAACCTACATGTTGCAAATATTGAAATGCTTTCCAACAAAAAGCAGACACAACAAACTCATTAAAAGGTTAGTTAACTTTACAATTAACAAATCGTTTTCATTTTTTGAAATTATTAAGTATATAGAGGTTAGATTTTTATAAAATAATGTACATTTGCAAGGGTACCGAATTTAAGTATCTTGGATGCAGCCTTATTAGATTATAGCTAAATTATTGAGGCCTTTCCAACACGAAAAGGTTCCCCACTTCCAGCCCAAGGGAATGGTTGAGCCCTAAATACTTCTGGATACAAGAGGTGGCCTTGGGGACTCACAGGAAGGCAGCCCCAGATCCCTGCTGTTCCTCACCTCCAGCTCACTCTCCTGGTGGAAGGCCTGTAGTTTTTTCAATTCTATATTGAGCCTTTTCATCCTCTCCTCATAAGCAATGATTTCTTCTTCCAGCTGAGCTTTCTTCTCTTGGGTCTGTGCCAAGGCTCGTTGCAGCGTCTTTGTCTCCGAGGTGGCATGATTAAGCTTCCGGTAAAGAAAAAAGGATATGAGTGCCCCGGAGCTCTTTGGCCCTCATTGCTGAGTCCTGAATGGAGGAGGGTTCCAGTCCCTCCCTGCCCTCTGCTCACAGTGGCACAGACAGTAAACTTGCCTTAGTGTCCCAGAGAGAGGTGGCAAATGACAGTGGTTGGTTTTCTGTACCTCGCTTATGTTCCCTGTCCCTCCCGTCTTCCTTCTCTCTCCAGTCACATAAATTGATCAGCCTCATGTGATTAGCACAGAATGGGGCATGAACATCCCTGACAATCCAGGCTTTGGGAAAACCTTGTCTTTGAGCTACTTTTGGGCAGAGAGACTTGTTAGATTTGGCCTTCATCTATGCACCCCATACAAACTACATTGAGAGGAAGCAGGCCCCTCTGGATAGACATCCTATACCATGCAAGAGTTCAAGGCAGCCCTGGGTTGGGTCCTGCACCTCTCATACTATCCTGATATTTCTTTGACCTAAAACAGCCCTGGAGATGACAGGGTGTGGCCTTACCTTCTCAAGGGCTTGGGCTAGGTCATCTTGGCAGGCAATTGACTTCCGGGATAAGGCATCAAAGACTTCTTTACTGACCATGTTCTGGAGACATTCCTTCTCCTTCTGCAGAGCCTTGTCCAGCTGGACCTGAAGAGTCATCAAGGTTTCCTTCTGTAGGGCTATCTGTAGGGATGGAAAACATCACCATCAGGTTCTTACTCATGGCCATACAGGCATCCTCTGTGACAACAAGAAAGGGACAAGAAGGCCAGTGCAATACCTCACGCCTACAATTCTAGCCTTCTGGGAGACGGAGATGGATGGATTGCTTGAGCTTGAGAGTTCAAGACCAGCCTCAGCAAGAGCAAGACCCTGTCTCTACTAAAAATAGAAAGGTAGCTGAGTGTTGTGGATACCTGTAGTCCCAGCTACTTGCAAGACTGAGGCAAGAGAATGGCTGGAGGCCAGGAGTTTGAGGTTACTGTAACCTACATGCCTCCCTTCTGTTCTTTGGTATACTGGTACCAAAGAATAGACTAGCATGGTGTCCATACATAAAGAAATGCATTCTTTGGGGTTTTTTTTTATTTCTTTATTTCTTTATTTCTTTGCTTTATTTCCAGTAACTACTCAGTGCTTGAAATTTATCATTTTTTTTCAGAGGGAATTCTGAGTACTGCTGGGTTTGGAAGTTAGTGAGATGAAAAGTGTTAGACTGGACTTCTGATCCTAACTTTTATATTCCTTGGTAATTTTGTCTTCTGGAAACAGAAACAAATCTTTGCTGGCGACTTCTGAAACAATGTGGAGTCAGCTGGGTCTGCACAGTAAACTGAGGGGGTAGGGTCGTTGGAGAAATTGCAATTTGCTGTGAGTGCTTGGTAAGTGGTGGCTGAACCGAGAAATGTCACCATCGAAGTAAGATACTAAGAATAAGGATGTTGAAAAAACCACCAGCTTCAGCAATCACAAACAACAACAAAAACCCCAAAGCTTTATTTTAAATTTCTCTAACATAAGTGGTTTAATTTGGAGAAAGATACTGAAAATTTAGATATGTGAGGGTTTTCCAAAGGGGATCAGCCATGCACTAGGAAAAATAGTATTAATGATGGTTGGATACTTTCTGAACAGCTTAAATGTATGTAAATTACAGAATCAAGGTGTTCTGTTAAAAAGATCTACTCTCTCCCCTGCCCAAAGTGTTAGATCCAGACAGTTTTATAGATGGATCCTATTAAGTCGTTCTTGATTTCTTATTTTCTCTCATATTCATTCCATCAGTTTGACTGGTCAGTTCTACCAAAACAACAGTGAATTTTCTACCTAGGTTCTTCGCTGATACTATGCTAGCCTGGAAAGCAATAGCTTCCTAACTGGTCTCCTCACTTTCACATCTATCCTTCCCCCAATCTATTTCTACACATTGAAAGTTATATTTTGAAAACTGAAATCAGATCAAGTCACCTCCTCTCTTCCTTTAGTGGCTTTCTGTTGGTCTTTGAATAAAGCCCCAAATTTCTTTTTTCTTTTCTTTCTTTCTTTCTTTTTTTTTTTT
>NW_003852442.1:11044932-11045606 GCF_000181295.1 Otolemur garnettii
CCAACTCCTGGGCTCAAGTGAGTCTCCTGCCTCTACCTCCCAAGTAGCTGGGACCACAGGTCCCCGCCACAATGCCTGGCCATTTTTTTTGGTTGCAGCCATCATCATTGTTTGGTGGGCCCGGGCTGGATTTGAACCTGCCACCTTAGGTGTATGTGGCTGGTGCCTTATCTAGTTGAGCCACAGGCGCCGAGCAGAACATTATTCTAAAGTTACATTCCAATGCAATAAGGCAAGAAAAATAAAATAAATATATAAATATTGCAAAGAAATATTTAGGAAACTGTTGTTGCTTGCAAATGATATAATCTTATACTTTAAAAATCCATGAGAAGCAGTTAAGAAATTATTATGACTTATAAATGAGTTCAATAAAATGTCCAAATACAGAATGAATATTAAAAATATATAAAAATAAATTATCTGGGCACAGTAGTATGCACGTCTAGTCCCAGGATTGCGAGGATGAGGCAACAGCAATGCTTGAGCCCAGGAGTTTGAGACCAGCCAAGGCAACATAGCAAGACTCTATCTTCCCACCAACAAGAAGCACTTTCTTATTATTGTCAGTAATTAATTATAAAATATTAGATGAAAATATTCTAGAATCAAAGAGATAAAAAAGCTTTCAAGATATATTGCCTTGACTATAGATGGGAAATTAAAAATTAAAA
>NW_003852442.1:11046195-11057066 GCF_000181295.1 Otolemur garnettii
GCCTGGCTATTTTTTGGTTGCAGCTGTCATTGTTGTTTGGCGGGTCCGGGCTGGGGATTTGAACCTGCCACCTTAGGTGTACGTGGCTGGCGCCTTAGCCGGTTGAGCTATAGGCGCCGAGCCAGGCCATTTACATTTAAGTAAACTTGAAATTAGTTAATATTAATTAAAATTATAAATTCAGTCCCCCAGTTATACTAAGCCATTTTCTAAGCCCTTGATGGCTACATGTGGTCAATGGCTGTAATATTGGCAGCTCAGATTTACCACCCCTCCATCATCATAAAAAGTTCTGTTGGGCAGTGCTATTCTTACATTTAGAATGGTTATACCATTTTAAGATTTTAAAAAAATATTATGATGGAATAATTGCTGCTTGGTCTTCCACTTATAATCCAAGAGACCCCCATCAAGGTGCTACAGTTTTTCTTCCCAGAAAAATGGAATGTATTCAGTTGGGTAAAATGTCATTGTTCATGATGAAGGAGAAAGGGAATAGGAGCTGAAGCTGCATGGCTCAGGTTCAAATACTGCTTCATCTCATCACTTACTGCTCAGTGACTTTGGTTCTTAGCTTTTTTTTTTCATCTGTGATGCATGTCTTATTGGGAGTAAATCAGATGGAAGGCATATAAAGAGCTTAAGTGGACACAAATAAATGATGATTAAATTAAAACATGGTGCCTGGCTTATGTGAGATGCCATCTACTCTTTTCTGTCTTTTCACTGTGTAACGAAACATGACTGTCTCCCCACCCATCCCTTGTGTGTGCTTTGGGACAAGTTAATGCAGCCTAGCAAATTGCCCCTCAAATTCAATTCACTCAAGTCTGGTCTGTGACATTGTAAGACTTGATGCCAAAGCCCAAATAGTTTGGAGGCTGTACCAGGTACGAAATAAAACCTTCCACATATGGAAGAAACATTTCTTTGGCTTAGCAGTCAAGTGCTAAAGGGTTACCTTCCTGTAAGGAAAGAAGTGGGGCTGCAGATGCCACAGGATGCGAAGCTGGCCAAGCAGCTCGCTGCACTTCTGTGGCAGAGGCGGCGTAGGTGCAGATTTTAGATCAAGGGTCACAAGGTTCGAGTTCCTCCCTATCTACTTACCTCTTTGTTCAGCTCTTGGACAACTTGCTGGGTGTTATTGTATTTACTGAGAGTGGATTCCAGTTGTGCAGAATAATGTATTAAGTCTGCTCGGAGATTCTCATTTTCTTCCTCCAACTTTCTTGTATTCTCCTTTGCCTGTTTCCCATTAAAGAACAAAGGGCAAAAAAGAAGTGTTAACCTCAGAAGACTGGAAAGGCTCCTCCTTTGGCACTCCACTAGAAGCAGCTCCCTCTCCACCGTCTTGGGCCTTCTGGCTTTCCCCCTCACCGGCCCTTCCTCACTTCCCTTCCTTCTCTCCTGAGGTCTGCCCAGCCAGGTTCACATCTGGCCCTGGATTCATAGCTCCGACTCTGCCCAGATTTTCCTTCTCACCAACTTCTCTTTCTTTTTTCCTTCCTGATGCACAGCTTCAAGTTCTTGCTCCAGCAATTTCTCCTGTTCTTTGCTCTTTTTCCAGTGTTCTCGTTTCTCCTCCAGTAACAGTTTGACCTCCTGAAGCTCATCTTCCAACTTGTTTTTGAGACTGGTTTGCTCCTTGAGCTGAGAAAATAAAGACTGAGCTGAAAGACAGTCTTAGATTATACTATGTTTGGAGTAAAAAAAAAAATCCAGACAATTACATACAGGTAATAGCCGAAATAAACATGAGAACAATTCTTTATTTATATAGCATATGTAATGAAAATTTTTCCTCTGATATTTGTAACATTTTTCATTTTTAATTAGATATACCAATTTATTTTTAGATCTAATTCCCACAGCATTGGCCTTATCGCCTAAATTCCTGTCACATCTTTTCACATAAAAGCTTCCTTGAATAAAGTTTTGTAAAAATCTCAGAAAAGCACAAAAGAGAATAATTCAGAGATCCCAGACTTTAAATTGACTGATAAGAATAGCTTTTGAGTACTTGACCTTAAAAATGTTTATATTATTGGTCATGGGAACTGGTGCTGACAAATTAGTGGACAGCTAATTTGGATGGAGTGGTGGCCACATTGTCTACCAATGTATTTAATATATTCAATCTTAAGCAGAGCAAACATTTGAGCTGTCTGCCTCCTTGCCCTTCCTACCTGGAGCTGGATGTGTCTGACATGATCTAGCAGTTCATTTATTTTCGCATCCTGCTCAGCCACTGTCTTCTGAAGCTGCTTCTTTTCCTTTTCTGAATAGTCAAACTTCCTCAGGGCCTCTGAGAGTTCTGATGACAGCTCCTCTATCCGTTTCCTAAAGCAAAATGATAGCAATAGGAAGATGGACTTCAGTGCCTGTGTCAGTGGAGCTGGCCCCAGGGGAATCCTTGCCGTCCCACTCCTGGTCCTGGCTGGCTCACAAGGGGCAGGACCTCTCTCTCCAGGTGAGCGTTGGGGTACCTGATGGGTGCCTTTTCCTCCTCAGCTGCTGTGGCCTCTTTCTGCAGCTTCTGGACTTCTCTGTGTAGTTCCTGGATGGCCTCTGTCTTCTGCTTGTCCTGGAAAGTGCAGGCCTGAAGCTTCCTCTGGGATTCCTCCAGGTTGTTCACTGCCAGCGCGGCCTCTTCCTTAGACTGGGCTAGCTGTTGAGCTGCAGAAGCCAGAAGACGGGGCATGTCCATGTGAGGAGGGAGGGCATGTGAAGACCAGACTCTCAAATCAGACTGGTTGAAGAGTCTCTTCTTCCATTCTGTGACCTACTTCCATCCCCAACCTGTCCTCATTTCTCTCTATTCCATTATCCATTCTAAGAAGCTCTATGAAATGATCTATCTTTATCTACACCTCAGCTGCAGCCTCTTTCTGGATTCAAATTTAAAAAATTGGCAGAAATGGCTCAGTATCTCCTATGGGACTCTTCTTGTCATTAAGGACAAATCCTGACCCTCAGGAAGTTTAGAGTCTGCTGAGGGAGCTCTAACTGGCCCACTTGTCATTGAGGACACCTCTGTGTTCTACTTACACTGACTGTGAGCTCAGAAAGAGAGATCAGTGTGGGGCAGAACACGTGGAGAAACAGGTGAGCTGGGCCTTAGAGGAAGTAGGAGGAAGGTGATTCTAGGTTGGGAGGGATTGTTAGAGCAAATGCATGGGGAAGGGAACAGGGGAGGTACGTGGTGGAGGGTAGGAAGAGACCAATCCTCTGCGCATGTGACTGGAAAAGGAGATGGGGAATGGTGCATGATGGAGTTGAGGATGTGGTTAAATTAGAGGGGACTTCAGAACACTTTGAAAAGCCTGAGAGAGGTGTTTAGACTTGATATAGTGTGTTCTTGAGTAGGGACAAGACAAAAAAGAGAAGCGTTTTAGGAAAATTGGAAAGCATTAGAATGGAGAAAGATTTCAGCAATATCTTTTTGCCCATGGCCTTGCTTCCACTGGGTACGAGGGGTAAAAGCACCCCAAATAAGTTGTTCACTGGGGTTCCTTTACATCAAATATGCTCTTATATCCTCTAGTGTCTACTCTAGTTTCTATTAATACTTTAAACATCCCCCTCTCATTCCCTTCTTCAAGTTTTCTAGCCTGGGATACTAGAAGAAGGATGGTGTCACAAAGAAAATAACAACATACCTTGGAAGAAGGACGATGATTTTTTTTTTTTGTAAGCAGGGAAGAGAATAGGTTCAGTTTTAGAAATGTTGAATTAGAAGGTGGGTTGCCCATGGGGAATTAGTCTCTGAAGACAAGACGGACCACAGCTGCATGGTCAGCTCTGGGGCGCTAAGTTTTGGAGTCACCTGTAGGAGGAGGAGAGCTCACCCAAGAGAGGATAGAGGGAGAGGAGAAAGGGTGGAGACTCTTAGGGATGGATGGCTGTAGTCATAGCAGGAAGAAGAAAAGAAAACAACAGTGAGAGTTGTGTCTCCCAAGCTGAGAAACAAGGTTTGAGGTATGGGTAGCATCATCAGGGAACACAGCATTCAAAGAAGGACGAAAACAAGCTTTGGATTTTGTCTTTTTAAATGAGAAACAATTCATAGGAGATAAATTTTACCCATTTAAAATATACAATTCAGTGGTTTTTAGTATACTCATAAAGTTGTACCACCATCACCAACATTTTCATCACCCCCAAAGAACCCTTGTACCCAAGGCAAGAAGTTATTGGAGACCTTTGAGGAAGCAGTCTCCACAGAGTGGAAAGAATACAATCCACAGTGCAAACTGTGCAGAAGAGAATGCTTTTGGAGGCAAAAAAGAGAAAGAGAATTAAAAACCAGGAAAGGGGGGAGTAGACTGTGTGACAAAGGGCTTGGAGAAGGTGGACAGGAATGTGGTGCAAAGAAGCACAGAACAGAGTCCTGCCTCCCTGGGGCCAGGAAGGGACAGGGGCTCCCTGCGAGCCCAAGAAAATGGCTTAGGGGTTCACTTTCTCAGGCTGAGCACCTTCTCTGTGTGGAAGTTCCAGAGAGGAAGTAAGCTTGGGGAAGAGTAGAGGAATTCAAGAGTGTGATGGTTGCTGCTGTGAGATGCAGAAGTGAGACACTGGATGGGGTGAGGGAAGTGGTCATGTGGACAGCAAAGACAGCCGCTCTAGCTCTGGGTGTTGGGGGGAGTGTGGTGGGGACTGTGCCTGCTGGGGCCTCACCAGCCAGCCTCTGCTGCTTTTTGGCCTCTTCAAGACATTCCTTCAGCTTCTGGAGCTCATTCTGCATGTTCACACAGCACTCCACCTTGGGCTTGCACTGCTTGGCCTCCTTGGCATTCATCTCGAGTTCCAGCAGCATGCACTGCTGCTTCTCCAGCTCCTTCTCCTTCCTCATGAGGGTGTTTTGAACCTGGGTCAGTTTCCTCTCTAGCTCGTGCAGCATCTCGTCTTTCTCTTGGAGCAGCTGAGGAGAGCAAAGTGAATGCCGAGAAAGAGGCCTTGTCTAAGCCACTGGTGTCCCCTGTCTGGGCTTTGCAATAGCCTCCCACCTGCTCCCCTGGGCTGGCCTGTGCAGTCATGAGAGGGGGTGGGGGGGCTTTCAAAGCTCAAGTCAGTCTTCTTATGCCGCTGCTAAGTTTTACCTCTACTGGCTTCCAAATCATTTAGAAAAAGGCCACAATCCTTAGAACCACCTCCTGGGATGCTTATGGTCTAGGCCCAGGTGATCTGTCTGACCTCACCTCCAGCCATCCCACCTGTCCCTGTCTTAGTTGATCTCCTGGAACACTTCAGGCAGAATCCTGCCTTAGGGCTTTCGCACAGTTATTTCTATATTCTGGAGTATTCTGGAATACTCCTATAT
Organism: Otolemur garnettii; assembly: GCF_000181295.1. NCBI lineage: Eukaryota > Metazoa > Chordata > Mammalia > Primates > Galagidae > Otolemur > Otolemur garnettii. The sequence continues at coordinate 11,051,516 of NW_003852442.1, forward strand.
TCTGGAATATTCTGGAGTATTCTTTGAGACCTTTGTCTGGGTGGCTTCCTCACTTCATCCAAATCTCTGCCCAAATGTCATGTCTCATGAGGTTCTCCCTGACCACTCTTTGTAAAATAGCTACAAAACTGTTTAAGGGATGTTTTGGTGCCTGATGTGAAGATATCAGTGTTGTATTAATCCTGCTATTTTTTTACTGTTTCCCCACACTAGCACACGAACTTTAGGAGAGTAGGGATGTTGTGTGTTCTATTACATTCTCAGTGTCTAAAACAGTGTTTAGCATATTGTTAAGGATAAGCATAACAAATATTTGCTGAAAGAATACAAGAATGCCTCGAAGCCATTTATCCAGACTTCTCCTCATCTCCGTTTGGACTGGTGGATCTGCCTGGTCCACATCTTGAAACGGAAGTTTTAATGACCACCTAGATTATCTTTAATAGCTCTGATAAAAGTCCCTAGATTATCTTTAATAGCTCTGATAAAAGTCCCTAGATTATCTTTAATAGCTCTGATAAAAGTCCAGAGTTGGAACAGTGCTGACTACACAAGCTTGGATTGCTTTCACAACCCTTCTGTCCTTAGTTCTGTTTCTAAGCTTTTCCAGGATCTTGATTTATGTTGCCAACTACAGATCTTCCAGGGCATAGCTCGGTTGATATTTTTAAACTGCCTGATTTACATATTCATAAGATATTAGCAATTAACAAAAGTGAAATTCACTTGAAAGTCTTAGTAAGGCTACATATTATTTTATAGCATTTCCTTCCATGATCAAGCATAAAAAAAGTGGAAGGGAGCGATGTAAGTGTGCTTCAAACTCCCTTGCTACTTTGCAAGGCCAGGGAAGAACCTCTTTCTTACAGAGTTAGCACCTCTAGGAGGGCCTCTGCACAATCAGAGTCATTGATCATGTGCTATGAGAGACAAAGAGAAGCCTTAGGACTGTGTCTGGGCCTGATGAGCCGACACTCTCATCGTGTGGGTGTTGAGGCTCCCAAAGCAATCATGGTGGGCGGAGAAGGGCAGAGTGGGCTTGTGCCAAGGCAGGGCCCCATACTTGCCCTGATGGCAGCTCCAGACCAGGGCTTCCTCACCTTACCTTGTCTTTCTTCTTGGCGAGGTTCTGGTTCTCGGAGAACTGCAGCTGCTGCTCCTGAAGCTGGCATTGCAGAATGGCAGCCTCCTTATCCTTCCTCTCCAAGTGGGCAGATGTCTCCTCTCGCAGCCCATGCAGGTCCAGCTCCAGCTTCATCATGTCTGCAGTGGGACCAGACAGCGTGGGTTGCTCAGAGGAGTGCTTGGCTGCCTCCTGGCTCCCTGGCCACAGCCCACAGCCTGGGGTGCCCACAGCCCCAGGGTACCCTTCATGATGTTCTTCTTCTGTTGCGACACGGCCTCCAGCTCCATGCGCAGGTCCTTCACCAGGTTCTGGTACTCCTCCACGTGCAGGCACTGGCTGTCCTTCTGCTCCTGCAGGTGCTTCAGTATCTGGCAAATGGAAGAAGAGCAGGGTGGGATGGGGACATGGGAGAGGGGGAGAACTTTCTAAGGGCCTGTGTCTAGAGCAGAAAGCAGGGAGAACAATGGGTGCTGGAGGCTGGGGGAAAACTGAGGGGCTGACTGCTCAGGGGTACCGGGCTGCTTCCAGGAGATGAAAATGCTCTGAAATTAGACAGATGACGATTGCCCAATCTTGAGAATACAGTAAAAACCAATGGTGAATTTTATGGTTTGTCAATTACATCTTGATTTGAACAGTTTTTTAAAAAATGAGAAGAAAAGGATATGGAGACTTCTCATGCTCACAGGGAATGTGCATAAAAGAAGCCATTCCTTCCTCTCTGTGGTAGATGGTCATTTACGGAGCATCTGCTGTGTACCCAGCACTGTCCTAGTGCTGGGGACAGTGGAGCAGAGAACATAGGCGCCAATCCCTGCCCCATGGAGTTGCTGAGACCAAGAGCATAGATAGTAGTGACTTAGAGAAAATGCTAAGAGGTGATATGTGCCATGGGGGGAAGTGAAGAGCAAAAGGGGATTGGGGGTGCACAGGGCAGGGGTGGTGCAACCTTAAGTAGGAAGAGGTTTTGGCCTCCCTGAGAAGGTGGCCTCTGAACAGGGACTTGCTGAAGGTGAAGAAATAAGCCATGGTGTAGGTACCTAAGGGAAGAGCTTTGCAGGCAGAGGAGCTGGTCAGGAACAAGGCCTTGCTCGGGGACACAGAGAAGGCCAGGTATGGTTAGAACAGAGTGTGTGATAGGGACAGCAGGTGATAGGTGAGGGAGTTAATGGATGGGTGGTCACATCAAGTGAGGCTTATAGTCCCTCTGTGAGAACTTTGGCTTCTGCCCTGAAGGAGAGGGGATGCCTTCCTAATTAAGAGAAGGCAAGGACACATGGCTGAGGAGGAACAGTTAGTTGCCTGACCACCAAGAATGAGTGGAAGAGTCATTTGTGTGATTTCAGAGTTGCCAGGAGGGAGGGCTACAGCATGGAGCCAGCACGTGGCAGCAGCTGGAGACACAGAAGGCAGCCACCATAGCACCCAGATGGGCACTGCAGGGACTCAAAAGCCCACACTGTGCCATGCCAGCTGAGGGAGGAGGACTGCTGGGAGGAAATGACATGCATGTTATCATTCCTAGTAGAACTTCTGGGGAGCACCAAGGCTTTGGATAGGAAATAAAAATGGCAAAGGGAAGGTGTATTCTGTTTCCTGGGGGAAGTCTGTATCATTAAAAAAAAAAAAAGCAACAAACTGGAGTGTTATGACATTTTGCTGTCGGTCAGGATATTAACAACATGGAACTGACCTTTAAAATAAATATTGAGAGATGTCTGAGAAGGAACTACAAAGTTCAATAGCGACCCCTCATTCATCCAACTTTCCAGCACTGGAAAGTCCTAGAAAGAAGGAGAAGAGTCTCCTTCTCCCTCACTAGAGGACCCCTTGAAGAGCTCCCCCATGTTGTTTACACTCTCTGTTACACACCCCCATTTCAGCATCCCACCTTGGGGTGTGCAGGCATGCTGCCACCTACCCACAGCAAGGTCTCATGTGGTTGGCTTTGCTATGTACCTCAAGTTCAGGCATGAGTGATTTAAACCAGAATCTTACCTAGGAGGACACTTGGCTGAGTTTTAACTATTGGTTCCTCAAATCTTGCTATTGGTTTACTTGGTTTAACTGCTTTTCATCATTGGAATCATTGGATACCATTTTAAATTTTACAAACAAAATTCTCCAAAAAAAAAAAAAAAAAAAGAAAGAAAGAAATGAATTTGGGTTAACAATCTTTCCTAAATGTGCTGCTTTTCCAAAAGATGCCAGGAGGCTGGATGCTCCTCTTTAATCTAGCAAGCCACAGGAGTTCTGACTTGTCTGGGTGTGCTGTTTTGAGTGGGTTAAAAGATAGGTGTGAACCCACAGTCTCAGCTGGAGCTTGGCATACCTTGTACACAGTATATGTGTGGCAGAGCAAACCAAGATCACACAAATATAAAATAAACTATAAATGGTAATGTAAAAATAAAAAAATAAAGAGGAAAACTCAGAATCATACCCAGCTGAGCCTGATTCCCACTAAGCACAAATAAGCAAAATTTCCCCACCTTTGTGATGTCTTCACACTCTTCGGAGGAGCTAGGAGAATGTCTATGGAGAGCTTTATAGGAAGCAAAGTCAGTTCGTAATTTTATCAAAGTCTCTTCACGCTCCAGAACCTGTAAATGAGTGCAGGTTAGTTTGCTGAATGACCAATGTAACCTGCTTATTGCTATCAATATTATTATTATTGCAGAGTGCTCCTTTCTGTTTGTTGCTGAATTGTGTAATTCATCACACACTTCCTGTGGGGTTGGTAGGGAGAGGGAATTACGCTCTCAATCTTATATCAAGGTTCTTTAAGGCACTCAAGTTTATCCATGGGTATATTTTGGACTTTCCCCTGAACCTCAGTGTGGTCTACTTTATGAGGCAGAAGAAGGCTTTTCAGAGGTTTTGATGGAGGAATATACGTAATCTATCAGAGGATAGGATTCAAAGTTTGAGGATGAAAGAAGGAAGTTTCTTATGGAGTGGGTGAGTATGTGTGTACTTCTTTCCAGAAAATTAGAAAACATGAAATTTTTGTTTCAATTTTATGCTTTTTTGAATTTGTTGAAAATAATTAAAATAAAACCCAAGCTCTAGAAATAAGTGAAAACATCCTCTTCACTTATTCTCTCCTCTTTCATTTCCACTGCAGGTGGGAGGACACTACTGAAAATTTAGTCTATATTTACATATTATTGTCAGAGAGTCTAAAAAACAAAAGTGGGACCAAATTACACGTAGGATCCTGCAACTTCCTCTCAACAACACGTCACAATCCTCCTTCCCTTTGGCTCTTAGATATCTACTTAGTCTTGTTTACTAAATGTATATTAATTCAGGATATAGAAATCACTTCAAGATTTCTTCAAATCAATTCAGGATATAGAAATCACTTCTCTTAATCTCTTCAACCATTTCCCTACTAGTGGGCACTTAGATGGCTATGTGAGAGATTTTAAGTTTCTTTAGAATCTTGAACTTAACATGGCTGAGGAGATGTGCACCATGGAGAATATGAACAAAGGTGGGGAGAGTATGTATCAGACTACTAAAGAGTCTTGGTGAAGGAGATTCATCTAGATGACTATTCTCCCTTCTTTCTTTCCTCATGGCTTTATTATAGATATCCTAGAAAAACATTCTAAAAGAAGACACGTACCAAAGCATTACTGCAGGCGAGCTTATTTCGAAGTTCCTGGATTAGATCATCCTGTTCAGACACCTTTTGCCAGACTTCAGACAGTCGCTTCAGGGTCTCGTGATGCTCCTGGTTCAGGCAGGCAGAAGAGCATATTCGCACCTTTGAATGGTCACCCTTGTCCTCGGGCTCCTGGGATATTAAAAAAAAAAATGGGTTGCTTTTGGTTATAATTTGTGTGTTAACTTCAGAACTCTCTGAGCATGGGAAATTTCTATTCTAAAAGTATATGTTCATATACGGGAAATTACTGTCTCCTTAGCAAGAGAAGCAATATTAACTAGGGCATACCCTTGGTAAAAATTCCAAACAGTTCATAAGACAATACACTGTCAAGTAAAGTTTTCTCCATCCTAACTTTGTATGACTCTGATCCCCTCCTTGACAGCTCCTGTTACTGATTATTTGGGTATCTTTCCAGGGATATTTTATACATCTTTGTGTAAATGCATATAACCCCTACTTTTCTCCTTACACAAATGAGAGGCTTCTACACACTATTCTAAACAATTGTGTTTTCACTTGACAATTTATTTAAGATATTTTCTGGTTGGGTGTGGTGGCTCACACCGGTGATCCTAGCACTCTGGGAGGTTGAGGCAGGTGGACTGCTTGAGATCATGAATTCAAGACCAGCCTGAGCAAGATCATGACCCCATTTTTACTAAAAATAGAAAAAAAAGTCCTGAATCTTCTTGGAATCACATGTGCAGATGCAGGTGTTGCAAAAAACCACAAAATATAAAAAAAAA
>NW_003852442.1:11058008-11060158 GCF_000181295.1 Otolemur garnettii
ATAAATTACTTTTAATGTGTTTATCTAAGTTTTCTACTGTTGAGAATATATAATAGGTTGTTTCCAGGTTTTCTCCTGAATTGAAGCTGAAATGAGTTACACATAAATCTTTGAGTACCTATTCTAATATACGTGTAGATTAAATTCATAGAAGTAGGATGTTGGCTCATATTTAAAACTTGGATAGATATTGTATAATTGTCCTTCAAGGAAATTATACTACTTGATACTCTCATCAGCACGAAGTATGACTGTTTTCCTGGAACTATGATTTTTGTTTTTAAATGTCTGTCTCTATATCATCTGAAATTAGTATAAAGATTACTGCCCTCTCATTGGCCTGCCCTAATAACGGGGAGAACTGATATACATAGTGAAAAAAGAGTAAAAAAGTTCTAAACTGTCTCCCTAGCTGGGCTTTTGGGGCAAAGTTAGAGATTATATCTTGTATCTTTCTGGACCATCAAGGAATAAAAGTAAAATTCAACTCCAACAAACATCTTCATCCCCACACAAATTCATGGAAACTAAACAACCTTATATTGAATGACAGCTGGGTCAAAGAGGAGATAAAGAAGGAAATCATTATATTTCTTGAACAAAATGACAATGAAGCCACAAGCAATCAAAACCTGTGGGATATTACAAAGGCAGTCTTCTGAGGGAAATTCATTGCATTAAATGCCTAGATCCAAAAAACAGAAAAAGCACAAGTCAACAACTTAATGGACCATCTCAAGAAATTGGAAAAAGAAGAGCAATTTAATCATAAACCTAACAAAAGAAAAGAAATAACCAAAACTAGACCAGAATTAAATGAAATCGAGAACATAAGAACCATTCAGAAGATCAGTAAAAGAAAAAGTTGGTTCTTTGGCTTGGCGCCCGTAGCACAGTAGTTACAGCGCCAGCCACATGCACTGAGGCTAGTGGGTTCAAGCCTGGACTGGGCCAGCTAAACAAAAATGACAATTGCAACAAGAAAATAGCTGGGCATTGTGGTGGGCACCTATAGTTCCAGCTACTTGGGAAGCTGAGGTAAGAGAATCGCTGAAGCCCAAGAGTTGGAGGTTGCTGTGAGCTGTGATGCCATAGCACTCTACTGAGGGTGACATAATGAGACTCTGTCTCAAAAAAAAAAAAAGTTGGCTCTTTGAAAAGATTAATAAAATCTATAAACCCTTGGCCAGAGTAACTAGAAACAGTAAAGTAAGATCCCTAATAACCTCAATGAGAAATGAAAAAGGGGAAATAACAACAGATACCACAAAGGTAGAAAATATCATCACTCATTACTACAAAAGCTCTATGCCCAGATATTTGAGAATGTGGAGGGAATAGACCAATACGTAGAATCACACCACCTCCCTAAACTTAACTAGAAGAATTAGAGCTCTTGAACAGACCAATATCAAGCACCAAAATTGTAACAATCATACAAATGCTTTCAAAAGAGAAAAGTCCTGAACTAGACAGTTTTACATCATAATTCTAACAAACCTTCAAAGATGAGCCTGCATATATATGGCAGAACCTATTCCAAAACATTGAGAAGGAAGAAACCTTCCCCAGCTCCATCTCAGAAGCAAATATCACCCTGATACCAAAACCAGGATCCAACAAAAAAAGAAAACTACAGACCAATATTATTAATGAACACTGATGCAAAAATATTCAGTATAATCCTAGCAAACAGAATACAGCTACACATTAAAAAAATAGCATATCACTATCAGGTGGGTTTTGTCTGGTTCAATACACAAGGACAAGGATGCAAGGCTGGTTCAATATACATAAATCCATAAATACAGTTCACCATATAAATGAAAGCAAAAACAAAGACTATAATGATTCTCTCAATAGATGCAGAAAAAGCATTTAACAAAATTCAGCTTTCTTTTCTGATAAGAACACTTAAAATAGGCATAGATGGGACATTTCCTAAACTGATAGAAGCCATCTACAACAAACTCACAGCTAATATGACACTGAATGGAGTAAAACTGAAAGCATTTTCATTAAGAACTGGAACCAGGCTCGGCGCCAGCCACATACACCTAAGGTGGCGGGTTTGAATCCCCAGCCCGGGCCGCCAAACAACAATGATGGCTGCAACCAAAAAATGGCCAGGCGTTGTGGCGGGCGCCTGT
>NW_003852442.1:11062437-11063235 GCF_000181295.1 Otolemur garnettii
ACAAAAATGGCCAAGAAAAAATTGAAAGTATAGAACAGTAAAGGAGGGGTTGCCCTAAATGAGCTATCAAAACATGCTTTCAGGTATAGTCACTGAAAAATTCTGATACTGGTGCAGGAACTGGCAAAAGATCAAAAGAATAGAGTCCACAAAAAGCCAAGTGTACAGAAGAATCAGCATATGAGTTGGTACTTGAATCAGTGCAGAAAAATTGGGATGTTCAATAAATGGTCTTGGGACCACCGGAGATCCACTTAGATAAACATAAAATTAGAGCCTTATCTCCTTTATATTTATGTAATTTTTTTTTCTGACTGGACTAAAGATAAAAGCATAAAAATGCAAATTTATAAAAGTGGTAAAAGAAAATATATGATAAACTTTTATAATATTGAGGGGAGAGAAGTCCTTTCTGAGCAAGACATAAAACCTAGAATTTATATAGAAGGACTGGAAAATTTAACTTCATAAAAATTAAACACTTCTGGATAGTGAAAAATGTGATTAATAAAGTAAAACAAAAAGTTATAGGCTGGGAGAAAATATTTGCAACATTCATAATGAATCATTATTACTTGTAATATATTAAGAAGTTCCTATAAATCAATACAAAAAAGACTAACAATCCCGTAAAAGATGAGTTAACAAGCAATTCACAGAACAGAAATCCATATGACCGACATGCTTATGAACAGCACTCAATATTTCACCAGTGTGGCGGGGACTCTGATGTGCCCTCCAGATCCCCTTTGGCAGTGAAGGACTTACTGCCTCAGCTGCTGGGGTGCTGGGCTGAGA
>NW_003852442.1:11063361-11066349 GCF_000181295.1 Otolemur garnettii
GTCCCATAACTGATCAACATGGAGGTTTAAAGGTCAGCTCCCTCCCCCTCAGTTTAGGACTCTGAAGGTTCATCCAGCTCCACAGTTCCCCATGGGGTTGGCTGAGGCTCAACTTCTCCCTCTGCCTAACCCCACTTCCTTCCCCTTCCTCTTACAGGTGTTAATACCAAGAACTCTCCCTAAAAATGTCCTGCACGCCAATCTGTCTTAGAGTCTGCTTCCTGGGGAACCCAACCCACAACTAAAGACAATGAAAATTGTGATGAGAAACCCTTTCCCCTCCTTCACTTATCAGTTAGGCATAACTTTAAAAGAACTGAAAACATACAGTGTACATGGGTGTGGGAAAATAAACTCTCTTAATTATTGCTGGTAAATGTGTAAACGGGTAGAACCTTTCATCCAATTGGGAGGTATCTTTAAACATTAAAAATAAGGCATCCTTTGATCTAGCCACCCCACTTCAGGAATTACTTCACGGAAATAAGAATGTTCACTACAGCTTGTTTGTAACAGAGAGAAAACAAGAGGTCAATAGATGTACAGCCACATACTATAGAATACAAGGTAATAACTAAAAGAAATTGCTAAGATATGCATTTTAAAAGCAAGTTGTAAAACCACATTTATTATACGATCCATTTATGTAAGAAGACAAACCCTAACTGTTTCTGTATGTAACTGTGTAGCCCCGGGAGGATTCTCAGCACATCATTCAAGTGAATGCCTAAGCAGAGGAAAGTGCAAGGAAGAGGCTGAAGACGGACTTTCACATTTATTCTCCACGCTTCTGTGTAGAGCGCCTGTATCATCATATTATTCATGTAATTAAAAAATCAATTGAAAAAAAGAAACAAATCCGTATTTGGGGGCTCTTTTTTTTCCATGCTTCATGGCTTCTTCCACATATTTGATCCCAAAGACACAGTTTGCATGAGTCCTGGGGCCTAGAAGAATCCCCTCCTGATGTCCAAGAAAACATGGGGAGCTTATTGGTAATTCTCTTTCTGCCTTATTTGAAGTGGTGCTTCTTTACATTAATTAAAGAGCCTCAAAATCGCTAAGGAGCAATGATACAAGAGATGCAAAAGGTGGAAGTTCAAAAGCTGAGGGCTACAAAATCCAGGGCAGGAAATGATGTCTGGATTTCCGGTGGGGGAGGCTGGTACTGTCAGAAGGGCCACCTGGGCTGGTTTAAGTCCTACCTGGCTGATGATCCCGCTGAGCTCACCCTCCAGCATCTTCACCTGGCACTCCAGTAACTCAATGTTGCTAAGGGAAGTCTGGTATTTATCCCTGTAGAGGTTTAAGCTTCTTTCTAGGGAGACGATCTTGTCCCCGGCCAAGGCGAGTTGCTCCTGGGCCAAATGGAGCTTCTCCCCTGTGTTCCCGTTATGATTTCCTATTTCCTCCTCGTACAGAATCACCTGTTTGGGTATTAATGAAACCATACTGAGCCCATGGAAGCATCTAATGAGGAAAGGATAGGGTTATAAGACCCCCTGCAGAGTAGTCTTAGATCTAAATCAGAAACCCAGAAGAACAGAATAGGGGCAGCACGGATATCTAACAGCTAAAGGTAATAATGATTAGAGATTAAAATAAACAAAAAAAAGATTGCCCTGTTTAGAGGTAAGCTCTTTAAAGGCAGGGACCATATACTGCATACTTAGCATACTGTCTGGTATGTGTTAGGAACTCAGTAAATACTTCTTAATTGATTAATAGGAATGAGTTTGCATAGTTCTATTTTTTTAAGGGCTTGAAATACTAGTTTTCATTCATTCCTGGGCATTCTCTAAAGCTCTAATTTAGAAAACATAGAGCCCCTTGAGCATATAGGGCCCATGTCAGCAAAGTTCTCAAAAGACAGTGGGGAATATGACCTGGAGTTCCTCTGGAACTTATATAATTCTTATTTAAATTTCTTTTCTTAAAAAAAAATAAAATAAATTTCTTTTCTTCCTAATCAATTAGTCAACCAACTGACAGACACTTATTGAATGCTCATGGGCATACCTTGGGTGCAGGGGGTTATATCTGATAAGGCATGGCCCACCTATCAAAGAATTTAGAATTTTTATAGTCTTGAGGAGAGAAGATTTAGAATTTATGAACAACTGTATGTAGTTGAATGTATGGCTTGAATTATAAGCATTGAAGGAATTAAGAGCAGGAGAGTTATCAATAAAGGCTTTATATTATTGGTTTAAATGAACTGCATAGAATCCTGATCAAACTTACTCCATTAGTTTGGGTAGGGAAGCTGTGGCTTCAAGGCCACACGTGGCCTTCCAGATCCCCAAGTGTGGCCCTCCCACTGCATTCAAATTTCACTAAAAAAAACTCTTTATTAAAAGAGATATTATAAAAGGCATTAGCCTAAGAATTGTACTTGCTACCTGTCATCTGAGATTCTTCTTAGGAAAGGCTTAAGGTGTTTATTAAGTAAGAAGAAGAGAAGAGTATTTTGCATTCAAATGTTTGTAACAGAAGATGTCAGTGGCCTCCTCCATATCCTGAGCACTTGCTATTTCTTTCCAAGCTAAACCCATTCCAACTGCCATCATCTCTACTCTGCCTGAGGGCTTTTCTGGCCCTAGGAGCCCATTCAGCCAGAGGAGCAAGACAGGGCAGGTTAGAAGTACTGGGAAGTGCTGAGTAGTTGCCCTCAACCAAGGACTGGGGTGGGTTGGTGGGTTCACTCTGAGGCACTATATCCCACAGTACCCCAGAGGGTTTGAGCAAGTAATCTGCTCAACAGCCATTTCGCTAATTACTTCTTGAATTAGCTACGTGCTAAGATATATATATTCTTGCTTTAGGGTCTGCTGTTGGGAGAACCCAACCTTCGAAGTTTGAAGCTTCTGTGTAAAGATAGCACTGGGGGGACTTAGCAGCATGCCTACAATCATTTTTCCAATGCATTCTCAGTTTGGCATTTGTGACTGTGACACCTACTTGTCAAGTAGATGTGACCTACTTGTC
>NW_003852442.1:11067383-11069653 GCF_000181295.1 Otolemur garnettii
CCTTTAAATATGTTCTGGGTGGTGCCTGTGGCTCAAAGGAGTAAGGTGCCGGCCCCATATGCCAGAGGTGGCAGGTTCAAACCCAGCCCTGGCCAAAAACTGCAAAAAAAAAAAAAAATCTGTGTTCTTTAAGATCCTTCATAAAGTCCTTGGAGTTAATCCTTAAGCACAGCACCATCCAGAACATCCCTTGGAGTTTTACCTTTAAACTTAAAGGAAGAAAATGCCAGGGGAAGGCCCAGGATGTTAGAGTCTGCCTGTCTCACTGCTTAGCCTCTGGTTTTATTGCAGCTAGTGTTACCACCACTCAGGTGGTTTTAGTTCTGCAGCTTTGGGTCTTTGGAAGTTACTTGGGATTCTATAGGGATGCTACTCTTTGGTTTAGAAAATATTGCCTTAGAACAAGAATAGATGTGAATGTTCAAATATACCTAAGCAAAGTCTATATGATCTAAAACTCCAGTCTGAAAAATCATCTGTTACTCTCAACTATTGACTCACACTCAATATCTGTTATCTTATCAGCTGTGCAGGTGCCAGGAATTTATATATTACCAAAACCTGATCTTTCTAAAAATGGTTGATTTAATGGACCTTATACTTCTTTTGTAACCCACAGAGACCTACAGTCTTTTGCATTTAAATTGCAATGGTGATAGAACGGAGATGGACTTATGCTGCCTCGACATGCGTGTGCACACAGACTCCACGTATCCCGCATGTATTAATACTGGAGCTCTCACCCAGTTGTGCTGTTATGTTTAGTTTCCTTCTGCTCACCTTCAAAAAGATCAAGAATTAAAGAGGGAAAGTTTATAAAACTTGCTCAAGATGTTGCAAAGCTCTGAGCTATATCAATGCCTGCTTTTCTAATAGGCTTGGTCGGTCTGGCTCTTCTGGGTACATGGGCATACGGGACATTTCTGCAGGTTATCTGTCTATACCTCATCTTCTTTCAGCTTGCAGTGATGGTGAAGGAGAACCAGGTCAGAAGTCTGCTTCTCTAGGATAGACTGATACTGCAGGAGAGAACAGTAAGAGGTTTGCAACTCCTCTGTGCGATACTCCAGTTCTTGCTGAAGGGCCAGCAATTTTTTCTTCAGTTGTTGGAGTTGTCTCAGATGACACTGCTTACTGGACCCAAACTCCATCTGTGACTCCTCGAATGTTAACACCTGCACCTGACTGTTGCTCTACAACATACAGAAAAGTTTAGATTGTCACTAAAGGTGCATCCATTCTTTGATTTTTTTTCATTTGTTCTACCATTCGCATCTGCCCATCCATATTTTTATCTTTTCATCTATAGAAACTTAGTGAACAATTCTCTCTACTAATAAGGAAATGTTAAATATCACTTAGTATTTCCACTCCATAAGAAGGATTCAATAGAAGAAAAAAAAGTATAGTTTTTATACACCAAAAGCTTGTTGTTCAGGTTAGAAGAAAAAAAAACCCCATACAAATAAAGGGTCTACCTAGGGACATGCATGTAATAATAGGCTTATGTCTTGCCTTTTTACATAAAGATAATAAATTGATCTGGAAGAAAATGGATTTCCATTCATGGTTTTTAAGCCCAACTTCTCATTAAAAACACTTAGGTAAAGCAGTATTTAAAGGCAGTCAAGGGTAAATTCTTGGGGATTCTAGAATGCAGAAAAACAAGAGGCAGAGATGTGTGGTTTGAACTCTCACTACCAATCCACAATCTGTCTGAAAGTCTGCTAGTCCCATGCTACATTCTCATTCATTCAATAAATATATGCCAAGCACCTACCTTGTACCAGGTATTGGGAAGACACATCCCTGAGTTGTTGTTTTCTTGCCCAGTATCCCTTATGACAGTGACACGTGACTGAGAGGTGAATAAGGAGGGTGCCCTGTGGCAGTTCTTAGCTCCCCTCTTTGCTAGTAAGATAATAATCTTCCTCCTTATTCTTTAAGACCCTGTTCAAATCCTGCTTCTTTCCTGTTTTTCTCTGCACAGCCATCTTTGCACCAGGACCATGGACTTCATTGGTACATATTTAAAGTGATATTTCAAATTCAGCTTGTAATTATTTCCATGTATTTTATCTTATAATTAGACTATAAACTCCTGGAGAGACAGGCCATGTCTGCTCCTATAGTGCCTAGATTAGAGATTTATACATAGGTATGTGTTGAATGAAAGAAATGCAAACAGAGTGTAACATTGGCTCCCAAGAATTTGAGATTGTGGCCTTGGCCTCATTGACAGAGTGCTTTTAACACAATGTTTTTAAATT
>NW_003852442.1:11070791-11087237 GCF_000181295.1 Otolemur garnettii
GCTAGTTTTTGTGTTGCTATGATATTTTTACTTAATTAATTTGTTCAGCAGATGTTATAGTGCACCTACTATCCCAAGTGCTGCACTGCTACACAGGGCTGCACGACACAGACAAAATTCCTGCCTCCATGGAGTTTGCATCTAATAGCGAGGGACAGCGAACTAAGTGAGGATATTCCGTAGTATAGTGGAAGGAAAGTGCCTCAGAGAAGAGTAAAGCAGGAGAGGAAGATGGGAAGTGCCAGGATGGAGGAGGTTATAATTTTGAATTAAATAGTTTCGTGGTAGAACAAATTGAAACAGTGATGTCTGAGTTAAAGCTTGAAGGAGATGAGGGAATGAGCCTAGAGGACCCCAGGAAGCAATAGCCTGGAGGTGGGAGCAGGCCTGGCAGTCTGGGAAGAGACCCAGGGGCCACAGCTGCTTTGTTCAGGGTGGAGCAGAGAAAGTCAGGGGTAAGGTAGTGACCCAGGAGGTGAGAAAGGAGAAGGGGATGAGGCCTTTAGGGTCATGTAGACCATTCTCAAGGCTTAACTTCCTTCAGGGATATGGAAAGCCCGCAGAGAGTACTGAGCACAAGAGTGACAGGATCTCCCCTAGATGTTACAAAGCTCACCCTGGCTGTTCCATTGAAATCAACTGTAGGCAGCATAGGTGGAAGCAGGAAGAACAGCTAGGAGGCTGCTGCAAGAAAGGAGTGTGGCAGGACCGAGGTGGTCAACTGGAGGTTGAGAGAAGTGCTTGGATTCCAAACAGATTTGGGCAGTGGAGTCTTCAGGATTCGCTGCTGCATTAGATGCCAGATGGTGGGAGATAATGGTCACCCAAGACAGAATGATGCCAAGGTTTTGGTCTGAGTGATGGAGAGATGAAGTTTGAATGAGATTGGTTCAGTTTAAGAGCTGGGACCTGAAAGAGGGAAGATCCTTTCTACTGAGAGTGAAGTGGGAGCACAGAGGTGAAGGAGGCTCAGTCCCACTCAGAGTCAGAACAGTCGCTGGTTGTGTCAGTTCAATCTGGACTACTCTTTTCTGGCTCTGCCTCACCCTACATGCCTCAGAATTAAGAAGATAGACAGAGAAAACGGACTACTACAATTACCAGTCCCCTCCCCCAAATCCTAGGTAAAGACTGGCTTGGCCCAAATACCTGGTGGTATGTGGCTGGAGGGAAGTTGTTGAGTCTTCTCTCCTAAGCCGAACAAGGCTAAATTTTGTACTTACTTTGTGTGGCTGTGTTTGCTAGCACTTATACTACATGTTGCTAAGTGCTTTTATTCTTTTCAAGATAAGAACACTGATATTCTCACAACTCATCTGATGAGGTTTGGAAAGAAGGGATCTGGTGTACATGCACACACACACACACACGTGTGTGTGTAGAGGGGTGTGTTCAAGAGCCCAAGTCATCTTGTTCACACAGGTAAATAGGGTGTCTGTGTAGGAAGCAACTTGGAAAAAAACATGATCACAAATGAATACTCAATGTGGACAGAACTAATGCAGAAAAGTGGACATCCTGGGTTAGGGTTAACTCAGAAGGGTTTATTTTAGTGATGCAAATATCCAATAAACTTCATATCAGAATTTGCCAAAATCCCCTGGTTTTGGCTTTTTGAATGTGACCTGATTTCTGAGAAGGAAGAAAGCAGATTCCTGCTGCTTCCAGTGCTGTGTGCAACTTCTGGTTTGGAACCAACTCTCCACTGCAGGTTGTGTAGCCCAACTGAAAACTGATTGTGGTCTCCTGTCATGTATTCTTTCTGGCCCCTCTTCTTTCCTGTCTTTGTTTTCTCTTCATTGCCCCAAAGAATGACAGAAATACTCTTTTAAAAGAAGTCAGGTTCTTTAGGACTTTTCCTCCTAGTCTATCATCTGGAGGGAGGTATGTACAGAATTGCTCTTTATCAAGCTTCCTATGGGTAAAGAATGTCTTCCACTAAATGGTGTGTATAAAACTTAGTATGTTAGCAGTGATACTAGTGGTGTTCATAATTTCTCTTCTCCAGAGGTCATGTTGAATCATCTGGGTTTAATTTGAGTTTGAGGCAACATGAAGAACCTGTCAAATGATGAGAGTTCATGCAACTCTTCTAGGACAGGACAAATACAGTACCTGTCCTAAATTGCCTAGGTACAGAGATTAAGGACTACTAGTATCTTCAGAGAAACTAGAATTTTCTTGGATGGGAATTTTAAATATTTGTGCACTATACATGGGTTTAATGCAATCAAGTCTCAAAGACTTGGAGAAATGCCTAGATCTAAGACCTCTTACAGTTATTTCTACTTACTTATCCTTTGTATTCAAACGTTTATTTTTAAAATCTAGATGAATAAAAAACTACATTCTATGAATTAAACATACATTCACTCATCTGTGTGCCAAAAAGCAGTACCATAAAGGTGTTAATGCATTTCCTATTGCTTCTTTGTTGTCTTTTTTTTAAAGTTTTCTTTCTAGTGAAGACATAGGCATTTTATTAGTGTCTTCTTTGACTTTTAAACTGAGATCTGAAAAAAATACGCAAACTGGAAATTATTTTATGGAAGTGAGATCAGTTCTTAAAATTACTGTCCAAAGTTAGACATGATTCCAGGGGCCATCTGGTCCACTGGGTTTTCAGCTAGGTTTCTTTTGGGCCTCAGCTGCTTGAAAGGATAGAGAGTGCTGACCATCCATAGGACTTGGTTCCTATTTTTAGTCAACCTGTCAGCTCTACTTGTGGTCAAAGAGATTACAGCTATTGCTCCTTCCTTTCCTATGTGGCCATTTGATCACAGAAGGAAATTAATTGGCCTAGCATGATTTGCCTTTTGAAAAGTCACATTGGTTTCTACCCAATACTTTGTGCTTTTCAAGTTGATGCTAATTGACTGATGTTAAGTTCTGTATTTTCCCTGATATTGAAGTTAAGCTGACAGGTCTATAATTACCAGGATTGTCCTTTTTCCCTTTTTAAAAAGATGAGCACTTCATTTACCCTTTTTCCGTCTACAGGGACTTTCTTTATCCTCTTGAGTTCTCAAAAATAATCACTAGCAGCTATGTAATAACACCTGCCAATTCCTTAAGTACTCTTCGGAATATGTCATCAGGCCCTGCTGATTTGCCTAAAGCTGGCTTTTCAAAATACTTTTTAACCATTTTATTTCCTAGTCTTGTTTGCCTTAACTGGGTTGGCATTGTTCTGATAACTGAATCTCTGATGATTTTTTTGTTGTTGTTTAAGACTAAACAGTCTCATTATCTTGATCTAGTCATCATCATGAACTTCTTCACCTCTCTTTGACGTGTTAAATTGAGATATTTCCTTGGAACTCTAGTCTCCCATCACTAGATAGTTTTGTCTGTTACTTTTTTTTTTTTTAGTTTTTTTTGTTTTTGTTTTGTTTTGTTTTGTTTTTTAGAGACAGAATCTCACTTTATTGCCCTTGGTAGGGTGCTATGGAGTCATAGCTCACAGCAACCTTCAACTCCTGGGCTTAGGTGATTCTCCTGCCTCAGCCTCCCAAGTAGCTGGGACCACAGGTGTGTACACCACAACGCCCGGCTATTTTTTATTGCAGTTTGTCCAGGGCCGGGTTTGAACCCACCACTCTTGGTATATGGGGCTGGCACCCTACTCACTGAGCCACAGGCACTGCCCTGTCTGTTACTTTTTATGTCTCCTACAAATTGCATTTCCTGTTCTTCACTGTTCTGATAGAGCATGCTGTATGTTTCAGTGACACACATTTCTTTTGGACACATCTTTGTGGTTTAGATGTTCTTACAAACGTGCACTGCTTACTTAAGGTTCACTTTTTTTTTGAAAAAAATAAACTCTTTATTTTGGAATAATTTTTGATTTGCAGAAAAATTGCAAAAGTGGCACAGCTTTCCCTAAGGCTAACTTCTTACATAACCTGGTACGTTGGTCTGAACTCAGGAATTAACATTGGTAGACTACCAACATTGTAGTAGTCTACCTACTAAATAGATTCCCCTACAAACTAGATTCCACTAGCTTTTCTAGTGATGTGTTCCTATTTTTTTGTCCCAGCATCCAATCCAGGATCTCACATTGCATTTAGGAGATTCATTAAAATTTTTTTTTCATTTCCAGTGATTTAAAATGATACTATGTGATTATGTCCATCAAGATTGTACTAATCTTCCATACTCATCTCATTATTTTTATCTATGGGAATCAAACTAGGCTTGTATAGTTTTATGCTAAAAACAGTGTCCTCCATATTCTTAAAAGATGAATTTGCCAACATGAGCTCTAACCAATATCAGGGAATGTTCCCTGTGCCAGCACCAGGGAATAGAGCCTGGGAAAATTGCTCAAGAAAGCCCTTTCCTTTTCTGTTTTGATCATTTTATTTTGATATCTCTGTAGTTAGGTTCTGCTCTCACTGTAATTGAGACACTCTTTTGATTCCTGCAGCAAGTTGAGGTGCAACTTTTAGGGAAATGTTCAGTTTCAGGACCAAGCAGGTGCAGGCTGGCACCCAAAGACTGAGTGCCCACAGATTCTGCACCCAAGATACCTCACTTATTGTACCCTAATCCCTCCTCTATTCTTGAGTTTTGAAGCGTAATGTACTCCTGATTTGCAAAGCCATGTCATTATTTACTCCTTGACTTCCACGCCTTTCATTACACATAACATCTGATGTAATATTTTAATTTTCTGATGTGGCTGAGGCCTTGAACCATGACCTTCCATGTATTTCCCCAGCTCCTTGTTAGATATTAGTCAAAATTTCAGAAAGTCTTGGGTTTCCCCTTTGTTTCCACCTTACATTTCTTTCTTTCTTTTTTTTTTTTGAGACAGAGCCTCAAGCTGTCTCCCTGGGTAGAGTGCCGTGGCATAGCTCACAGCAACCTCCAACTCCTGGGCTCAAGCGAGTCTCCTGCCTCCACCTCCCAAGTAGCTGGGACCACAGGCGCCCACCACAACGCCCGGCTTTTTTTTTTTTTTTCGGTTGCAGCCGTCATTGTTGTTTGGCGGGCCCGGGCTGGATTTGAACCCGCCACCTTAGGTGTATGAGGATGGTGCCTTAGCCACTTGAGCCACAGGCGCTGAGCCCACCTTGCATTTCTTGATGGACGGATTTTCTTAAGAGATACATTTCTTAAGGGGGTTTTCTGAGTGGATGAGTATAAGCCTACATCTAATTGTGTATGTGTAGTCTGCAATTTAAATTCTGCACTAAGTGCTAGGAAAAAAGAGCCTGTTTTAAAGCTTGTTTCAAGCTGTTAGACTTTCTTCTGGGCAATTAGAATACTAAAATGTGATTTTATACTTTTCTCCTTCTAAGATGCCAGGTACATTTATAAGCCACATAGTTTTCCCTGACTTGGGGTGGGGTAAGTAAACTCATGACAGCAATGGTGAAAATATCCTGAAATGTTAATATTTAGAAAGAAGTAAATCATGATAATCTTCCTGAGATCCATTTGGGAAAACGAGTGGATTTTCCTGTATCTGTTACTTCCTGAGGAAAGGACAGCAACGCTGGGTAGAAACACTTTGTTGGGAGCAATTTTGGGGCACTGCAGAGAAACAATTTGTGGTTTCTATAGAAAGGTAGTAAGACCTGTGAGAACTCTAACAGACGCAATGAAAAGAGGCCAGATCCTTGACTGCACATGATAAAAAACACAGTGGTTTCTTTGACAGCCTCTAAGAGGCTAACCTAGGGGTCCAGCAACAGGTCTGTGCAGCCAGTACCTGCTTTAGGTTTACCGTGAATTCAAGGCACTAAATGGAAATGAAGACCATGAGCAAGGAATTCTTGGAAACCCAAAGTGTTTAGAGAGCTGTGGGAAAATATCTTCCGGCTGGCTCCTTAGCATGTGTGGATAAATTTAGAGACTGGTTTAGAGACCTTAGGTTTAGAGTTTCCAAAGAAAGAAAACTTCAGGCTGAAATGAAGTTGCCTCAGCTGAGAAACTGCCTAGACTACAGAGAAATATTAGTTCAAAATTGCAGTCTTAAGAAAGATGATCATGCCTGGAGGGATTAATGTTCACACATGTGTAGGGTCAGTGTTACTGAGTATCTTGGCTTGGGCGCTCCTGAAATTAGGCTCTTGACAAGGAACTGAGTGGCAGGGAGTAGTTTACATGGGAAGTGATCTTAGGAAACTCTGAGACAAGGAAGGGGTAGAAGGTGATAAAGGGCGTGTCAGCAAGCCAGCTACCAGTGTGGGCAACTAGTCTCCATCTCCTATGGAGGAAGAGCAAAGAGCAATGCATCGGGTTACCTCTGAGTGGGAAGAAAGGAAGCGAGGTTATTCCATCAACCATCTCCCCATCTATTACGGGTTGAGGGCAGCTTCTAGGGACATTAACTCTTCAGCACTTCAGGCTGTCCTATGATTGGGTTCTGGCATCACAGGCAATGAAATGCAGGTCTGGCAAGAGCTCCCCCGCCCCCCGCACTGATGAACCTGGGAGTAGGTGTCATAGTTTTTATAATATTTTCACAGTTGACTTAGAAGCTCGTCTGAGCTCCATTAGCAGACACTACTCTTTTTCTACCACTATGATCTGGTATTTTCAGGGCAATGGGGCTATAAATGTAGATGTGAAAGGCCAGATAAGGAATAGATGGTGCCTCAGATGGAGGTGACCTTGGAGATAACTAGATTGAGAAGTCCTGAGGGCAGCAATGGCATTTTCCTTGTGTGTGTGTGTAATTCTCTCTCACTGCTTGCTCAATATGTCCTCCTGAGTAACCAGTGGAAGAACTTCCTGATGTTCCCACCCGAGGGAGCAGAGGTAGGCAGCAGCAGCACATTGCTTACGTGGCTTAACATGGCTTCCTCCACACAGAGCTGGTTCTCCTGCAAGGTCTTCCCCTGTCTCTTGCAGACATCATGCAAATTCTTGATGTCGAGTTGCAGGCTCAACAGCTTGCTGTTCAGGCTGTTCACTTCTCTGTCTCTCTCCACCGCCTTGGCAGCCAGAAGAAAACAAAAGCATCAGTTATAAGCTATCAAGAAAAGGCTTACTTTTGCTCACTTAACAGGTTGATGGAGACTTTAAATTTGCTGTAAATTTGTCCATCAACTCTTAGCTGTTATTACTCATCCTGTGTAACATTTACACAGCTTCCATTTGCCAGGTGTCTGAGTGCTCTGCATTATTCAGACAATTATTTATATTAATTAATCTTCATCACACTACTGTGGGTGCATCACAGAAAATTCCCTTGTTTTTCAAGAGGAAGTCAGTGCCCTAGAATAATTCCAGGCACCCAGTGGACTGTCTATAAATATTAATGGTTCTGCCACTGATGAAATGAAGATATTGAGATGTCAAGTGGACTTGTCAAGACAAGTATAGTGAATCAGTGATGGAGTTGATGTGGGATTCTGAAGTCTCTTGTCTTTCTCTTCCCCCACTAAACCAAAAGATCATTCACCTATAAACCTAGTGCTTTTCTTTGGAGGTGTTCACCAATGGGAACAAAAGTGAAAGCCTTGGGCTGGTAGTATAAGATCTTGTCTTTGATTATGAGTGAACTGGATTAGCTCATTGTTGCTAGGTAAGAATGGAAAACAGTGATCCAGATCAAGATAGATAGGGAGAGTGGAGTGGGGCTGAGGGTGCAGAGCTGTGCAGGGAGGGTAGGGCTCCATCACACCAGGATGCCACCTCCCATACTCTGTGTTATAGACAACAATGGTGTGAAAAGGAATTAGGAAGAAGTCCTCTGTGAGCCTGTGCAGGGCTTCAGTCCTGATACTGTGCTGGCTTTTTATAACACACATGAGCACAGGCATCACCACCTCTGAGTTTTAGATCTAAGAATTGAGGCTAGTGTGCCTATGATAGGTCTCTAGGCTAGCCTACCTAGTCCTATTTTTTTTTTTCAGTAGTTATTTTAGCTTTATTTATTTATTTTTTTTGGTCAATCCCTTGGTCAGTTTATAGCTGTTTTAGTTTTGTCATTGTCATCAGTAATAAGCCAGGACCCAGTTAGAACCAGGAACAAGAATAGAAGGGATGGTTCTGGTCCAAGGCCAGGAGGCCAAGCAGGACCAAGGCAACTGAAAACCACATTCCTTTGAGTCAGGATGAGTCTGAGACATTGTGGGATGGGGCTAAGGTTCATGCTTTAGACAGATCTGAGGTAGGTGGAGGAGTCAAGGCAAGGCCCATAACCTGGTTGGTAGCCCTCCCCACACTGCTTGGTGCCAGGCCTCAGGCACGCAGGTGGGGGGGGTTGGTCCATTTCCACATCTATTCAGGTTCTAAGTCCCTACTTGTCCCACTCCACTCTTTTCTCTATAGCTATGCCCGGCCTACGTAGTTCTTGAGTGACGATTTGTGGCATCTATTAAAGAAATGCTCTCAAGAAAAACCAGCAAAGAAGAGGGGGAATGAGGCCAGGGAAGGGGAAGAAACCAAGCAAAGTGGTGATTTCAGAAAAAGTCCTGTGGACAGGGGCTTTAGCCTGACCCTTGAGGGAACTCCAGAGTATGTGGTACACCACAGAGCCTGTCCTGACTGGCAGCAATGAAAGCTGGACTGTCACACTTGGCACCAGCCAGTCAATGACCTGCGGCCACTCCTGGAATGTAAACTCCTCAGGACCAGCTTTCTGCTTCTCTAGGCAAAGTGACCTCAGTAGTCCAAGGACCATTCTAAGACAGCTGCAGCTGCAAAACACACAGGGGATGGGTACACGGAAATGGTGAAGGGATCTAAGCCCCAGTGCCCAATGCTGTGTATCTGGTTAGCAGTAGGGCAAGAAAGCACATTCTCCCTGACCCTGGAGCCAGTACTCTGCCTCCACATCTATCTGGCTGGTCTAGCTTCCGAAATATATGAGCTACATAACACACACTCCCAGGGGGCCTGGAGACCTGCTGTGAACATTGTAAATCAAGCCTGACTGAACAGGGTGGTTTAAGAGACCTCTGCACAAGGCTGAGGGGGGGCAGAGGACAATGGCAAGAACCGGACACTGCAACGTCAGAGTATTCGGAATCCAGAAGGTTTCCCAGAAGTGCTGCTGTCTCAGCTGATTTATTTCTTCATTTCCATTTAGTACCTGGATTTTTTTTTTTTTTTACCACTTTACAGTTTAATTAGGTTAACGGTATGGCTCTGTCATTAAACAGATTTCATTATCTCAAAACTCTCCCTCCTCCTCTTTTGCTCCCGTCCCTCGTTCCTCACTTCCAGAAAAATAACAGTGCATGTCAACTGCCCCAAGCATGTAATTACCATTAAGGCAATTACCAGGGACTCTCTTAAGAGAATGTGTAGAGTGGCTAAAAAAAAGAAAAAAGAAAAAAGAAAGGAAAAGAATTGGTATACACTGTTTTCCAACTTGAAAACAAAATCCTTGACTTGATAAGGAGCAGCAGTTTGCTTTGGGTCCCTTTTGTCATGGTTGTCACACTGGGAGTAGGGTATGGTGCCTGGTTGGGAAGTAGGACCTTAGGGACCATCTTGCTATAGGACCATCTTTCTTTGGCATCCATGAGTAGGTTGGGTGACAACAAAATGCCTGTCCTACATAAGAGCCAAATGCCTTATACTCTCACACTGATGCTGAATGTATGTGTCTTATGGCTAGACTGTTCCCCATGGAGCCCAGCACACAGAGGGCTTGCTAACAAAGTACCAATGATATACGACTTGAGCCTCTCTAAGTTAAAAGTTAAATGTTTTTTCTCAGACCAGTAAGAATATCCCTTTCCTCTCCAGTTTTGGATGTACTCTGAGTAGAAGGCCTGCTAGTCCAATTCTTTTGCTCCACTAAAAGTTGAGAATTGTATCTTTAATGTAGATGATCTCATCTAATTTGGACATTTCACTTGGGCTCAGGGTCTCTGAGAAAATGTCTTCATAAAACAAGAGGCTTGGAATAAATCATCTTTCTTTGAGGATTCCCTGGAACTAAGTGAATAACAAATGTGTTTTGAGGGATGTCAACTAAAATTTACCTTTAAAATCAAAATTTAACCATTTTCTCCTTAAGTCCACCTTTTAAAGAGGTTTCAATGCATCAGAACAGGAGTGAAAATGCTGGCGAGAGTGATGATTCTATGTTCCTTTTTGAACTACAAGAAGTTAACATGTATTAAGAGGCTGTGTTCATCTCAGAACTCCAGAAAGACAAGTGTTTCTGGGGTCCCAGAAAACCTAATTTCTTGCTAATATCTTGCACAGATATTAGCTGTAAACTGTTTTTAATCCTATCTACTTTATGAAGGCTAAGTCCCAGGCAGATGCCTTTTGAGTATCAACATGCAGTAGGAACAGATTTAATCTGACGTTTCATCAATCATAGCTCTGTAACCAGTCTGGGGCCTGATATGAATGGAGAGTCATAATGCTGAACCTCAGGCACCATCTGATCCTATCCTGGATCTGAAGTCATTAATGACAGCTGAAATCACAAGCCCTTAATGCTAAGTGAGTTTTCATTTACATACACCATGCCCTTAGATACCCAGTTTTGCTTAGATGAGGCTGGAACCTGGTCCCTCTGCTTTAAAACATATGACAACACCAGCAGCTATCAACTGTCAGGTGATGTGGTGGGTGCTGATCTTGCAGTCATCACTATACTCATGATAATTATTGGATAATAGGTTATTTACTGAAGCAAATTTTCTCTATTGATTAAGTGGGTCTTTTGTCAAAGAGCATGTCTTCTGAAACATGTATTTCAAAAGAAGGGAAGAAATTTTGCTCTAGGCTTCCAAGTATTGACAGATAGCCTCATGCTTCTTTTTAAGGGAAGCTGAGATGAAATTGTGATTCAGGAGCACTTTGAAAACTCAGAGTGTTGCAGAGATTCAAAATGGCAGCATTCCCAGGGATCTGGCACGTGAACAAGAAGCTTGGGTGGCAGTTTCCAGAATAATTTTAGAGCCAACTAATAACACCCTAAAGGTCATATTATTTAGAAAATTATCTTATTTGTCAGAAGATGACAACAAATCTTCAACAATCAGTGGAAAATGATTTTTAACCACCACGAATACCACAACCATTCAACAGACATCAATGTATGGTGAGAGTTAGGCTTTAGAAAGCATGACACCTTAAAAACAAATGTTGCTTCAGGAATTTTTACATTTCATTTGTGTAATAATAGTTTGCATTTATCTACAGTAATTTAAAAAACTATTATTAATGTTACTAACTCAATTCCTCAGTTTACTTTTCTATTTATACAAGCATGGCAGCTTTTCTGCATTGCTTATGATGAGAATTAATGGGGCTTATTCAAAGTTTTGCCTGTGAACAAAAGCTTCAGAACCAATTATGTTCGTGTAGCAAAGAATGAGTATATATGGTGGGACCACACCTACGGTGCATTTTACAAGGGTACATGTGAAACTTACTAAATGTCTTAACATAATAATTAAGAAAATGCCATGAAGGCTATGTTAACCAGTTTGATAAAAATATTTCAAATTGCATATAAAACCAGCACATTGTACCCCATGACTGCATTAATGTACATAGCTATGATCTAATAAAAAAATTAAAATAAATAAATAAATAAATTTTAAAAAAGAATGAGTATATATAGTGTTCTAAATTCCTTAAAAATTGGCACACTTTGCTGGGCACAGTGGCTCATGCCTATAATCTTAACACTCTGGGAGGTCAAAAGAGGAGCAGTGCTTGAAAAATGAGACCCCATCGCTACAAAAAATAGAAAAATTAGATGGGTGTGGCGGCACATGCCTGTAGTCCTAGCTACTCAGAAGGCTAAGGCAGGAGACTCTCTTGCCCCCAGGAGTATGAATTGCTGTGATCTATGATGCACTTAAACCCCAGGTGACAGAGTGGGACCCTGCCTCAAAAAAATAAAAAAAAAATTATCACACTGTAACAGTCTGAGATACACATGGCATATGGCAGAAATCAGCCACCTACAGATTTTTGTTGGCACCTGGGCAGTTGCCATAGACTTTCTACCATCATATCCTTGAAGAAATTATTCCACTAGAAGGCAAACTCTATGAGAGTAGAAATCTATGTCTATTTTGTTCACTGCTTTATCCCTGGCTCCTAGAACAATCCCGGGCACATGAAGGGTGTGGCAAAGATATCAGTTAAATGAAGAAACGGCCCACTAGAAAATTCATACCAGATCTTTTTTCCCTGCAGAACTGAACAGCAGGAAAGGAGTGAAACACCTGTTGGTTGGTTAAAAAGCATAAGTCCTGTGGGACAAAATGGTGCTAACCAAAACAGCCCCTTAAATCCTTTCTGAAACAAGTCAAGGAATACATAAACTTGTTTTGTTTGATCAAGATATTAGATTAATCAGAACATTCCATTTTTATATCATTTTAGATAAGAGAGAGAGTTGGCAACAATAGTTAATATTTGTTAAGTGCTTCTTATAGGCATTATCTTATTAATCCTTATCCCAAGCATCATTCATGTTTTCAAGGTAGAGCAAAGGAGCAAAGGAGTAAACAGCATGCTCAGTCTTACACTGCTAGACCCCTCTCGCTTGAGCCTGGGCTCTCAAACAATGTGCTCTGCTGCCAATCTCTGCCCATGATATTCTGTGATGCTTATAACTTTAGGAATCTTGAATCATCGAACTGGAAAAGAAGTCCCTTGTAACGAAGGTTCATCTCCATGTAGGCAGAGGTAAGGTTGGGGAGACTTACCTCATCTTTGATTTCCTTGGCAGCTCTCAATTCTCCCTTCAGCTTTAGCATTTCCTGAGCTTTGTTATAAACCTGAAAAAGTCCAAGTGTTTAAGATGGAAAAAGTATAAACGGGGGTGACCCTTTAAAGATTTTCCCAGCTGGATCTCTGCCCTCAGCAAGGGGGTTGGAAGAATTTCCTGAACTCTTAGCAATACCCATTGGTTTGTACTTTCAAAAGTGTGTTAAAACCTTCGCACGGCAGGATCATGGTTTTATATTTTTTCCAGAAAGCCACTACTTAGTGGACCTTGGAAAGCAAAAGGTCTGAATTGAGATTACGTTCTACATTTCTAAGTATTCTATGGTTAACATCACGCACTTATTATGAACCAGACATGATGTTCATGACACAATCTCATTCTCCCAATAACCCCAGGAGGCGAATACTGTTACTATTCTCATTTTACTGGGAAGAAAACTGAGGCCCAGAGAGGCTAAGTGACTTACCCAAGGTCACGTAGGCTCTTTTACTACTTCATGAGGTGCTTCCATTATTTTTTTAATTATTAATTTGAAATATCACATGATGTGATGTTTTTGAAGCATCAACTTGCCATAATGTTGGTGCTTGTAGAGTTAGGAAACTTGTAAAGTGTTGAGAATTATTTAGATAGAACGCCTCCAAGGAAACAAAAGGTTTTTGCACATGTATGTGTGTGCTAAGTACAGGATGATACATTTGAGGTCATAATACACTGAACTTATTAAAATAATCTAATTCATTATGTTTTTAACTCTTAGATTAGAGGAAATTTCTACCAGGCACTTACCTGCAGGATAGTTCAAAGAATGAGAAGCTATCAAAATACTCATTCTTTATAATGAACCACATCCCTACCCCTAATATAAGCCAAGAGGAAGAAAGAACGCTGGTGATACATGGAATTTGGAATGTTTTATGGAGTAGTATTCTGATTTTCTGCATGGTATACCCTTGTAAGTCTTCATGCACACAGATGCATCATGGGAACAATGACGTAGCGCAGGCTTACCTGGTAGGGATAGGCTAGGGATGCTGCAGTAATAAAAACCCCCAAATTTCAACGGCTTAAAGCTACGAAGGTTTAATTTTCACTCACACTACAGGTCCTTTATGAGTCAGCTGGCTCTGCTCCACATTGTCCTCTGCTGGTGGAACTTCTATTATCTAGTATGTTGCCTGTTGCCATGGCATCGGAAAGGGAATTTAGTGAATCATATGCTGGTTCTTAAAGCGGAAGTTACACACACTTCTGTTCACATTTCAATGTCCCAAACAAATAAGTCTTTTCTTTGTCCCCCAAAAGAAATATAGGAATATCTTGGAGTTATGTGGGTTTGGTTTCAGAATATTTGCCGAAAGAAAGCAAATATTGCAATAAAGGGAGTCACATGAATTTCTTGATTTCTCAGTGCATGTAAAAGTTACCTTTATGCTGTAGGGTAGTCTAATAAGTGTGCAGTAGTGTTATGTCTAAAATAATGTGCATAACTGAATTAAAAAATACTGCTAAAAAATGTTGACACAGAGATAGGAAGTGAGCATATGGCACCAATAGACTTGCTTGACCCAAGAGTTGCCAGAATTTGCAGACAATGCAGTATCTGTGAAGCTCAATAAAGCAACAGACAATAAAACGAGGTATGCCTGAGTTGGTGAACATCACAAGGTCTTCCATACTAGACATACAAAAAGATTAAAAGTAGTGTGGCATAGGACAGCGCCTGTGGCTCAAGGAGTAAGGCATCGGCCCATATACCAGGGGTGGCGAGTTTGAGCCCATCCCTAGCCAAAACCGCAAACAACAACAACAAAAAAGTAGTGTGGCATAAAACAACACAAAACGAGGCTCTAGGCCACCAAGCTTCTAAACCTGGTTTAGCACCTCCTTTGAGCAGTGGCCTTTGGAAAGGCCCTCATCTCTCAGAACCTTAATTTCTGCCTCTGTAAATGGAGGAGTTGTACTACATTTTCTTAAGGTCTTCCCTAGGTCTAAGGCTACTGATTAGGTGTTCTACCATGATGGCCATCTTTGTTTAGTAGGAACTAAAGAATCATACAAAGTTGTAATGGAACAAATGTATCCTGGAGAGTAATATTTCTCTCCAGGCAGATCCACTAGATGATCAGAGATGTTTCTTAAATCACATGAAATCTTATCTAAAAGACATAAAAATTATTTTCTAGATTATGATGGTTTCATCCACTAAGGAGTTACACACAGCTAGAAATGCAAGGGCCAAGAACATTTGGAAGGAAAAGAGAAAGGCATAGGTTCTAATATTTGCATGATAATATGTTGGACCTTGCTAAGTAAAGTAAGTCAGAGCAAAAATAGAGAGCTGAGTTTTGTTCCATGAAAGAGATGTAGGAATCCTGTGAGTCACTAACAATAGCAGCAGGCAATTTGGAAGTGCTCATGATGAAAAAATTGGAAGGGTTATATGATAAATTTTGGATGTGTTAGAGTCCAGGGGTCCTCAAACTACAGCCTGCGGGTTACATGAGGCCTGCTGAGGACATTTATCCTGCCCGCCAGGTGTTTTTGTCGCTGCTGCCTATCCTGCTTAGCAGCCGACATCCCAGGCCTGCAGTCTGGCCCTCCAACTGGCCCCCTGTTTTAAAAAGTTTGAGGACCCCTGTTAGACAGTAAGGTTTGTCAGATGGGTAAGAAGGAGTGCTTTGAGGATGTCTCAAATGCTTTATGGAATGATCTCATGGACTCTCACAATGGTCTTTGAGGAGTGTGGCTGGACAAATATTTTGTAGAGGACAAGGCCTATCCCAGTGGGAGGGGTTCCTTACCAGATCCCTGGTTATTGGTTCTCTGGACACAAGACGTTGTCAATGTCTTCTCTCTTCTCAAACCCTTTCATTCCATCTTCTCTTCTGTCTCTTGCATCTCTGCTGACGCCGTCACCTCATCATGCCTCGTCTGCTGCACCTGCCCAGGGAACTACTTTCCTGTATTCAAAACTCCTGCTATTTGCTTTCCAAAGTAGGCCTTCTCTTGGTAATGGCTGTGCCTGGAAAAAAAAAATTATTGTAGAGAAAACCAAAACTTGGTTAGAGCGTCTAGTGATGTTCTGGGTTTCTCCTCAGCTCATTCTCAGAGCACCTTGCAGATTGCCAGGAAACACCTAACACTACACCTCAAATGGGTGACTGTGACTCAGATTCCTTGTTGAGCCCCATTTTTCCAAATGACAAAATCATAATATTAGTTATTTCTGAGAAAGTACCATCATTTTTAGGTCAAAAAAATGTAGCAGTTCATGATTCCCTCAATTTCTTTAAGGCTTCTCCAGGGTGTGGCTTAGTTCTGGGCTTCTAGGCTGACTCCTGGCAGCAGGGCAGCTTCTGGTCCATGCTCAGGGGCGTCCATCCCAACTAGAACATGCTGAGCTGTCTTTGCCCTGGTCATACTGCATCTTCCTCATGCTGTGGGCTTTGGGTTGGCTGGCACTTTCTCATCCTCTGGAGATGTTCCTCCATGCCCCTATCTCAGACACACATGTGCACACCTGAGTGATCTCAGGCCTTCTCTGACCTGTCCTATCTACCTATGTTTGGCCTTGAAAGGTGCTGAGAGAAAAAGGATAGGATGCCAGGATCCTTTTCATGTTCCTGGTTGGTTTTTTTTTGAGACGGAGCCTCAAGCTATCCCCCGGGTAGAGTGCCATGGCATCACACTCACAGCAACCTCCAACTCCTGGGCTCAAGCGAGTCTCCTGCCTCAGCCTCCCAAGTAGCTGGGACCACAGG
>NW_003852442.1:11087257-11090622 GCF_000181295.1 Otolemur garnettii
CCATGGCATCACACTCACAGCAACCTCCAACTCCTGGGCTCAAGCGAGTCTCCTGCCTCAGCCTCCCAAGTAGCTGGGACCACAGGCACCCGCCACGATGCCCGGCCGTTCCTTGGTTGCAGCTGTCATTGTTGTTTGGTGGGCCCGGGCTGGAGATCCGAACCCGCTACCTTAGGTGTATGTGGCGCCTTAGCCGCTTGAGCCACAGGCGCCGAGCCACGTTCCTGGTTTTGATCAAAAGTCTCCCTGCTCTTGGATTGCTAAATCTATCTGGGGATTTATTGTTTTCCCTCCCTTCTGCCCCATCTCATAGGTCTTACCAGGTTCTAATTCTCTTGCTTACATTCAAATTCTGATCCCTTCCCTTTCCTAACTCAGAAAAGCTTTGTTTAGTTTTGGGATGAGAAAGGAGAAAGGATACAAGTTCAATAAGATACAGGTTGAGCAGGGTAGTATGTGAAACACATCAATTAGCACTTCACATGCCATCTTTCCACAGTGGGTTACACAGATTGCTAAAGTTGGCTCTCTCCCCAAATACAGGAACTGCTTTGGGATATGGTAGACTTCTGGCTTTAGAGCAACAGAAGGAAAGGGAAACATCCTTTTCCTTAAGAGCTGGATGAAAGAATTTCAAAGATCTATTTTTCCTCATATGAAACATGTTTAGGTTTTCAGGGAAAGAGAAGCCTTTCAGTTTAAAGTTAAAGCTATCCTTTGGGTGAGGTTTAAACCAACTTAGGTTTACCGACACTCAGCCACGTCTTTCTGTTACTTATGCTGGGTTTTAGCTTTTTCTACAAAGTTTTACCTTTTACCAAGGAAAAAAGTGTGATGAATCTTAGAGTTCTGTTCAGGATTTTCTCTATTTTTTAAAAGTGTGAGCCCCATGAATGGACAGGGAGGCTCCTTGTGCACTGACTCATTTTTTACCCAGAGTGTGTGGTTAGGGGCATAGGGTACAGAGAGCCCTGGCATGAAGAGTCCACCTTATTGGATCCAAACTCAGTTCTAAAAGTGAAAATCCTGGTCCTGTAGGGTGCATCTAATGGGGGAAGGGATAGGAGGAGATGATGCTGGAGATGATTTTGCCAGGGTTTAGGGCTCTGCACAGTAACATAGGGCATAGGAACCTGATACCAATGTCACTGACTGAGTCATAGTCCAACCCCAGAATTGAGGCTCTTACGGAGAGAAATTAGGGCTAGTTCAGTCTCCCCAGAAAGAGACTTTGGAATGACAGAAGAAATGAAGGTTCAGGAGGAGCAGAAGGAGTCCCAGGATTTATCAGACTCTCTGACCTAGTTGAAAACTCCTCCCCATGGCTATATCCTTGGGCACCTTCACAAAGACTGTTGCCTATTCCAACACCCATACTTTCGATCTTTAGTAACAGAACTTTAATTTTATTGGGCGTCATGTACTCATCTAAAAGCCTATCTCCCAGCCTCTCTTGCACCTAGGTAAGTTTTAGCCAATGAGCTGTAAGAAGTATTATAGGAACTTCTGGGAAATCTTAACGGGAAAGGTGTACATATAGTCCTCTGTTCTTTTCCTCCTTCTTAACTGCTTACAATGCTGCTTTAATGCCTGGCGCTCTAGCAGCCATTTGGAACATGAGGAGATGCTCATACATAGAAATGGAAGAAGCTTAGATTCCCAGTGATGTGGACTCACCATGACAGTCATGAAAAGAGAAAACATTCTCTGTCTTGTTTAAGGCGCTGTATTTTGGATTTTTCTGCTTCATATGGCTGAATCTAATGCAAATGGACGAAGTAACCTTACTTACGTCCCTCCCAGCATGACAACTCTCCAATTCACTACCCACTCGCTGAACCTCCACTGCTGTTTCTGTACATTTTGGAACCCCCGTGTTATTGTAGACCAACTCTTCGACAATTCCACAGATTTATTTCTCAAATGCCCCTTCCCTTCCTAGACTTGCTTTGGTTTTCTCTCACTACTTCCTTTCTTTGCTCAGATGCTTTCTCCCTGTCCACTTCCTGTATGGAGTAGGAGCCAGGGAGGGAAGGAGAGTAACATACTCAACTCAACCCTCCTACTGCCACCACCATTGCCTTCATGCCACTCAATAAAATTTCCTTTTTTGAAGTACACGCACCATCTAATCTTTGTTGCCATTATCATTGACTGACATGGAGGAAGTGCTCCCACCTGATTGCTCTATGGCCATCTGTCTGTCTTTATGAAATACAGTCTTTCTGCCTGTCAAGTCACACAACTTCAAGACCCAACTCAATTTCCATTTCTGTTGTCTTCTCTACAAGGATGATGTGTAATATTAAAACTTGTGGATTAAGTACGTTAGTTCACATTCAGAACAGTGCCTGCCAGGCACTCAATCCACATAGCAATCTTGCCAAGTAAGTCCCCCTGCCCCGTACCGTCCTTCATCTCTGTCTCTTTGAACACAGTGATCCGCTTTTACTACAGTGATTTGTGATTTGCTTTGTCTCTCTACAAAGGTGGCAGTGGTCTACTCTGGTGAAAGAATAGGAGCATATAAACTTTTTGAAATAATTCTAGATTTCCAGAAAAGTTACAAAAATAGTATAGAGAGCACTTCCCCAACGTTAGCATCTTACCGAATTCTGATATAATGATCAACACTACGAAGCTTGGCTCTGCACTGTAGCTCAGAAGTTATAGTGCCGGCCACATACACTGGGGCTGGTGGGTTCGAACCCAGCCTGGGCCTGCTAAACAATGACAACTACAACGACAAATAGCCAAGTGTTGTGGCAGGTGTCTGTAGTCCCAACTACATGGGAGGTTGAGGCAAGAGAATCGCTTAAGTCTAAGAGTTAGAGGTTGCTGTTAGCTGTGATGCCATGGTACTCTACTGAGGGTGACATAGTGAGACTCTGTCTCAAAAAAAAAAAAAAACTACAAAGCTATTAACAGAACCATTAATGAAAATACATGTAATTGGAATGTCATCAGTTTTTCTACTAATGTTAGAATGTCATCAGCTTTTCCATTAATATCCTTGTTCCAGGATCTGAGCTGAGATCCCACGTTGCACAGGTGTCCTACCTCTTTAAACTCCTCCAAATTTGTGGTAGTTTCTCAGTCTTTCCTTGTCTTTCATGACTTCCTTCTGAGGAGTGCTGGCCAGTTATTTTATAGAACAGCTCCCCCAATTTGGATTTTACTGATGTTTCCTCTCACTTAGTTTGAGACTATGCTTTTTGGTCAAAAGTATCATCCACGCTCTCAGTGTATCATGTCAGGGGATACATGATATCACCACATCTCATCACTGAGGATGCTAACCTTGGTCATTTGGTTATGTTGGTATCTACTATGAAGTTATTATAATTAATAAATATCTTGTATAC
>NW_003852442.1:11091005-11095695 GCF_000181295.1 Otolemur garnettii
GAATTCTTTCAGATTGGTTCCTATGCCTTTTCAACAAGCCCCCACCCTTGAGCCCTTTCTGCCTCTCCAGCACCTCAAGATGCTCCAGATTCATCCTGTCTTTTTGCTGCCCCAGCCACTTCTTCATGGAATCAGGGCTCAATGTTTTGACTCACGTCATGTAATGTTGGGCATAATAACTTCTCTAAGACTCAAGTTTCTTCACTTGGAAACAATTGGAATAATTACACCTCCCTTCCAGGGTTATTATGGGGATGAAATAAATAACACATGTGGATCAAGGGTAATATTTTAAAAATTTAATGGGTTTTTTTATTTGCTCTCCCAATCTGCTTCTTGAGTCGCCTTGGGCTGCCTTCTGGTATTATGCAACAAGACTCTAGTCTTAAAGAAAGGATTTTCCAAATTATTTTACCTTCTCTCCCCAGCTCAGGCCTCCTCTATCTTCTTCTAGGTTTCAAAAGGCTCAACAAAGACAGTGAAAGCCTTCAGAGGCGATATTATCAACCTCTGTTCTCCTGCATGTGTGCTCTCCAGCAGAAGAAGGGTTAAATACTTTGTGATAACTTCAGCACTGAACTGCCAAGTCTCTTAGCTTCAGCTCAGCAATCAAACTGCATAACCTAATAGAGCCCCTGGTGCTACGGGAAACACAAGACACTGATTTATATTTTAATATCAGTAATTTCCACAAGAGCAACATTTCTGAGTGTCATTTTACAATTTCTGTCAAACGCCAGCTCAGTTTTTCTTAATTCTGTTTATTGTGTCTGTATTTGCAACCTCATCCGCAATGCAGATTCTTGGCTCCCAGGAGAGAAGAACATTTCCATCTTTCTCTGGAATGGGAGGGATGAGGATGAGGGGCAGAAATGGGTTTATAAAATAATTGGAAATGTAAATGAAGTACTGTTTAGTAAGAAATGACTATGAAGTACTTTTAGTTTAAAGAAAGAAAAACAGGAGGTCCCAAACAAACTTTGCAAAAAAGGACACATAAAAGGAATGCTTGGGATCCAAACTGGAATCTTTTCTTCCAGAAGAAAGGGCTGTGTATACACTGCAAAATTGAGAAGAGGGACCCAGTATGGGGGATATCTGGGCACCTTAAGACCATTGCCATGGCCATTAGCATTACTTTACTGTAAGACCATTGCCATGGCCATTAGCATTACTGCAGGTTGTAAAGTGCTCTGGGATCTGTAAGGATCAAAGGTGCAGAGCTACATAAATGCCAGATGTTGCCATTAGGAGGAAGAAACCTGGTTCTCTCCTGTATTATTTGAACATCTAATAAAAGAACAAAGCTGGTGCTGCTGGCACCCAACCACCTTTCCCACTCTGTGTACTTAAGGGGTGGGGGTGTGTCCTGAGGCCCCTGGGCCCTCTCATGCCCAGTGTGGTCAGCTCCACTTTCTGCATTGGCCACTTCCTGGAAAGTTCATGAACAACCTCCTGGAAGAACTCAGCATAATGCTCTTCATTGAGGCCTGGAGCTTAGCTTTGGCCAAAGAGGATCTCTTCCTTGGTTGTTACAGAAAGCAGACAGAGTCAGAAGCTGGGCGAGCCCAGTGAAGCTTCATGTATGAATGTCATGTGAGGCTTTTCTCACATGGGAGTGTTGTCAGTCTCCTGATCCTTCTCCCCGCTGCAGGCCATAGTTCTGGTAGGCCGTAGCATGCCCAGGACTCCTTGTTCTGCTTCCAGTTGGTGTTAAGTCCTCCCACTTTTTGCCAGCATCCTTTAGTTTCATGCACTCTAAATCCAACATCATGTCTCATTGCCAAACCTCTGGCAGAAGCCGTGTCGAGTTTCTCAGTGGAGCTATCGACCACATTGACTGAAGCCGCAGCACCGTGTTTCTCCCCGTCCAAAAGGGTAAAAATAACAGGAACAAGTTGTCGGAAATGAAATTTCAATTCATCCACGCCCTTTCTACACTTCTGCTGCGACTCCCAAGCAGGGATCGATAGTGTTTAGACAGCCAAGGAGATTTTTTCCCCTCTTAAAGCACCAGATCAATAGTAAAAAAAAAAAAAAAAAATCCTTCGGCTTCTGTATGTGTTGTAGTAAATGTGAACAAATCAGAGGCCTTTGGCTAAACGGATTGACTGAAGGCGGCCGCAGACTGGCGCTTTGTAACTAAGAGCGCGTCAACGGCGCGAGTGGCAAGAAGGGAGGAAACCCGGGCGCTCCTACGGTTCCCATAACAAGGAGGCTTCAAAGGGAATTTCTGTCCCCAAAATGATTGGAAGAAATGAAAAGATTTCTGTGCACCATGGCATGGGGTGTGACTTTTAAAAAAGTGAGAAATACTCTCTAAGGATTATTGACCATCACAGGAGTGCATTCTCCTGGAAGACAGCTTGGACTGTGGGCTATTCCACACTTCTCCACATTTTATCTTTTGCTTCTTTTCTTTTTTTTCTTTTTTAAGCTGTTAGCTTTTTCTCATTGCTTCACAAGTTTTCTCCCCATGATGCTGTCCACCTCTCAAACATCTCCTAGAAAGATTCTGGACCCTGCGCTTCGGGATTCCCTGTTAGCTTGACACATTTATTTTCCCAACCCGTTCCTTATTTGCCACCCCTGATGTTCCCTGAGGCCTGTTTGATCTCCTCTTGTTAATCCTGCTATTTATGTAAGAGGGAAATTGGATCAAAGCTCAATTCTGATTTTCTTCAAATGATTTACCCACAAGCAGCCTTCTCCTCCCATTACGAAAATTTTTGTATTTTATCGTGCCCTTCTTCTCCACCTGAGATAAACAGCACAGCATACAGATATCACACAGGTCAGAATGACTTCCCAAATGTGGTCTTTTTGTTGCAAGAACCAATGGACTTCATGGGTTGGGAAGTGGAAGATTTCTGAGGTGGCTGGTCACAAAACAATTTCCTTAATTTTCCTGAGAAAAGTCAACCTAGGCACTCAAAAGACTATCACAAAGCTGGTCCACCTTTGTGGGATTAAAAAATTATTCAGGTCACAAAACCCAAGAGTGAAATGCTGTGAACCTGTGAATGCTGGCCTTCATTTATGAAAGACTTGTTATTCTTATCAATGACTTTTGTGCTAACTGCTTTAATGAATTGATCATATTTGAAACAGAGTGGTGTCTAAACACTGTAGAAGCATGTAAAAAAGATAGCAAGTCAACATGTATTAGTTCAGATAATACAGTCTCTTATAGATTTAGTTAAATAAAAAGACTTTTTTGAGACAGGGTCTCACTCTGTTGCCCAGGCTAGAGTGGTGTGGTATCAGCCTAGCTCACAGTAACCTCAAACTTTTGGGTTCAAGTGATCCTCCTGCCTCAGCCTCCCAAGTCAGTGGAACTACAGGCAACTGCCATTATGCCTGGCTATTTTCTCTCTCACTTTTGCTCAGCCTGGTCTTGAACTCCTGAGCTCAAGGGATCCTCCCACCTTGGCCTGAATAAGTGTTTAAAATCATAGATATAAAAAATGATTCTTGCAGATTGTGCTTTAAACAGAAGCTTCTCATGGAATCACTTCTTGTCTTGTATGAGTCCAACTTTTCACTAGACCTATTTTTCTTTGGGTCACTGGCCAATCTCACTGGTCCCCTAGGAGAAGAGACATTCATGACAGTCACTTCAAAAGTCAAGAGGTTAGGTGATGGCAGGAAACACTGCTCTTGATGAATATTTCCAAAGATGAAAGGAGTAACATGGAATCACTTCTTGTCTTGTATGAGCCCAAACTTTTCACTAGACCTATTTTCCTTTCGGTCATTGGCTTATCTCACCGGTCCCCTAGGAGAAGAGACATTCATGACAGTCACTTCAAAAAGGTTAGGTGATGGCAGGAAACACTGCTCTTGATGAATATTTCCAAAGACGAAAGTAGAAACTATAAATATTAACTTATTCTATAGTTCAAAAGTGCTGAGACCCGGGAATGCATTAGGTGAAGCAGAAATACACAATGACAAATATAATTCTGAGTGAGCTGCCTTGTCACTGTAGCCTCTCCTTCTCATGGTTCTTCTTATCAGCATTTTCAGAGTTTAAATGTTTGATATGTAACATGGTCATGTTTGTTCTAACATGTGAGAAGGAGATGGGCTGGTTTCCATTTGTCCCTCACATCTGCTCTCGACCCCTCTGCCCCTTTCTGTGTGCCCCAAGAGGTGGACCCTGAGCTGTATCCACCTGTTCTCTTGCACTCTGGCACCTGATCTTGGTGGGTTTGTCCAGTGGACAGCATCAGCAGAAAACCAGAGGGAGGGAGGCCTGTGCCCTGTTGCATGTGCCCTCTGCTCCTGCCCTGGCAGGCTGCCAGAGAAACCAAGATTCCAGGCTCTTGGGGTCCTTCTCCATGCTGCTGCCACTTCTCTGCCCCTCCCCCCACCCCAACCCCTGGCCCCTGGAGATGGTCAAGGCCAACTCTTACCACGCATGGGCATCGCAGGATGCCTTGCAGCTTCCTTACACCATGCTCACAACTTTATGCCTAAGTCCCTTTACAAAATATAAAGTAGTCCACAAATCATTCAGCCCGGGCATACCATCTACCTCCTACTGGGACCCTGATTAACAAGGTAAGTGGGAGAAAGTATTATTAGCACTCGTCTTAGTTTCCCAGGGCTGCTGAAACAATGCGTCACAACCTCAGTGGCTCAGAACAAGAGAGATTTGTTGTTTCACTGCTCTGCAGGCTTGAAG
>NW_003852442.1:11095903-11105313 GCF_000181295.1 Otolemur garnettii
TCAACAGTTATACTGGACTAGGACCTCACCATACTGCAGTATCATCTCATCCTAACTAATTGCATCCATAATAAATCTATTTCCAAATAAGGTCACATTCTCAGGTTCTTGGGGTCCGGACCTCGACACAGGAATTTTGGGGAGACACAATTCAACCCGTAACAGCAGTTAAATGTGTGCAAGTATCTCTTATTATACCAGGAAAAGAAAATTCTCTCCTGCCCTCCTCCATCCGCTGCCTTCTCTCTCCTCTCTTCTCACCATTCGCCTTCATGAATGACTTGTTGGGGTTTGCTGTCTCTTTATATCTCTCTTCCCACCTCCACTCTGGAGGCAGCAACTCTGTTCAGCCAAGGTCAACATTTTGATGTCCCATCCAGTAGGCTCGTTTCAGGCCTTACTGTATTTGACAAACTTGACACTGGTGGCTGCTTGTGGATACACTTCCTTCCCCTAGAAACATTTTCTGTCCTTGGTTTCTGAGACTCTCTGAGTTTCCCTCCTGCTTTTCTGGCTGCTTCTCAGTTTTCTGGGAATGTGCATCTCCTTCTTCCCATGCCTGAAAGTGTCCCTAAGGTTCCTTCTTGTCTTGTCCTTCCCTTTCTTGCTGATGTTCTCTCTCTGGTCCATTCCCCCAGTGACCTGTTTTCAGTTACAGTTCACATGAGGACTGCTTCCCAAACATAGTCTCCAGTGAAGCTCACCATTCAGAGCTCCAGAGCTCTGCACATAATTGCATTGCTCTACGTTCCACAGACTCACCATTCAGCAGCTCCAACCTTGAACCTGAAACCCTCTGCTCCAAACTCACTTCTCCTCCTGTGCCACCTATTTAACAAACACACATAGCATTTATTATGTGCTAGGTACAATTCCGAGCCCTTCACTATTAGGCAATCTGCAAAACAATTCTGTGATGGAGGGTTACTTTTGGTTATTTTCATCATAGTTGAGGAACCAAGGCACACAGAGGTTAGGCAACTTGCCCAAGATTACACAGGTAGTAGGCGGTAAAGCAGAGATTCAAACCTAAGCAGCTAGATAGCCCTACTCTGAGCAATGTTCTACACTGCTTCAGTGAAAGGGACCACCACCCACTCCATTTGTTCAGAAATTTGAGCACCATTTTGGTTCTTCCCGCTCTCTTTTTCTTTCTCACTCACTTCAACTCCTAGACCTTTTATCCCACCACTTACCAACTCCTGTCTCTCATACCACATAAATAAATTTTCTACTGGCCCTCTTCTCTTCATCCCCAATCTTGTTGCCCATTCCTCTAGTAACTAAAGATAGGATCATATAATTTGCTGCCCTAAAACTTTTCAATAATTCTCCCTTGTTCTCATGAGAAAGTACAGACTCTTAAAATAGTTTAGGAGGACTTCCTATGTCCTTCTTTCTTATCCTCATCCCTTCCCTTCTTCACAACCCCCACTACAGATCTACTGAATTATGTTCAGTTTCTGAGACAACCCCCCTCCCCCAGTCTTTGGCCCCTGCTGCTTGTGCTACCTGCATGACAACATTTCTCTCCTCCTATAATGTTTGGGCTAACTCCAGCTCCTTCCTCAGGACTCCTTTCCTCTATAAGGGCTTCTTTGTTTCCCAAGCCCAGATTCTTCCTCGGAGCATGTGCTCCCATCTTGATCCCCTGAGTATCCTTCCCAGGGCAGTCATTGCACCATATTAGAATTGTGGGCATATTTGATCGTATCCCCCTCTAGAGACTACACACTCCATAGACCAAGGGACTGTATTTTTCTTGTTCACCATCTTATCTCAGTATGGACTACTGTAGATGCTTTGTAACATATATTGAAAGGATAAGGAGCCAATTCACTAATTGACAGTAAGAAATAACTGTCACAGGAACTAGAATGCACTCAGTCCGTAGGGCTAGGATACACTCTCTCTACAGGTAGATCAACATGAGAAAACAAAGAGGTTTTTGGTTAACAGAATCAGAATTAAGGGATATTGAAATAATGTGATTGACTAGCAACTGACTAGACACCATTATGTGGCTCTTTCAGATGCATAGGTCTTTCCAGTGGAGCTGATACTATCAAGCTATTGGCTAAGGCCCCTACTCTCATGGGTAGAGCTAGGAGAGGCCCAGATATCATTCTCTCTATGACTATATTCCCCTCCACTTCTCTGCATCATGAGATTGGTAAGCTTTCCTTATATACTTATAGTCTACTCTGGTCCAGTCAGGCTTGGCAGATCTGAGAGTTATTCTGTCTCTCTAAGATGACTCTGGGTATGGTTCAGCTCTCCCAGAATAATTTTTCTCTCATTTACAAGTTCTGAGAAAAGGCTCCCTGAAATCAACTTTGAAGTTGCACAATGTTCCAGAGGGCTACTGCCTATTCAGAGGTGCAGTGGATCACTTTTCATTCAAACAATCAAGAAAGATTTTATGGAGATGGTTGTGTTTTATCTTGTCTTTGAGTTTAATAAATGAAGATAAGTTGTATTGAGAAGAAATAAAATTGTCCAACTGGAGCTGGAAGAGTAGGAGAGGCAGACAGGACTGAGAGTCTGAAATTTATCTAGAGGCAATAGGGAGCTAAGGAAAGTTTTAGAGCTGGGAAGTTGACACATTACAAGTTGCTACAGGCAGATTAGCTTGACCTCTATGTGTAAGAGGCAGATAGACAGAAGTAGGAAGCAGAGGGGAGGCCTAGAGAGCTACATGGTAGTTAGGAGATGACTATTCTCAAGAAAAAATAGCCAGTTGAACATAGCAATAGGTAAGAAATCACTACAATACCATAATGTTATATATGAAAGCACATATAGTGAGAATAAGATGGAGTCAGGCAGGCTAGGGCCGACATGACACAGCTGGTCGGGTCAGTTTAGGTCGCACGTGACCTTCACCTCCTGTCTCCCATTCTTACTGTTTCGTAAATTTAGCGCCCACCCTGAAGATGCCCATCTTGAGTAGTTTAGGAGGACTGATTTAGGAAATCAGCTTTCGAATTGCAATGTTGTTTAGGGTCATGGATTATGCTGATTCTTGTTTATTATGGATCATGGGTTATACTGATTATTACTGTTTTAAATAAAGATTAACATGGTTTTTACTTTGAACTTCACATATAAAACTGTGATTTTGGAAATGGAAGAACAGAATACCCTTGGAGAGGTTACTCTGACTATTCTCCAGAATTGCTGGCTTCTGACAAAGTTTGGTGGACCTATCCCCATCTCTGTATATTGGCTAAGAGTGACAGGCATCTGGTAACACATCCAAATGTATAAACAAATCCTATAGAAGTTTATTATGCACCAATTCAAAGCAAAACAAAAAACAACAAAAAAAGGAACTTAATTTCTGAAGAAAGATTTACTAAATAAAGTCTGGTGGTGGGCGAGATTTAAAATCATCATTAGCACAATACTTTATTTCTGAATGTTTCATTTTCTCCAATCATTAGCTAAGTCTGTAGATTAAATTTGCTTACAGTGGGCTCGAAGAACTGTCCACATTCAACTGGTTGGGTTAAAGTGGTCTGAGGTACTAATCAAGTAGCAGGGACTTGGAAATCTTTTTGGCCCAAACAACTTCTATCATATAGGGATCCACTGCGGACCCTGTAGGATTATTTGTCAAACATTTCATTTGTAACCCTAAAGTGTCAAGGTGACATGAAGATAGACCTGATTTTGGAGTGGGGTGAGTGAGTAGACTGTATCAAACCCATTTCTATTTCAAAGTCTTTTTCCTGAAGCTGTTCCTCAGTGAGCAGGTCGTGGAAGGGAAGGGAGAGTGAGGTGGGTACATATGGGCGCTGCTATTGTTCTGTTGGAAAATACTTTTTGATGAACAGTCATTTCCTTCCACTGCCGGAGGGTGTTGATAATGAGCAAATTACCTTTTACTCCCTCTGGTGTGGATGGGAAATTGGCTGTTAATAGAGTCGCTAATGCTACCGGGTTAGCATGTGATTGTTCTATTTTAAGCCAATTTAAGTTATATTTGGGGAGTAGCCAATCAGACATGGCGCTAAGAATATGGGCCCAAGTGCAGCATTTAATATCAAGAAAGCTGCCTCACCCACAGATGGCTCTGTGAGGAGAAAGTGCTGAGCGTGCGGTCGTTAACAAGAAATGTTTTAATACAATGTCTTTCTCCTTTGTAGGTACAAGAATGGTCTCATTAGGCAAATACCAAATGTTTTCTTCATAGGAGAGGACCCATTTCAAGCCCCAATAATACACAATGCCATCAGCCAATGACGTACTCTGTTTAATCTAACAATGGGTTGATATCAATCATTTCATTACCGCTTGTTATGGAGAGAAAGCTTACTAGAAAATGAAGTGTTCAGAAATTAGTTGAAAGGAGCAAAAGAGGTGGGAGATTTTACTGAGTTATATGCTCGATTGGGCTAATTAAAGGTACAGATGCATTGGTGGGTTATGGGAATATCTTTGATTTAAAGCTGCTTTCCTGGGAGGGGGATGGTGTAGCTAATCACATTTGGCCGTCTGAGCTTCCCGAGGGCAGGGGGCCTGGTTTTTTCTCTCATACATGCCCCCTAGCCTTTCCTTGAAGCACCATTGCCACCTGGTACCTGGTAGGTGAACTGAATGCATTGACTGGGAAAGCTTTTTCATTAAATAGAATATTCTTGAACAAAGGATTGTTGATGTGTGGTTTTCATGTGTTACTGGTTTTTCATGTTTTAAATATAAAGCTTATTACCTCCATAATAGAGAAGGAAACAGGTTTGAGGATGGAAAATAAAACACACCCGACGTGCTGCAGAAAGGTGCAGCGGGCCATTCTGGCTTAGATTAATAGGGCTTGGCACTGTTATGGCTCCGTCACCTGATCAGTTTACTGGGCTGAAGAAATTGTGGGAAGGGAAAGCCCTGGTGCCTAACAATACCCCAACCTCACTCCCCGCCAAAATCCCTCCCAGGGACATTCTAGATCCATGTTCCCTAATTAACATTAACATCGGCAGCCATGGAAAACCCACCCTTGTGGTCTTCTGCTCATTTAACAAACACTGGCTGAGAGCTGCCTTGTA
Organism: Otolemur garnettii; assembly: GCF_000181295.1. Taxonomy (NCBI): domain Eukaryota; kingdom Metazoa; phylum Chordata; class Mammalia; order Primates; family Galagidae; genus Otolemur; species Otolemur garnettii. The sequence continues at coordinate 11,100,952 of NW_003852442.1, forward strand.
CCAGGCTGGGATTCTGAGGGCACTGGGAGGGGGTCTCTGACCAGGGGAGCACAGAGTGTGACCAGAGCCACTTACCTAGAAAGCATAGAAAGTATACTATATGGTGATAAGTGGGCTGGTAAGAAGTGATTAAAAGCTTAGGCATTTGGAAAATACGTTTAGTGTTGACTTTTGTTTTCTTAAACAAACCCACACATAATACTTACAGTATGCAGGAGCCACTCTAAAGACTCCACAAATATTAATTAATTTGCCTAACAATCTCTAGAGGCAGATACATTTATTATCTTTATTTTATAGTTGAGGAAACTGAGGCACGGAGAGGGTAAGTAACTTTCCCAAGGTCACACAGCTTATCAATGCAGAGTCAGGATTTGAACTCACACCATTTGGCCCCAGAGTCCAAAGAGCCCTGCCCTCAGCCACTACATCCTGCCTTCTTTTTAAGCCAGTGCCTGAAAGACGAGTGGGATTTGAACAGATTGGGAAAAGGGGAATGGGTGAGAAGAGGACTTCAGGTAGAACATTCTAGGCAAAGGGACACGCTTGTCCAAGGGCACTGATGTGTGACCATGAGGAGAAACCTAGCAGTCAGAGTAGCACTCTAAGAAGGGGTGCTTTTGAGATATAAGCACCAATCCTGAGGGATAGGAAGAGAAAGGGTGCTGGCAAAGAGGGCTGAGGAGTCCATGGGGGGAAAAGCAGAGGAGTGTCTTCAAGGCAGAGAGAAGGCAGAGCGGTCACTGATCCACAGTGTCAGGGGCTGCAGAAGTTCAGGTAAGATCAGGAAGACTAGGTCACTCTTTTGGAAATTAGGAGGCCACTGCTGATCTTAGTGAACACAAGGTGGGTCGATTAGAAGACTGCAGTCGTGTTGTAGATGATGGGAGGAGAGAGTGAGGGGGATGCTTTTCTAGAAGTTTTATAGTAAAGGGAAGGGGGAAGAGAGAAGGAAAAAGGAAAGGGAGAGAAGGAGAAGGATAGAGTGGAACAGAATGGAAGGGAAGACGGTGAGCCCAGCTTAGAGCCAGAGGCAGAGGGAAGAACAGAGTGAGAGGCTGAGAGAGGTGAGGTTAGGGAGGCGAATGAAATGATTAATACTGAGTTACAGACCCTCTCCCCAGCATCCCCTCCACCCTACTGCTCTTTGGGAAAGAATGTAATTACTATTTCTTTCAGGCAATGGAGCACAACATAAAAAGGTTCACATGCAGATTTAGGTATTTTTGTTTGTTTGTTTTTGGAGACAGAGTCTCACTCAGTTGCCCTGGGATTGGGTGTCACGGCCTTATTGTTCACAGCAACCTCAAACTCCTGGGCTCAAGTAGTTCTCTTGCCTCAGCCTCCCTAGTAGCTGGGACTACAGGCACCCGCCACAACACCTGGCTATTTTTAGAGACTGGGTCTCCCTCCTGGTCAGGCTGGTCTCAAGCTTGTGAGCTCAAGTGATCTGCCTGCCTTAGCCTCCTAGAGTAATAGGATTCTAGGTATAAGCCAATGCACCCAGCCGAGATGCAGATTTAATACACAGGGATTTATAAGACATCCTAGATGGTGAGGACTTGGAGGGAAGACCTATGCGTCCCCAACAGAGCACAGGCATAGAGCAGGTTCTTAGTATGTTGTTGAATGAATAAATGGTTTTATTTACATTTTTATTGTGAATACTATTAAAAAAAGGAACATGGCACTGATTTTAAAACACTTGGAAACTCAGTCATAAAAAAATGAAAATTTTATATGGCTTGCAAGTCATTTTAGGAAATGTTGCAAAGATGTACATCCATCCTGCCCGAGGCCTTGAGGTAATAGGACCATTACAGAATTTCTCACTGGGCCATCAAAAAAAAGTTTCTGCTCTCATATTCCAGCTACTTTACAGACATATTCTGTATTTCATTGAAGGTAGGAGAAATAAGTTTTTTCTGAAGTATAGGGTGTAGTTAAAGGTGTTAAGAAAATGTAAAACAATTTTACTAGTGTCTTGACTCCTAATTTGGATAAATGTTTATTCTCAAAATGTTCCAGCATTATCTTTCTTCTTCCAGAAAGGTCAGACATATGCCACTAAAAATACATTCTGTACATTTGAGAATATTTTTTAAGTGATTTATTAGGGTAATGTATGGACTATTTATTTAAATATATCTCTTATTTCCAGTAATGCTACAACCTCATTAGAAGCGATTTGGCTCATTGCTTAAGCAAAATGATTTAGCTATTTAGGACCGCTCCTTTAAAAATAGGCTATTTTCTTCCAACAGTTTACCAGAATTGGGGACCTATTTTTAGCATAGTACATGAGAATGGATAAGGTCATAGCCTTGAGCCTTAGGGAATTCCTCCAGAAAATATGTCTGTTATATGTTCTGGTTCATTTTTCTCCCTCCCTAATTCTCTAGAGGGGAGGAATTCTCTTCCTGAGTTATGAAGGTGCAGACACCTTTGGGGAACTGTGGAATCCTCCAGAGAGATTCTGTACTGTATTCTCAGTGGCAGGCACCCAGCTGGTAAGGTACTGGGCCTGATTTCAGCAGTGAAAAAGTGCTTATACTCTTTGGGGACATGTGAACATTATTTGGCATATTAGGAAATGAAATTTGCTAAATACTGAGTTTTAACATCTATATTTAAAAGTCTTCATTACTTCCTAATTTTCCATACTCTCCTTATTTTTCCTGGTAATATATAATCCCCCTGCTGTAGCTGATACTCATAGAATATATAAGAGTCATGAAGCAGAACAATAAAATGCACATGTGTGATCCCTCAGGGAGCTGAAACATCACCAATATGGTGGCATCTAAATGTTCCTCCCTGTCTCCTTCCTTGGACCCCTGCCTCTCCCCACTATCCTGAATTTTGCGTTTATTATTCACCTGATAAAAAATACTTTTTATTACATATGTATGTATCCTCTTAAGGGGAGGAAGTTGGGGAGAGACAGAAACAGAGACAGCAGATGAAGGGAGGGTGGGGACAGAGGACACACACACACACACACACACATGCACTCTCCTACAGAGAAAGAACGGCTAAACAGTTTAAGGCCAGTATAGAAAATGCAAAAATTTCCTCAGCTATTTTGTCCTATCTAATGATCCAAAATCAACTCATATAGGATGCTAAAAATGCTATCATATTGAAAGATTTAAAAATGTATTAAATTTAGTTGGCGTGCATATGAGGAGAATGGCAGTTTCATTTATTGTTTGTAGAGCATTAATTGCCTTTTTTCTTGAAAGTAATTTAGCGATATGGAAGAAAAGTCCTACAAAAAGCACAATTGAGCAGGCAATTCTCCTTATAGGATTTTATTCTAAGGAAAGAATAGAATAAGTATATGAAGAGGTTTGTTTAAGGATGTTAACTGCAGAGTGACTGCTGATAGCAAAAGGAAACCAGCAGAAATGATCTAAATGTCCAAAAGTTATTGGTTAAATAACTATGTAGCAATTTAAGATGATGGAAGGATGTGTGTATTATAGTGAGTGGAAAAAAATAATTATACAGTGTGTATTTGGACCATCTTATAGATAGAACCATTCAGTTTTTATAAAAATAACTTCTATATTTATATCCATGGGAGAAACTATGGATTCAAATACACCAAATTTTATAAGATTTCAGGTGATTATTGTATCATTGCTTATCTGCATGTTTTGTTTCTCTACAAGAATAATGTATTACTTAATTTGATAAAATAAAAAATAAGTCATTGCAGTCTATTTATTAAAGAGAAGGTTTGAACATTTTTGATACTGCCTATACCATCCTTAGCCATCTGGGTATTATCTTGGATAATTTAAAATCATAGATTGATACCTGCTATGAAGACATTTTCTCCCTTGCTGTGCTCTCTGGGGATGTCAACAGATTTTATATCAATCTAAAAAACAAACATAATTACACCCCCCCAAACCATTCCATACAATACAGTGAAGCATCTGTATTACCTGTGATCGTGTATGCCCCAGCTCCAGACTGTCACCACCACTAGCTAACTGCACCTCCTCAAAGTTTTCCACAGGGCAGGTTAATATTTCTAATTCCATCCATCATTACAACATCCCCACAGGGTGGGGAGAGTATATAGTGGCAGGTACAATAATTATCAAGGCTATATTTTTTTTTTGGTAAAAGACTGGTCAAATATTTTCATTTTATGGTCCGTGGCCTCTTGGAGCCTTTGAAAATAATAGTCATTAGTTCAGCAAGTTCATTAACTAATTCCCTGAAGGTTGGGGAAGGTGTGTTATCCAGATCTGCTGATTTACATATTGTACCATGTTTTCAAGTATTCCCTTACCTGGTTTATTTTAACATCTATATTTAAAAGTCTTCATTACTTCCTAATTATCC
>NW_003852442.1:11105550-11117315 GCF_000181295.1 Otolemur garnettii
ATTAGTCCAGCCACCTGATGGCCATGCTGGCTCCTCCCTGGTCTGCTGCTAACCTTCCCGGCAGTGTCAACTCAGTCTGCTCGCCCTGTTGCTGCTCTTATCTTTCCTTGATGAGCCTTCCAAAGAATTGGCACATTCTTCTTTTTTTTTTTTTGGTGCTTCCTCAGCCTTTCTCTATTTCAGCAGTAGGCTTTCTTCCACCCTTAGATCTTTTCAAGGTTCTTTGTCAAACAGCTCCTTGCATTTTTTTTTTTTTTTAATTCAAGGCATCCAAGTCCTTTGTGGCTTAACTGTGATTCAAAAACTTTGTGCCCTTGCCTGTAGTGCTATCTGGGTTTTTTAATTCACCCAAATTGGATTTCTGAAAGTCTTTGAACTTGAGCAAGTTCCTTAATGTTTTTAAATACAGAGATCAGGTCAGATCACCTGGGCAGTGGTGTCTACTGGTCAATGGTATCAAAGACCATTCACAGGAGGGAGAGAATTGGTAGAAATGTGAGGTCACCATTCATGCCTTGGGCAGGAAATAGACATTTTCAGACCCAAATCCATCCTCAACAAGGAAGCTAAAATACTACTGGTGTTCCAGGTTGTTGACATTGAACTTGGTGTCCTGGGCAGAGAACACACCTTGGAAGGTAGCCAGCTTGCTGTTTAGAAAGACATTGCTAATAAATGCTGCTCAGAGTTCCTTCTTCCATGATAGTTTACACTAGTTAATGGAATGAGAACAAGTGCTGAATTTTATACTCTTTCATTTAGATGTGTCCCTCCACAGCGCTTCTTCATGCTCTGTTTTTGATAGTGGATGTGGGAATCTGTTGGTGAACACGTGATCTTGGGACAGCTTCCCTTTAAGTCTGCACAGCCATGCTGTTCAGGTCTCCCTTGAGAGCAGTATTCTTCAACCTTTTTTATCTCATGGCACACTTAAACCTATAGTTAAACTTCTACAGCACACTTAAATTACACTGATAAATAAAGAAGACTAAAAAAGAGAATATACTTACTGTGCTTTGAACCTTCTTTTAAAAATAATTTAATTAGTGATCTTTACAAATTTTCATGGCACACCTAAGATGCTCTCACAGCACACCAGTGTTCCATGGGACACAGGCTGAAAATCACTGTTCTAGAGAGACCCTGAGAGGCAGAGAGCTAACAGCCTCCAGCTGTGCGTGTCTCCAGGGCAGCTTCTGGCAAGTGACTGGGCATAGTGTGGCCCCAGTGCCCTCATTCCCTGGTTGGTGCAGGACTCCTCAATAGATGATCTTTGCACTGGATTGTCTTTTTGGGCCGGCTGAGCTGCTCTCTGAGCTGCACTGCGGTCTGAGGCCCCTCCTACCTCATCTGCCCTGTCTCCTTTTCACACATGTCAGCCCTGCACTTTAGTCTGAAGGCTCTCTCTGCCTTCTCCTGCTTCCTCTCTCCTTTATCTTTCAGTAAATCTCTTGCACTTCTAACACCATCTCAGCATCTGCTTCTTGGAGGACCTGAACTGACACAAGAACCCAGCCTCCCTTTAACCTCCCTAACCCCTCCTGCCTCCCCCATCCATCCCGCCTGGCATGAGCCAGCCAGGCGCTCTTTCATGTTACTCTATGGAAAACTCACATGCCACAGTCACAGAATGCATTCTAGGCAAAACGCAAACAAAACTGGGGGTCATCCAGTTTGGGATTACTGTATGCACACTGTGGATAATTGATCTTATTACACATTGGTCAAACTGGACAGTTCCCGGGAAAAGAGCTGTACTTAAACTACGGCAGCACTAGGTGATGCTGCTGCCCCACGCACAGGCTGCAGCCTGAGTGAGGCTGGGCCAGAGCTGCCCTAGATGGGGGGTGCGGGGGCTGTCCTTGGTTGGCTGGATAAGACCTACAGGTCTATAATCCACCCCAGAATCTGGAAATGTAGTTTCTGGGTCTGCGATTCCAGACACTGGAAAAGTATGTTATTAAAAAAATCTCTTCTCTGTCTCTGTCTCTCAGAGCTTACTGAACTCTGTGTGTGTCTGTGTGTAGAAGTTTTGGGGAACTGTCAGATTGAATCAAGAACTAACTGTGGTTGCTTTAACTTATCTAAGCACCCACCAGTTTACTTTATGGAAACGCTCAGACTTTGGGATCAAGAGAACAAATGAAAGTTCAGCAACCCCCATCTCCTATATGGAAGGATGAGCAATCTGAGCAGTATTGACACCAAAGTCTTTATTTAGAGTTCCTCAAAATAGTTCCATGTCCAGGCAACACTCACTTGTGTTACAGGAACAGGGAGACACAGACATAGGCACCCAGGCTGCTTCTATGCAGGGTATCTCTTCTGCTGAATATAGAACAGAACAGGCACTTCTCTGGCCAGCTTTCTGCCTTTAATGCTGCCATCTTGGATGCTACTTCTCTGCCCCTTTAAATGCCCGGTCAGCAATCCATAAACATTGCATTGGTCTTGTAAATCCTTACAGGCAAAGCTGCTGAGTGGGACTAAAAATTTAACCCTGCGAGTCACCCCACCCCCAACCAGTGGTATTTGATCTATAAGCACAATTTATTCTTTTGAGCAGCTGGGTTGGCACATTGGTTAATCTGAGTTTTAAGAAAAAGTTACTTTCTTACACCTAAGATGACTATTTGGTTGTACATAAAATACATTCATACACTAACAGGACTGAATTCATTCGTGTCTTCATTGGGTGAATCTCTGGAACAACAACCATCAATCTACTGTTTATATTTCTCTAACATTGCACAATCTTTTTTGGTCCCATTTTACACCAATAATGGTTAGGAATTTCCCAGAAGACTTCTGGCTCAGCACCTCACAGACAGATACTAGCAGTATGTCACTGAGGTCATTTTTGAAAAATAGCACTAATATTGCTGATAGGCTCCACAATCCAAGCACAGTGCTACTCAAATTTACTTGATTGTAAGACTACAGATTTCCAGGTCTTTCCCCTGCGGATTCTGATTCAGTGGGTCTGGGGTATACTTGGGAGCACGTATTTTAAACAAGCAGCCCAGTGGCTCTTACAATCAGGCAAGTTTAGGAAACACTGCCTCACATTACAAAGTAGGGTCTAGCTATGAACCAGCATGTGATTCTACTCAGACTCAGCAGAAGTAACAATGCTAAAAAAGGTCATGAAGATTTTAATAGCTAGAGAGAGAATCATCTGTGAGTCATGGGATGTCCTCACCAGGTAATTGGGCACCTGGGGTCACTGCAGCCACCTGGAAGCTTCTGATAGAGAAAGCATTGTAGAATCTTTTATTAATATATTTAATATGCTTGACTAAGGGGAAAAAGTATGGAAAGCCAGGAGGCCTTGTTAGCAATCTTTTGTAGCACATGGCTAAGTAATGCTTGCTTTCTCAGGAAAGGTTTAGTTTAACCCTTGGCTGTCTTTCTCCAGGTAGAAACCAGTGGAGATTTACAAGGCTAAACAAGTAGGCTTCCTAAGAGGGCTGGGGGTTGGTGGGACTCCCTGGGACAGGCCTGTGAGTGCATGGAAAGCCACAAGCTCTGTAAGGGAACAAGGTTTGGCTTCCACTAGAGAGCGCAGTCTGTCCCAGCTGTGTTTCTCCTCTAGCAGGTCATCCTTGAGAATCCCTGCAGGTTTGAGAATACTGACCCCACCCATTGGGAATTCCATCCCTGCCTCACGGCTGAGGGCTGAGTGCAGCTCTTGCCCAGCTAAGGATAAACCAAGATAAAGTGGTGGAGAACCTCAGTGGGGAGCTGAAACTGGACCCCTATGCCTCAGAGAGTCACACGGAAACCTTGATCTGCAGGTTTTTAGGCCACTTCTGTCACTGTGCATTCAGTCCGACATCATACCTGCACAGCAAACCACAGCAGGTAAGATTCCAATGTGTCCCCTCCTCAATTAAGTTGGTCACCCCATAGGAAATTTTTTCTTTGGTGGCACCAGCTAAGTGAAAATGCAACATTCTCTTCTTGTCCACAAATAAATTGTGCTGTGTTGAGGGGCATCTTTTTGTTTTCTATCCCTGAAAGAGTCTAGGGGTGGCTTTTCTTTTCTTTCCTTTTGCCTTTTTCATAAATAAATATTTTAACTGGAAATTTCCAAGCGTATGACAGGCCTAGAATGTGAACTTGAATGTACTGTAATAGAAATCATCAGTTGCCATGGCGACGTGTTCCAAGAGCAGATCGCACCAAGTCATGTGAGCAGAGTGCTCAGTAATACTAACACATCAGAGAGCGAGGCCACTTAACCTCAATCGCTTCCAGCTATTGTTCAGAATGCAATTGAATTTATTCCTAATTTCTGCCAGTGCTAAGGAACAAAATTTCCCTGCAGATTTTAATCTTACTCAGGCAGCCCCAGCCGGTGCTCAGACACTGCTCAGCACCAATATTCAGCCAGGCTACTCACCCACTTTACAGCTCTATTTTCTTATTCTTATTTTTAATAATAGCTTCTCTCTCCCTGCTGGATCCTGCACATCCCCCTGCCCTGGGGAGAACTGCCCTCCTCCTTTCTGAATGGCTGCTCGGTTTCTCTGGCTCCGTGTGCTAATGCAAGGAACACAGCTTTCATAATAATACCAATTAAAAAATGACAGGTCTCCACTTTCAGCAGTTGTTTTCCCAGCCCCTCCTCCAGACCTGTTCTGAAATATAATTCCTACCAGCTAAGAAGGCCGCAATTAGCAGCCCCGTCATAATAAGGCACACCCGTGGATCAGTGAATAACGGAATCAAAGTGTGTTTTTTCAGTTCCTGTCACAGTCTCTTCCCGCACATCTCCCCAACCAGGACAGCCACGTAGACTACCAGGAGGTACGGCTGCTGATCACAGAGTACTCATTTCGAGAGCTTATCAGCTCCTATGAAGGCTGATAAATCAGAGTCTCTCATATGGACAGTCTCAAGTTAGCAGCGTCATCGATCTCCCCTGCCCCTTTTAAGTTATTTGTCTTATTCACTTCCAAAGATGATATCAGAGATGCCAAATGAGCCTTTGTTTTCTGTGCTCTTCCGCTGCCTAGGGTGAGCCGCTGTGTTGTTGCAGGGAGCTGGGAAGCATGCTTCCCGGGCTTAGCCCTTTGTTTCCAACCCAAGGTCACCTCTCCCCGTCAGTTCAGGTGTTGTCAGCAGTCAGCCTGTGTTCCCAGGCAGGAGGCGGCATCCTCCCTGGCTGACAGTCTTTACCTGGCCCTAGCCCTCCAATGACCTCCCCCTTTTATGAATGTCACTTTTAAAAAAGTCATAAAATCGGACTGAATAGCTAAATGGAAACAGTGCAGAGTGGTCCTCCGAAAGTCCACGTTGAAGGTCAAGCAAACAGAACTTTAAAAACATAGGGAGATTATTGGAAATGTCTTTTGAGAAAAACGAAAAGAAAAAGGGTAGTTTCTACAGCAGGTCCCTTAAGCAGGGAGGGTCCTCTAATAAGGGGTAAGGTGTAGTTGCAAATCACTTAGTGTGTTAGTGCTGGGCTGGAGTAGAAAACGTGGGCAGAAGTCAAGAAGAGAGGGAATGGCAGTGTGACATTAGGACAGGCTGCTGGTGGTTGGAGCTGACTCGACATAGAGAGCTCGGTAACTATGGAAATCCTCATGGAGCCTGTGAGAGAAAAGCAGCAAGACAGGAAATGAAGGGACGTGCTGCAATGAATTTTATATCAGCATGGTGACATTTGGATCTGGTGAGAAAACCACACACCAAGCTGTTGGTAGTGCACATGGCTCTACGCCCACCCTGCTGAGATGGAACCTCAGAGAAGCCTTTGTCAAACAGCCGCTCCCCACACCTGCCTGTGCCCAGAGCACAGTAGCAGGGCGCCCTTCGGCAGAGCCAATCCTTTAGCCCCTAATGGGGACTTTAAGCCAGCACAAGCTCCCTCTGGCTAGGATGGGGAAGCACCGTCCTTTAACTGGCAGAATAAACTGTCCAGCTATTCACAAAACCAAGTATATTTTCTTTTTCTTTTTCTTTTTTTAAAGCAAAGGAGCATCTTTATTTTCAAGCATATGCTCAGGTCACACCTCTGGACAGCATGAACAGCATGACTGTGCGGAGGCAACCACCAAGTATATTTTCTAATCAAAATTAGCTTGACTTATACTGGAGCATCTTGTCTATAGTTTCTAGTTTAAAATCCCTGCTGATACTCTTACTAGAGCTGTTCAGTCAATTAGTGCCTTGGAAGGTTCCAGGAAGATGTCTAATCTGCACTAAGCAATGTCTCTTTGGATAAATGGCCTTCAGTGAACATTTATGCACACAGAGGTCCATTTCTGGACACCCCTGAGCCTCATGGCCCCCTACCAACAAAAGATGGGGAGAGAATATAGGAGAAAAGCAGAATCATTTTATCCCTGGTGAATTTCATTAAAGGGAAGGACAATCGGTGCCATTATGCTAATACCGGCAATAGTAATTTTATTATGTTCGTTAATCTATAGTCAAGGAATAACATTATTAGAATTCTTATAGCTTTTCAAAGTACTTCTATAATTATTACCTTATTTCAATTGCATGGCAACCCTATGATGTGGGTGGGTGTATTTCACAGATGAGAAGATTAGGAGCTAGAAAGATTGGGGCCAGAACAAAATCATACAGAGTAAGAACAAGGTCTAGGTCTTAGGATTCTTGGTCCAGTGCTTAGGCACCTGCCACTCACTTCTGAGGGAAAGGGCCAAGGGGTCTCTTTCCCATTCAATTTGCTAGATAGTTCTATGCTTAGAAAGAGCTAGCCTCTGGGTTAGTGGATTCAGGTTGGTGTGAGCAGAGGCCACCCATCTCTGAGCTGAGCATGAAGGGGCCAGTTACCTTTGAACAAATTTGTTATGGATTCCACTCAATAGAGTTTTTAAAACTAAGTAGCAGTAACCTAAACCAATCCAATCTTCTGTTTTGGGAAGTGTGGATCTGGTGGCAAATAGCAAGTTGGATCCAGTTCTTCTTTAGACAAAGCCTGCTGTACACACCTCCCTCAAAAGCTTTGGGACTCAGAGGGGAGGTGGCATTCAAGGTTCTGATGTAGCCACATTGACTCTGCCATGATACAAACCACTGTATTTTCAGCTGCCAAATGATGGAAGAAACAGACTTCTTTACCTTTTCCTGTGCTACCCTTCCTTCCAGAGCCCCTTCCCTGCCCTGTGCTTGGTAGTATAGGGCTGGGATCAGGGATGTCTGGTAGACGCATTACCTAGCAATAAAAAACAAAGCTTTAACACTGGCTTTTGGGATAAGGCTACCTCAAAGGGGCTTCTTGGAAATAGCCCCATCCAACTTGATGATTCCTTGAGGAAAAAAAAAAAAATCCCAATGATATTCTAAGTTTCCCTAGATGCTTGTATTGAACATCTGTTACAGAAGGTAACCTGAACATGGCTTTGGTAATGGATGCCAGGGGTTTTATTGGTAGTTCAAATGAATGGGAGGTCCTGTCGACATTTTGTTCTTTAGGAGCCAGGGATGCTGAGCACCCAACAATGGATGGATGCTCCTGCCCCACGAACTTTCCTGCCCCATGAACTGTCCTGCCCCATGAACATTCTGCCCCATGAATGGTCCTGCCTTATGAACTGTCCTGCCCCATGAATGGTCCTGCCCCATGAACCATCTGGCCCCACAAAACATCCTGCTCCATGAGCCGTCCTGCCCCATGAACCGTCTTGCCCCAAATGCCTATGATGCCTGCCCCTCAATTTGAGAAAGGCAATTTGGGAGCATAGGTCTAGTGTCCTGAAGAAACATGAAGGCAGAAGACTTCCCCAGGACTGAAAGGAGATTCCCCAAAAGTTGGGAAGAGTGAATGGGGAGGAAAAAGAGGAGGAGTAAAGTCTTGGAGTGCAGAGGAGACTTGCACCTTGACACCTGATGGTATGAGTGAGTGGCAAGACCTCAGAGAGAAATGCTCATGGTGCACCAAGGTCAGGGTTTCTCCACCTTGGCACAGGTGACACAGTTCTTGGCTATGAGGGATGTCCTGCACATTGTAAGATGTTTAGCAGCACTCCTGACCCTATCCACCACTCTCCCCCGAGCAGCACCCACTACCGCCACCAGTCATGACAACTAAGAGTGCCTCTTGATGTTGCCAAATGTCTATAGGAGGGCAAATCGTTCCCAGTTGAGAGCCACTGTTCCAGGCAAGGGGCTGCAAACTCAATTGCCTACAGGAACCTGGTGATGATGACAATGACAGTAATAGTGAGATGGTAGTAGTTGTAAGAGTTAACTGTTCCATGGTGCTCACTGGTAACGTTCTAATCATGTCTTGAGTTTTTACTTTTTTAACCCTCACTATGTTTGTATAACCTCATTTTACAGATTAGAAAACTAAGACACAGAGAGACTAAGAAACTCATTCGGGGTCACACACTAGTAAGTGGCAGAGCCAGCCCTGGAGCTCAGGCCGTCTGTTCCCAGAGCCTCATGTTCTTCTCTGCTATGAGGCCTCAGCAAGCCACCACCATTTGCCTCACCCATCAACTAACGGAGAAAATTGCCCCAATGCACACTTTTTAAGGTTTAAGGTGTTTTCCAGTCTCTGATGATATAAATGTTTCTATATTTGACAATCATTGCTTAAATGGGAAAAATAGGCAGGCATTTTAAGGCATGCAACAGTGTGTGGGACCCTCCTCTAGGCTACACCCCTCGCCTAGGCTACACAAGGTTTTCTTTCTTCAGTGGATTGCCTATAAAGATTGTGTGCACTGCTCAGTGCCTGTGGCTCAAGTGGCTAAGGCGCCAGCCACATACACCTGAGTTGGCAGTTTCGAATCCAGCCTGGGCCTGCCAAACAACAATGACGGCTGCAACCAAAAAATGGCTGGGCGTTGTGGCGGGCGCCTGTGGTCCCAGCTACTTGGGAGCCTGAGGCAGGAGACTAGCTTGAGCCCCGGAGTTGGAGGTTGCTGTGAGCTGTGATGCCATAGCACTCTACCCAGGGTGACAGCCTGAGGTTCTGTCTTAAAAAAAAAAAAAAAGATTGTGTGCACATCCATAACTTATTGCAGCTCTTCTTCCCACTTCTTGTGTCCTGGGGAGGGAAGGCAATGGTCTGCTAGGTGGTGGCTCTGCTTGAATGAAGCAGGTGGCATCTCCTTGGGCTTCTCCTTGGTGGGCAGCAGGTTGCCAGGGAGAAGGGGAGCTGCCTGTGGGCTCCCATTCTGCATGTTGCTGGTAACATATATGAAGACTGTCCCTGGTGGGGTCCCTGGGTACTTTAGCTTGATTAGGACCCTCTGTCTGGATGACAGTCCACTTAATGTTCCTCCACTTAATTGTTCACAGCCTGAATAACTCCTGTCCCTACCCCACCTGCGGGACAGAGTTGCAGAGCTCTCGACACTGGCATAGATGCATGATCCGTGACTGCTTCATTGCTTTTCCAGCTCTTTTCCCAGTGGCGCTTTCACACTGACCTGGGGGTGGCTGGTAGGAAAGCATTATAAAATTCGGTTCTACAGCCTTGGTTCTCTGGCTTTCTCTTAAAAGGGTGACAAGATGCTAATTAGAGTTCATAATTTTATGCTGAACAATTATGATTAAGGCATTTTATATTTAAATTTCAGCTGGAGTTTGAGAGGTATGGAAGTTATGGAAACTATGCCCACATTTTCATTTTAGATTCTCCTCATTCCCAACAGTTGTTAGAAAGATCTTCAACACTTCCCACATTACATCTGGTTTTTAATTCAGGAAGAAGCAGGCATGCATCCTTTGAATATCACGGTTAGAAACCAACAGCAATTTTCAGAGTAATTCTCCCAAATGTGATAGTGAAAAATTTCCCAGGACACGGACGGGCCTGGTTCCAAGACAAATAATAAAGAATTCAAGCAAAGCTGCCAGTTTCAATCCTTTAACATTGAAGTTGGTCAAGGGATTGCCCTGTACTTCCAGCTTGTCTTTAACCACGACATTTACCTCTACCTCTAGGCCCATTTCCACCCCAGAAAAGAGCTAATATTTATTACTCACTATATGGCTAACCACCCTTCTTTACATATTATCTCAATTCAATAAAAAATACTTTCAAGGCTCATGATTTAAGTCAGATACAAATGTGAAGATCAGATATATTGAAAGACAACTAATTCCATGAGATGACATATGGTAAGTGATGGTCACAAGGCCTGATTGTTCAGAGGGACGGAACACCTAAGCACGGATATGCTCGAAGGCAGTCACTGGGACTGCTTCCTCCTCCAGGAGGGCCTCCCTGATCCTTCTCTCATTTCCCTCCACTGAATTAACTCTCATCCTAGAATTTTCATGGCACTTTATTTCACCTGCTACTTTGTACTAGAGGTATTTATCGATGCCCTATCTCCATATTAGAGAGAAATTACTTTAGAGAAGACTGTCTCTTTCCTTCATCTCCCTATGGACTAACATGGTTCATTGCACATCTTGTATACAGAGGGTGCTGATGAGATACCCTTGAAAGAATGAATGAATGAGTTGACTTAGGACTAGCGCTGGGTCTTAAAGGACAAGTAGATTCAGACATTCCTCAGCAATAAATTAGTCACTATAACTATAAATCATTCAGGCTGCTGTCCTTCATGAACTCCTCACTGGTGCTTTTCTCCAACCATACTAAGAACTGAGCCATTTTCCTCCTCAGATCCCATTCTGACACTGGGTTAAACTCATTCAGGAGCATGGTCTTTACCAACATCAAGACTTCATTGGGATAGAAAGTTGGCACTTTGTCACAGAGATCCCATTACTGCCCCGTAGGAGGCTGTCACTTCCCCCACATGCACTACTCTGGTGCCAATCTCATACTCACGCATTCTCCTCCTGACTGCTGGGAGCACACAGGCATGCCGCATGTCACCTGCTCCTCTGGCTTTTGACAATCTCCTTCCTTTGTTTCCAAATCCTAAGCAAATTGCTCGGTTGACAATCAAAGCCTGCTAACATCAAACAGCTGCTATAGACAGGTGCGTTCCACAGTTACCTGCTGTTTGCTTTCCTCAGCAGGGACTGATCTGACAAACAAAACCCGGAGCTGGGTGCCAACTTTCAGAGGCACTCCTGAAAGCTCAAGCTAGTGTCTGCTTCTTCTGCTCTCCTGACATTTTTCAGACTTAGAAATTCTTCCTAAGCGTAGCCTCCCTCAGTCTTCCTCAGTGTGTGGCTGGGTGGAATGACAATACGACCCCACCCAGGCCTAAAGTTCTTTGCAAAAAGTGAGGGATTGAAGTGCCTACATTGAAACAGAGAGGTTGCACAGTTCTGGAACCCTTGATTTTTAAAGGATGCACAATCTCCTTAAAATTTTCTCCAGACTTTTCTTTCTTATTAATGCAGATATATAAGTGATGCCCCCTGATTTCTGCTTTTAGCAGCAAAGGTCTCAGGCTCTGACTTTTGAAAGTTGCTCTAATCACCTTGAAGTGTGACTGGCCACTTAATACCCTGTCACTGGAGGCTAGGAAGACATGGCAGGTTAGAGGCAGAATCACGTGCCACTTTTTCCAACATTTCTTCCTGTACTATGGAACCTGGAAAACTACCAACCATTGGTTTTCACATTCTCTCTTTCCAGGTGTTTTTACACCTGAAGTTCTGGGTAGGAGTTAACTTCTGCCAGCAGATGTGCCCAGCTGCCACGTGGGAGGTGAAAATGAGTCAGAGTTCATGTTTTTTGGGGCTGCTTTTCCTCTGGCAGCACCCTCATGACTCTGTGGGGGATTTTCTGTGGCAACTATGGATCGTGGCTGCTTCCTGACTGTCATGCTTCCTGATTGTGGTGG
>NW_003852442.1:11117825-11131090 GCF_000181295.1 Otolemur garnettii
TTTCTTATCTCCTGAACCAAACTGTCAGTCCTTTAAGAGCAGGCAAAGAGTTGGAATCATTTTGGTAGGTCCTGAGAATCCCAGCACCGGGTGTGCCTTGTGTGCACAGGCACACGATGACACTCTCATCAGGAACAAAGGAGCAGAGGAAGGAACCTGCACGCAGCTGTGCTCCCGGCTGGGATGTGAGGGACCATTTCTCATCATTTGCTTTCTCATGGATTGGCTAGGGCGGGGTTCACAAACACCTCATGCCAGTTTAAATGATGATATTGGAGCAGCAGCACCGCCCAACAGAACTTTCCATGGTGATGGAGATGTCCTATCTGTCCAGTCAGGTAGACCCTAGCCACAGGGGACTACTGAGCACTCAAAGTGTGGCTAGTGTGACTGAGGAATAGATTTCCCCCCCTTTCTTTTTTTTTTTTTTTGAGACAGAATCTCACTCTGTCATCCCTGGGTAGATTGCCATGGCATCCTAGCTCACAACAATCTCAAACTCTTGGGCTTGGGCTATTCCCCTTGTCTGAGCCTCCCAGGTAGCTGGGACTACAGGCACCTGCCGTAATGCCTGGTTAGTTTTTCTATTTTTTTAGTAGAGATGAGGTCTTGCTCTTGCTCAGGCTGGTCTCCAGCTCCTAAACTCAAGTGATCCACCCACCTTGGCCTCCTAGAGTGTTAGGATTAAGGCATGAACCACTGTGCCTGGTCTTATTTAAATTTAAATTTAAATCTTAGTAGCCACCATGGCTAGTGGCTGCAGTATTGGAGAGCGTGACATCAGAGTACATATGAGTTTGGTGGGCACACAGAACCTCTATACTAACACCACAGATTCTTTCCATCACAGTAGGCCAGGACACTCCAAATGCTACCCTTACTGTATTAGAGAGTGTGACATTAGAGCACATATGAGTTCAGTGGGCACACAGGACCCCTATATTAACACCACAGGCTCATTCTGTCCCTGTGGCCAGAACCTCCAAATGCCACCTTTGCTGTTTTTTGGCTGTAACATTGCCTTTCCAACCCAGGATCAGGGCCAGAAAGTAGAGGATTCATAGGGAGGTTTTAAAAACTGGAGACTAGCTTTCAAATGTCCTTTCCCCTAATTTCCTTTTTATTTTTTTAAATTAAATCATAGCTGTGTACATTAATGCAATCATGGGGTACAATGTGCTGGTTTTATATACAATTTGAAATATTTTCATCAAACTGGTTAATATAGCCTTCATGGCATTTTCTTAGTTATTGTGTTAAGACATTTATATTCTACACCTAAATTTCACATGTACCTTTGTAAGATGGACCATAGATGTGGTCCCATCAATCACTCTCCCTCCACCCATTCTCCCCCCTCCCCTCCCCTCCTTCTTCTCTTTCCCCTTCTTCTTGGGCTATAATTGGGTTATAGCTTTCATAAGAAAGCTATAAATTGGTTTCATAGTAAGGCTGAGTACATTGGATACTTTTTCTTCCATTCTTGAGATACTTGGCTAAGAAGAATATGTTCCAGCTCTATCCATGCATGTAAACATATAAGAAGTAAAGTCTCCATCTTTCTTTAAGGCTGCATAATATTCCATAGTGTACATATGCCACAATTTATTAATCCATTCATGGGTCAATGGGCACTTGGCCTTCTTCCATGACTTAGCAATTATGAATTGGGCTGCAGTAAACATTCTGGTACAAATATCTTTGTTATAATGTGACTTTTGACCTTCTGGATATATTCCTAGTAGAGGAATTGTAGAATCAAATGGGAGATCTATTTTTAGATCTCTAAGTGTTCTCCAAACATCTTTCCAAAAGGAACATATTAGTTTGCATTCCCACCAGAAATATGTTCCCTTTTCTCCACATCCACGCCAACATCTCTCGTTTTGGGATTTTGTGATGTGGGCTAATCTTACTGGAGTTAGATGATATTTCAAAGTAGTTTTGATTTGCGTTTCTCTAATGATTAAGGATGATGAGCATTTTTTCATATGTCTGTAGGTTGTGTGCCTGTCTTTTTCAGAGAGGTTTCTCTTCAAGTCCCTTGCCCACTGTAGATGACGCTAAGAGCCAGATGACCTTGAGCAAGATGATTTGTAGCTGGGGAGTGGACTCTTGGGCACAGAGTCCGCAGGCGCTCCTTGCAGAGAAAGCCCGAGCCCATGGCGATCCTTAGGTACATAGTCATTGTCTAATACTTCCCTCACCTGTCTTGTACTGTCTCAATAAAAGGCTACTGCAACTTGAGTACTGCAAAGGCTACTGCTTGGGGCTACCCTGCAATCAAGATTAGCCCGCCTCCTGCAGGCTTGTACTTCAAATCCATGTCATGCCTGGTTCCTTCCTGCAGTGATTGAGACCAGGGCCATAGGGGCCCCAGGGGTTGTGACAGCCCACCCTGAGATGGGATCACTTGTTCATTTCTTGCTAATACATTTGAGTTCTTTGTGGATTCTGGTTATTAAACCTTTGCCAGAGACATAACCTGCAAATATCTTCTCCCATTCTGAGGGCTTTCCCCTAATTTCTAAAGGATCTGCCTCTTCCTTATACCCCTAAAGCATAGATGTGCTGATGTGGCAGCAAAGAGGTGAACGCTGCCAGAGGATGGTCAGCCACTTGTTGAGCAGCCTGCTGCTATGAGTCAGCACAAACGGGTGGCTCCTTTTGGGAGTGATAATCAGTTTCTCATGAAGACACTTCCTACCTCTGTGGCATACTCTACATGTGGGAGTTTGCCCTGGAATTGCACTGGATGTTAAGAATGCAAACACCCTCTGTGGGCATCCTGGATCGCTGTGGGTAGGGAGACTGTGACACATCCCAGTTTTGGCCACATTGCTAGCTCTCACTGGACACACAAAAGGGCATAAAGCTAGGACAGAACTGGGATAATGATACAAACAGAGCACAGTACACAAGCTCTGTGCACACACGGTCAGCTGGAGGCAGAGCAGCCTCTTTTCCTGAAGTTCTGAGGGTGCGCGGGCAGGGCCCTTTTATAGCGATCTCTCACATCGAATTCTTAGAGGTCACCAACCACACTTGTCCACTCTGCTACGTGTTCTTATTGTCATCTACAGAATCTGGCCCTCCCCATCACTCTAGACACTCCACAGAATAATGTAAGCAGGGGAGCTCTGTAAGCATCAGCTGCTCTGAGATCCTTGGTCTCTTCTATTCTCATTGCTTACGAAGGTGGAAGCACCAAATGTAATGACCAGAAAGAAATCTCACTGCTCCAAATATAATGACCAGAAGGAAATCTCACTGCCCCACATATGATGACCAGAAAGAAATCTCACTGCTTTTCTTTGCCATGGTTCAAACCCACTGATGATGACTGAATGTGCTAACTAGATAATTGCTTGCTACTGGAAAATGGGCTGGGGGTGCCAGGAAGTAAATGACAGTGACTTGGAAAGGTTTGGCAGAGATGACAGAATTAGAGAACCATGAGAAATAAAAGCACCATTAAATCTGGGCTCCCATTCTAGCTGTCAGCCTTGGGTAGATTACTTGGTAGCTGGGGACCTCCATTTCGTTGTATGGGTTGGTGGAAGGTTGAAATGACATAGCCCGTGTGGCAGTCCTCACAGACAAATAGAACCAGAGGCACCTTCTGGTGAGGAGACTCCATGACCTGCACCAATTTACAACTTTTGGAGGTAAGGCAAGATTTGAGGGAGCACTGGAATGCTCACTCATGCCCCTGACATCAGCACTCCAATTCCCATATTGCTGGCAGGGCACCGTCAGTAACAATGCAATGGCACACAGACTGTACTGTGAGCATTTACAGTGATCTAACCACTTTCTGGGAAACTTCACAACAGTCCCATAGATGCGAGTATTGTGATTTCCATCTCATAGGTGATGAAACTTTCAAGAAGTTAACTGACCCGCCCAAGGCCACAATGCCTATATGCCGTAGAGCTGAGATTCAAAGCCAGGGGAGTGATATGAGAGTCTGCACGGTTAACCATTGCCTCCCAAAGGACTGATTTTGACTGAACTCAACATAGTGAAGGTGATGATAGCTAATGGTAAAAATGGAGAAACACTGGAAATGTTTAGCTCCCTACAAGTTTTATGGTGAAATTTATGTGAAGCATATTTTTATACAGAATGCACGTGATCTCAAAATTACAAAAAAAAAATGCCTATAGAAAGGGCATTTTGAATTGCACAGTATGAGTTCTTTACCTTTCCATATTTGTTGGTGTTAGAATGAATAGGAGGTATTTGAGGAAGGCAACCCTATACAGCCCAGAGTTCTACTCTGGCTTGACGGCCAGCTGGGAATGGTAGGTCAGATGATAGTCAGGCTCAGAGGCTCAGCAAAGAAGTTCCAACTTTGTTGAATTGAAGGTTTTTTCGAAGGACCAGATGGCATGAACTATGTTCCACTATAATTGATCTGGTGCTGGACAGCTGGGTGAAGGATAGGACAGAATGAAGACAGGGGCTGGTGAGAGGGCTGCTGCATGTGAGGATGAGGGCTGGGCCAGGGTTCAAGTTGAGGGCCTGAAAAGATGGGGATGCTGGAAATGGACTTGCTAATTAACTGGTACTGGAGTGGGAGAAGCAGGCACAGAAGTTTTCATCCACAAGTAAGAGCATTAAGAGAAAGAAGAAATGGTTTTGAGGACAAGAATATTCAGACTCAAATTTTAGGTGAGATGAGCACTAATTTGCAAGGTTAGTAGGAATAAAAGATATTGTGCCAGGACAGAAAATAATTCAGGCTCATGATTAGGTAGAGAAATGGGTATTGTAGCATTGAGAATTAGAAAAAGTGGTGGGGGCTTGGTGCCTGTGGCTCAAGTGGCTAAGGCGCCAGCCACATACATCTAAGGTGGTGGGTTCGAATCCAGCCCGGGCTGCCAAACAACAATGATGGCTGCAACCAAAAAAAATAGCCAGGCATTGTGGTGGGTGCCTGTGGTCCCAGCTACTTGGGAGGCTGAGGCAGGAGACTCGCTTGAGCCCAGGAGTTGGAGGTTGCTGTGAGCTGTGGTGCCACGGCACTCTGCCCAGGCGGACAGCTTGAGGCTCTGTCTCAAAAAAAAAAAAAAAGAAAAAAGAAAAAGTGGTGGGAAGGGAGGACTAAGAACCAGGAGATAATGTCAGCATCAGCAAGGTGAAGGCAGAGAGCAGCCCATGGATGCCACAGGTGACATTTGAGAGTAGAGTCAGGGTTCTCCAACAAGATGTATGTTTATATGTTATACACACATGTATATGTAAATATCTATAAAGAGATTTATTATAAGGAATTGGCTCACATGAGTATGGAAGCTAAGTCCCAAGATCTGCAGTTGGTAATCAGGAAACTCAAAATGAAACGCCAGTGAGAGTCCAAATACCCGAGGATGGTGTAAATTTCAGTCCAAAAACTAGTACTTAACACCTAAGAAGAGCCAATATTTATACAGTCCAAGTTCAAAGGCCAGAAAAAAAAAATCAATGTCCCAGCTGAAATAGGCTGAAGGAATTTCCTCCTGCTTAGCCTTTTCTTGTACTCAGGTCTTCAAATGATTGGGTGAGGCCCACCCACACTGGGGAGGACAACTTACTTTTACTCAGTCTACCAACTCAGATGTTAATTTCACCCACAAACACCCTCACAGACATACCCAGGACATGGGTAGCCAAATGTCTGGGCACCCTGTGGTCCAGTCCACTTGACACATATAACTAACCATCCCAAGTGCCATGAAATTTGCTTATTTGAGACTAAAGAAGAAATGTGTGGTGGGGAAAAAGACGCAGGAAAAAGCAAACCACCCAGTTGGGAGTGTTGGCAGCCAAAAGAGGCAGAGAAATCACACGCTGATCTGAAGGGGCAGCAGGGTCAATAAACATTTCTTTAAATGATAAAGGAGACCTTTTCAGTTGATTCTTTTTTGCTAATGCGGGTGGACATTCATTCTGTCATTCTGTTTCCCTCAGAAGGTTATTAAATTGAATATACAATTTTCCATTCTAATTATATTTGCCCAAAGGTAAGTTTAAGGTAGTTTGCATTTTTGGCAGGCATGCAGAAGCCAGTAGCTCAGAAATGCTCTGGGGCAAAGGGAAAGTCCAGCTCATGCTCAAAAATGTGCTGTGGATAAAGCTGTACGCTGCTTACAAAGATATGATCAAAGTTCATGGTTCTGTTTTATTTATGGCTTTTCATCACTGATGCAGAATAGATCTGTTTCTTGCCAGCATGTCGGCCATCTAAAGTTTCACTTAACAAATACAGGTAAGTTAACCTTTCGGGCATTGGTGTCAGATGGGTCAGAAGGAGAAAGGAGAAAATTTTGGTCAGCTGGATCATGGAGAATTGGCTGAGGCTCAATGTGGGGTCCTTGCATTGGTCCCCATCTGATCAATGCAATGCCCATAATGGAAGAATTGAGACTCTGTGAAACCTTATGGATAAATAAGGATATCTTTTTTGAGCTTGCTGACTATTTGCTAGAACCCTATGTTCCTGTTTTACCAGTGCTGCCTCCATTTGCTCCCACATCTCTGCTCTCAAACAGATCCTACATAGGCAGCTGGGCCTGAGCACTCAGCCCTGCTGAGCCTTCTTTCCGGAAACCACATTTCTTTCATCACTTGGCCTCTTAAAGAAAGCCATGCAAATAAGTCTTTGCACAGTCCTGGTGTTCAGAAAGTCATGTGCACAGTGCGCCTGTATCTATACTCCAATATCCCATGTAGGGTGGGTTTGCATGTTATGTAAGTTGCTGCCAAACATGCTTGTTAACCGTCAGTTCTCAGCAGCTCCACTGTTTCCTTACTTTTAAGAGAGGGTCTTCTCTGTATTTCCAGTTGAGACCCACTTATTGATTTACAATGACACAACAAGTGTATTTTCAGAGTTGTCACTATACACTATTATCATAAAACATATAAAATAGAGTATGTAGAGACATCTCTTTGATTACTTTTTAAATAATATAATAACTAATTATACTCAAATAATTGAACACAAGCATTTACTGAACATCTATGTGTTTGGTATTAGGTTAAGCCCCATGGGATATAGAACAAATATAAGACATAATATTTTTTTTTTTTTTGAGACAGACTCTCACTTTGTGCTCTGGGTAGAGTGCTGTGACATCATAGTTCACAGTGATCTCAAACCCTTGGGCTCAAGAGATCCTCATGCCTCAGCCTCTTAAGTAGCTGGAACTACAGGCATCCCACTAATTTTTCTATTTTTAGTAGAGACAGGGTCTCACTCAGGCTGATGTTGAACTCCTGGATTCAAGTAATCCACCCACCTCAGCCTTCTAGAATGCTAGGATTCCAGGTGTGAGCCCAGTCTATGAGACATAATTTTGACCCTCAGGTTGAACATGTCCAAACTGAGGAAACAAGATCCATGCATTAGAATTGACAATTAGCTGTCCTGGGCTGGGTGCCATGGCTCCTGCCTATAATTTCTCCCCTGATCTTACCCTGCTTCAGCCTCTCTGGAAAGGTCACATCCTTCTAGCACTAGAGCTCCTGCTGGGCCATTCCCCCAGGGTCAGTGGCTCTGGTTCCCACTATGTCCTTCCATCCTAGGGGGAGCAACAGCTCCTGCCATTGTTACTTACTGGGCAACTTTCCTGCTGTTCTTTTACCTCTGTCCACTTCTTTGTCAGTAACCCCTTCCCTAATTTCTTGTCATCTGTACCTCTAGGAGTAAACACTATTTCCTCCTGGGATCCCGAAGTCCAGTGAAATTTATGCAGGGAGATTTATGAAGTTGCAGGTAGAGAATTGCTTCACTTGTTAGTAAAGATTCTAACTGTCAACTAGAATAAACACTTGTTTGATAAAGGAGAAAGGAGTTAGCCTTCCCCAGCAGGAGAGGAAGAGGAACTTTGAAAGAAGCTAGACTACTACTCTCTCTCCTCCTCTCGCTGCCTCTCTCTCCTCTGCTCTCTCTCTCTTCTATTCCCTACTCTCTCTCATCTCTCTCCCCTCTTTTCTATTCTCTTATCTCTCCTCCTTGGTGCTGCTCTGCAGCCTCCCTCCCCCACTAATAAAGACTTTTCGTACCAAAAAAAAAAAAAAAAAAGAAAAAGAAAAGCTAGACTACTTACAGAGAGAAAAAGCAGGGGCTTCAAGCAAATGAGTTGGCGTTTTAGTGTAGACAAATCTGATCTGTACAGCTAATTTTTAGACTTTAAAAAGTTAAATGAATCCTTCTGGAGGCTTGAGCTTCTTGTCCTGTCACTTGTTTGAAAAGACAGCTACATCAAAGTCCCAGGCACCAGAATTCCCCAGAACCCAAACTTCACAGCCCTGCTGGGGGATACCTCAGATCCTCAATTAGGAGAAAGAACGGAGGTGAACAAGGAACCCCCCTCCTGCTTTAATTACTCCTGCCTTAATATTCTTTTCAAAGCTTTGCTAATTGAAATTAAACAGCTGCCACGTTTGGACAGGGACAAAAAAGAATCCATTTTTCAGCTTTCTCTGATTTAATAGAGTCTGACAGTCTGTGAAGAAACCAGAGTCAATTTGACTCCCTTGGCTACTGGGTCACCAATGGTTGACTCCAAACAAAACAAACAGTATGGAGGAGGTGAAATCTTCCCAGCCGGGAGTTCTCATGACAAATGACACAATAAGTTAGTCTCATGGTCACGTCACTAAAATGATCCAGTAGCCAACTCTTCAGTAGCTCAAGATTACCAAGAGCCCTAGTACCATATGCTAGAAGGAGCGGAAACATCAAAGATGGAAGAAAAAATTCCTGCCAAGTGGACTGTTTGCTAGGTAAGTTATTTTACAGGTAGTGAATGATGGTAAGAGGTGGTTTTATCACCCTAGAAGCCAGATTAGTAAAAGGATACTGAAGGAAAAAGAAATTCTACAATGCACTTAAGGGTGCTGGGTGCTTTGTCTTATTTAGTTCCTGTGGCAAAGGGGGGACTTAGGTCTTCTGAAACAAATGAGATCTGGAGCTAGGGGGCTTAAGTCTGTGTGAGGTGAGGGTGATATGGATGAAGGGCTTGGATAAAAATCATGACAGAGCAGCTGGCCTTCCTCCTCACTCTTGGTCTCAATGCACAGAACACTAGCACCAAGGAATCCACCCTCCAGGCAGAAAATCAGAAGTTCCTTCCCTGCACAGAGTAGTTGGCCCTAGACTTCCCTACAGTATTATTCTCTCCCTGATAACTTTAAAGTGAAGACATTTGTTCACAAGCCCTGCTCCCACTCCCAAAGAAAATACCCTCTGTTTAGAATCTCACATTTAAATAGAGTAGCAGGCAAGGATTTTTGAGGAAAACACTTGAAATGAAAGGAAGCAAAAATAGACAAATAGGCTCGGCGCCTGTGGCTCAACCGGCTAAGGCGCCAGCCATGTACACCTAAGGTGGCGGGTTCGAATCCTCAGCCCAGACCCGCCAAACAACAATGACGGCTGCAACCAAAAAATAGCCGGGCGTTGTGGCGGGCGCCTGTGGTCCCAGCTACTTGGGAGGCGGAGGCAGGAGACTCGCTTGAGCCCAGGAGTTGGAGGTTGCTGTGAGCTGTAATGCCACGGCACTCTACCCAGGGGGACAGCTTGAGGCTTTGTCTCAAAAAAAAAAAAAAAAATAGACAAATAAAAAGAGCAAACATGAAAGAAACAGAGATAACATAGGGAGAAGAAAAAGAAAACTTTAAAAAAGAAACAAACTCTAGTTTATATCTTTAGATAGATTTGAGAACAATTGGAGAATAAGAAGGTGTTCTTAGAGTTTAAAAACAGAATTTTGAAAATAAAAACTGTGGTGGAAGAGTTGGAAGATAACATCAAGAAAATATCCCAGAAATTATAGCAAGAGGTAATAGAAAATGTGAGAGAGCAGATAAGAGACACAAAGGATAAATCTTTCTGGGAGAGGCTGGCAATTAATGGTCTATGTGCCAGATGCAGTCCATGGCCTGTTTTTGCACATTCCTTAGCTAAGAATGTTTTTTCTTTTTTAAGTTTGAAAAGGGTTGCATTTTAAAAGAAAAAAAAAAAAGGAGAAAAAGAATACGCTACTGAGACCACTTGTAGCCCACAAAGCCTAAAATATTTAGTATCTGGCCCTTTCCAAAAAACATTTGCTCACTCCTAATCGAGATGGGATTCCATCATCCAATAGGAATTCTAGAAAGGGAGAGGAGGTAAAATGGAAAGAGGAAGTTATTAAAGAAAGTGTACAAGAATAATTCCCCAAATTCAAGGACATGAATCTCAGGCTAAAAAGGTACATGGAGAACCCAGCATGATGAAGAATACTGGGCCTTACCCAAATAGTATCATTTTGAAATGTCAGAACATCTGGGATTTAAAAAAAAAAAAGATCCTGAAAGTTTCCAGAGGAGCTAGAAAAACAGGTCACTTACAGAGAGGCATCTTAATAGCTATTATTGATGCTAAAAGAAAATGGAACAAGGCCTCACAAATTCTGGTGGAAAGGAATTTTTAACTTTGAATTCTATACTTGGCCAAGCATAAAGGATATTAATATAAAGACAGGTCAGACATAAAAAAGACTTAGAAAATGTACGTTACCAGTACCTGTGTTAGGGAGCACCACCTGCAGACGTGCTCCCCTCAAATGAGAGAGGATAAACCAAGAAAGGAGATATGGGATCCAGGAAACAGAGCCCACTCAGAAAGTGGTGAAGGGAACTCTCAGAATGTCAGCTGAGAGCAGGCCTGGTGATTAGCTGGTCTGAGAACAGGAGAGAGGAGAGCTGGTGGGGGCAGGTGTGGTAGGCATCTTAGCCAGCAAGTGGCTTCCAGTGACCGCAGTCTCTTGTACTCATTCCCTCTCTAACCCCCTTCTGCTGAGCTGGACCTGGTTACTTGTGTCTATTGATAATAAAAAGAACGTGGTAAAAGAGATGGGCTGTTACTTCCAATATAAACTTTAAATATGAGAGCATTTATTTATTTATTTTCTGAGACAAAGTCTCAAGCTGTCACCCTGGGTAGAGTGCTGTGGTGTCACAGCTCACAGCAACTTCAGACTCTTGGGCTTAAGTGATTCTCCTGCCTCAGCCTCCCAAGTAGCTGGGACCATATGCGCCCGCCACAACACCCAGCTATTTTTGTTGTTGTTATTGCAGTTGTCATTGTTGTTTTAGTGGCTTGGGTGGGGTTCGAACCTGCCAGACTCAGTGTATGTGGCTGGTGCC
Source organism: Otolemur garnettii (assembly GCF_000181295.1). Taxonomy (NCBI): domain Eukaryota; kingdom Metazoa; phylum Chordata; class Mammalia; order Primates; family Galagidae; genus Otolemur; species Otolemur garnettii. Next base: position 11,129,007 of record NW_003852442.1, read on the forward strand.
CTACCCACTGAGCTATGGGGGCCGCCAATATGAGAGTTTTTAAAAGACTGCTGGCCAGGTCTGCAATTCTAACACTTTGGGAGGCTGAGGTGGGAGGACTGTTTGAGCCCAGGAGTTCAAGATCAGCCTGGGCAACATAGTGAGACCCTGTCTGTACAAAAAATAAAAACAAACATCTGCCAGGTATGATGGCACATGCCTGTAGTCTTCACTATTTGGAAGGCGGAGGCAGGAGGATTGATTGAGCCCAGAAGATGGGGCTGCTATGAGCTATGGCTGCACTACTGCAGTCCAGCCGGGGGACAGAAACAAACCCTACCTCTAAAAAAGTAAATAAAAACATAGCCTCTGGCTTCCGCCTCACTTGCCCTCTCTTGCTCTCTCACTTACTTGTTCTGCTGAAAGCCAGCTGCTAGGTTGTGAGCTGCCCTGTGGAGAGGGTCGTGTGATAAGAAACTGAGGGAAGGCTCTGGTCAAAGCCTCTGAGGAGCTAAATCCAGACAAGTGCCTGAGTGAGCCTGGAAGTGGGTCATCTCAGAGTTGAACCTTGCGATGACCACAGCCCTGGCTAACACCTTAATTGTAGTCTTGGGAGAGATTCTGAGTCTGAGTGCACAGCTAATCCTAGTCTGATTCCTTTCCCACTGAAATGGGGAGATAATAAATGCTCATTGTTTTAAACTACAAGGTTTTGGGGGCAGTTAGTTACTCAGCCATAGATAACTAATACAAAGAGGCTGAGTAAAACCTGATATGTTGGGGCATTTAGGGGGAGAGATTAAGGTTAAGTACCTTCGATAACAAACTTTGAATGTAAATAAAGAGCAAATGGAAATTGACAGAAACTTCTAAAGTTGTACTGAAAAGAAAACACAATCACAGTTCACTACTTGGCTCAACAGCAAACAGTATTCCCATAATCATACTGTTGCAAATGTTGACTATATAACTAAAAAGAGGAGTGATATAAGATGGAATGAGTTCTCATTTATCATAGTATAAAGTCCCTGGATGAGTTCTAAAACTGCAAATAAAAATAGCAGTTTAAATACATTATGTGTAAGTGTGGAGGTAACTATCAAAGAAACAGCTGGAAGAATTGAAAATGGTTGCCCTTGTAGAGTAGAACAAGGTAGCACACAGGACAATTTGGTCAATTTGGCCATCTCGACTGACACTGGAACATAAAGAAATGTAAAGTAAAAATAAATTTAAATATTGAATACAAAGGCATAACAGAAAAAAAATTTTTTGAGACAGGGTCTTGTTCTGTTGCTCAGGTTAGAGTACAGTGGCATCAGCATAGCTCACAGCAACCGCAAACTCCTGGACTCAAGCAATTCTCCTTCCTCAGCCTCCTGAGTAGCTGGGACTAAAGGTGCAAGCCACATACCCAGCTAAATTGTCTATTTTTTGTGTAGATCAGGTCTCACTATATTGCCCAGATTTGCCTAGAACTCCTGGCCTCAAGTGATCCTCCTACCTCAGCCTCTCAAAGTGCTAGGATTACAGCCATGAGCTACTACACCTAGCCTTACAATTAGTAACATTATAATTGCCCTTTCTGCCAGAGACACTATCTTCTAGTAATTCACCAAAATGACAAACACAAAGGGAAAGAGGAGAGGCACCCGACACATGATCTCTACGCCTTTTAGAAAACATGCAGTTGTTTTTTTCCACATATATGTGAGTCTACAAAAAAGATGATATTATAGACATCAAGGGAATGGGTACTGTTCAAAAAGGCATGCCACACAAATGTTACCATGGCAAAACAGGAAGACTCTACAGTGTTACTCAGCATGCTATTGGCGTTGTTGTCAACAAACAGGTTAAGGACAAGATTCTTGCCAAGAGGATTAATGTTCACATTGAGCATATTAAGCACTCTGAGAGCTAAGATAGATTCCTATAAAACACATGAAGAAAAATAGTCAGAAAAAGAAGGAAGCCTAAGAGAAAGTACCTGGGTTCAACTGAAGCACCAGCCTGCTCCACCCAGAGAAGCCCACTTTGTGAGAACCAACGGAAAGGAGCCTGAGCTCCTGGAACCCATTCCCTATGAATTCATGGCCTAATAG
>NW_003852442.1:11131358-11149417 GCF_000181295.1 Otolemur garnettii
TTCATCAATAATTTGGGGGACTTCTTTGCTGAATCAGTTAACAGTTTTCAAATATTTCAATATTTTGTGCTATTGACCAAGTCATGACTACAGATACAATATGTTTTTAATTAATCTAGACTACTAATACTGGATAACTTTTAGAAAGCCCTAGGAAATAGAAAAAGCAATAAATAAAACCCTGACTTGTAGTGTTTGCAATTTCTATGGTGCAAATACCTCCATCATGATTTATTTCAAATTACCAACATGACACCACCAAGTACAGAGTTAGGAAGAAATGCACAGTAGCCACCACCGTATAGTATTTCCCACTTACAGTACAAGAGGCAAAAATGACCTCAGATGTACGTGATGGCAGAATGTAGCCAAATAGGAAGTAATGAAATTTGAATAATTACAGGTTGAATATCCGTGTTCTGAAAATCTGAAAACCAAACTGCTTTAAAATACAAAACTTTCTGAACACCAACAAGATGCCACAGTGGAAAATTCCACACTGGACCTCGCATGATGGGTTGCAGTTAAAACGCAGGTGCACAGCCAAGAAGGTGGCATTGCTAGTCCCGCACAGGAAGCGCCTATGGATGGTACAGTGAAAGTGCATTTGGGCTTATTGAAAATGCAGGTGGTGTGTATTCATAACAGAACAAGAAATCATGTTAGCTTATAAAATCAGAGATACTTCTAAGATAAAAACTGTTGTCTATGAGGCAGATGACTCTGGAGGAGACATTTTATTTTTATTTATTTATTTTGAGACAGAGTCTCACTCTGTTGCCCTGGGTAGACACTGCCATCATCAAAGGTCATAGCAACTTCAAATTCCTGGGCTCAAGCGATCCTCTTTCCTCAGCCTCCCGAGTACCGGGGACTACAGGCGCCTGGCACAATGCTCCGCTAGTTTTCTCTTTTTAGTAGGGATGGGGTCTTGCTCTTGCCTCAGGCTGGTCTCAAACTTGAGACCTCCAAGGATGCACCCACCTTGGCCTCCCAGAGTGCTAGGATTACAGGTGTGAGCCACTGCATATAGCCTGGAGGAGACATTTTAAAAAGCTACCCAGCAGAATGCCTCCACCTTCCTAGAGGACCCACTTTTTGGTCCCTCACTGCTTCTGATATCTCTTCTCACCTCAAAAAATAAAATGCAGTGGACAGTAACCCTCTAATCAAAACGCAGCGTTGTAGGTGGGGACTGAAAGCTGCAGTTGTCTGTTGTTGCTATTGTTCAACAGCTGGTGCAGGTTCTGGTGATGCTGCTGGCTGCTTGGTTACCCTGAACACATTATTTTTCCCCTGTATTAATGATATGTCTTTTTTTTTTTTTTTACTGTCCAGTAGTTATATATGATTAAACATAAGAAAATGATTGTTTCTTGGTAGCATATACATTCAGAATCAGAAATGAGGATGATGCCAAAACACAGATTGTCCACAAGAGTGGCTGAGACAGCAATACCTTTGCTTTCTAACATTTCAATGTATACAAAGATTGTTTCATGAAGAAAATTGTTAAAAATATTGTGTAAAATTACCTTCAGTTTATGTGTATATATAGAAACATAAAGAAGTTTCATGTTTAGACTTGGGTTCCATTCCTAAGATGTCTTATTATGTATGCGTAAATACTCCAAAATGTGAAACACTCCTGGTCCCAATCATTCAGATAAGGGCTACTCCACTTGTTTTACGTTTGTTTTTCCTTTAATTTGTTTGTATTTAATGATATATTTACATAATTTAATTTTTAATCATGTCTATGTTTAAAAATCAGCTTTAACAAAATTTAAACAAGTGAGACTTACAAGTTGTAATGAGTCTGCTCCAGCAACCACCAAGATGAAGCATGTCTCCTCTATACCTGGCCACCAAGACCCGCAGCATAACCCTTCATTGACTCTCTCTTCACTCATTGGCCAGACTGTTACTGAGAATCTAGTAGAGGACACCAAGAATGGCCTTGGGGACAGCAGAACCTGGATCCCTGAGTTACCAGGGAGATAACGAGAAGTGCCACCCTACTAAAAATATCTGCCTTAAACTTGGTGTGAGTAAGAAATAGGGTCGGATGTGGTGACTCAACACTTATAATCCCAGCACTTTTGGAGGCCAACGTGGGAGGACCGAATAAATTTTCCTCATGTCAGATCTCTGAAATTTAATGTTATTTGTTATAGCAAAACCTATTATGACTATTATACTTTGCCAGAAATGTTAAAAATTAAAAAATAAAATGAGAAGCTTATTTAATGACAGCATGACAAATAACTCTAAAATGCAGTGGTCAATACTGGAAATAATAGTAATGTTATTTATCATATCCAAAGCCAAGCATTTTCAACATCATATCTAAAACTACAAATATTACCCTGGCCTTCTCATCTTACTTTCTTTCACTGGTGATTTCTGTTCTTTCTCCTTGTAAATCCAGAGCTTAAAAATATCTCAAACACAGTGTTTCTGACGTCAGAGCTCCACTGGTACCGTATTAATTTACTTGACAAATGTTTGAGGCCAGAGGCCAGAATCACACAGTTGTAGTTGAATTGATGCTATTGGTCAGAAGGCTTAAAAAAAAATCCTTCAGCTTTGAGATAATGCTTGAAAGATCCTGTTTTAACTGTAAGACTACTAGGTATTTAGGCCCACATCTGGATACAGAATCCTATCTGAACCAATTAGCCTCTAAAGCTAAAACTCTGTGGTCTTTTCTCAGGGACTATTCTGACAATACCTACACTAAGCACAAGGAATTAGTGGGGAAAACCTTCGAAACATCCTTTAACGAAAATTAGAAATGTCCAGCAGAAAATCAATGGAGTCTACCAGAAAATAGAAACGCCTTGAGAAACTGTTTTTCCCAGGTTGAAGGATTCTTAAAAATTTTAAATATAAATATCTAATCCTCGAGTTGAAGAGTTCTTTAAAATTTCAAATATCAGCATTTAACCTAGTTTGTGAAATGTTCCAGAATGGAATGAAGCAAACACATTTCTGCAGATGCCTTAGCCCTGTGCTAATTTGCCAAATGTTCCCTAGGCATCTACCATATGCAAGGTGCATACCAGCTGTGTTGAGGCCATAGTGGTACCTAAACCTTCATGGAGGAGGTGGTGCACAATTGCCATATGGGGAAAGTGGAAAAAGGCATCCTCAGCTTAGGACATGGCCCTAACATGGGCATGGCATATTTGAGAATGGGATTATATACCAGGGGGTCAAATGACATGAAAGTCCCTCATGACATGCTAAGGATTAAAAAAAAACAATTAATTATTTTAAATTAGGTAAAAGTTGTCTATCTTTGTGGCATGAAAAATGATGCTCTGATATAGGTATACATTGTGAAATAGCTGAATCAAGCTATTTAATGTATACATTATCTCACATACTTTTTTTCGTGGTGAGAACACTTAAAATCTAACTCTTTGCAATTCTCTGATATGCAATATATCGTTACAGGATATACCACTGAAGATATGGACTGTGTTCTATACACAGGAGGAGAGAATCAGCATAGGGACTTTTACTTACATTAGAAAGATGGTGCTCTGGGTGGCACCTGTGGCTCAAAGGAGTAGGGCACCGGCCTCATAACAGAGGTGGTGGGTTCAAACCCGGCCCTGGCCAAAAACTGCAAAAAAAAAAAAAAAAATTGGTGCTCTGGCACTGTGAGAACTGTAGGCAGAAGACAGTTGTGAAGCTCCTGCATTAGTCTCAAACAGAATCTCATGGCACACTTGAACTTATAGTTAAACTTCCAAGGCACATTTAAATTATATTGATCAAAAAAAGAGTTAAATAAAGAATATACTTACTATGCTATGAATGTCTTTAAAAATTTAAAGACATAATTTAAGACATAATTTAATTAATGATCTTTACAAATTTTTGAGGCACCCCTAAGATCCTCTCATAATGGCACACCAGTAATCTGTGGCACACCGGTTGAAAAATCACTGGTCTAAGTGATTGATGAGTTTGAAGCAGGACTGTAGGAATGAGAGAGAAGAGGTGGCCATGAAGGCGCAGGCAGATAGAACCACAAGACTTGCTCACTGAACATGCATGTGTTGAGGGGCTGTGAGGAGGGGGTTGCCCTGCAGGAGATCCCCATGTCTGGAGCCTATGGGAGCTGCTTGATGGGGCAGCCTCTCTACTCTAGACGGGAAGTAAGAAGGAAACACGCACTCAGTTTTGGAAACACTGAGTGGGAGAGGCTACAAGGAAGATCCAGTCAGAGATAGGACACCCAGGTGATGTGAGATTTGAGGCTGGCATTCCAGAGAAAGAAGAGGAATGAGATACAAATCTGGAACCATCAACAAAGAGACAGTACAGGCATTTATGGAGGAAAGCAAAGAAGTGAGAACCAGGGTGCCAAGGGACAGACATATCCTCAGTTTTCAATTTTGTGTTTAAGTCAATTTAACACACATTTGCTTAGTCTCTGCCACGTACCAGGAGGGGAACTCAGATCTTGGCTGTGTTGGGGTTCACAGTCTAGATAGAACACTAGCAAAACAGACTTCAATTTAACTGAAACATTATCCAAAGAAGAAATTTAAGGAGAAATTTTAAAAATGCATTTAAATCTGCCAGCTTAGCTAATATTGTTTAGAGTTGTAATACTCTATATTATTGCAAGATTGAAGAAATAAGACACATTCATGTATGACTGTTGGAAATGAACTGGCATAATTCTTTGGAAATATATATGAGTCTTTAAAATAATTATACTTTTTAAAAACAGTAACTCCACATTTTGTGTAGTTTACTTACTTGCATATGGTTTCTTTACACTTAAGTCAGTAAAGAACTATATTGTCCGTTTAATCTAAAACAAACTATTTTCTATAGGTAAAGTTCATTTTCACCTAATTTACTTTGTTTAGTTTTCTGTTTAACTTAGTAAATTTTTACCAAAAAACAAAATAAAACAAAACAGTAACTCCTGGGGCTATGCCAAAGGAACTAATTCCTAATTTTAAAAAATGACAATGCAACTTTCTATACAAAAATGTCTATCACAGGGCGGCGCCTATGGCTCAAAGGAGTAGGTTGCTGGCCCCATATACTGGAGGTGGCAGGTTCAAACCCAGCCCTGGCCAAAAACTGCAAAAAAAAAAAAAAGTCCATCACAAAGTATTTGTAATAACATTTTGAGAATTAGTGGAGTGATGTAATAAATAATGACAATTCTGCTAGGTGGAATATTAAGCCTCCACTGAAAATGATGTTTGAAATAAGTTCATTATTCATGTTATAATGTTCAGTGGGAAAAAAATGACAATTGGTATTATCACAAATGCATTAAAATAAAACCAAAAGCCCATGAGTAGGAAAAAAAAAAGTTACACAGTGTCCCCCAAATCTCCATACACAGGAAAATCATAACAAAGGATATCTTGGAGTGGGAGAGAAGGCTTTGTGTGTGTATAGAAAGAGATGGCTGACACATAAAGAATAATTTGTAAAATTTTGTAATGAATATTTTGTAAATAAAGGTACATTTAGCTGTGATTTCCCATTTTCTCCATGTTTGGTGACTTTTAGGATACTGTGTAGAAGGGAAACATACCACGATTTGAATAGAGGTGTCTTTAGGCAGGAGGGTTTGGTTTTCTTATTCTTTCTTGATTCATTTGATTTGATTCATTCTTCTGCATTTTCCAAATTTGACTCATTCTTTTGTATTTTTCAAATTTTCTGTATAAATATTCAATGACTATTTGATCAGAAAAATAAGCTCTAGCAAATACAGAATGAAGAATGGTGAAGACTTAATGGAGACTCATTGGGATTGAAAGGCATCGTTGAGGGCTCAGAGACAGTGCGTGGACACTCTCCTCCAGGCTTTGAAGACCTGAGGGACCAGCACTGCAGCCCTGTGGATCTGGTGCCCCAGGTCTTGCAGAGACATTTGGGGACCCAGAGCTTTGAACAAGCGGCCAGATGGTCATAACACACCCCTTCAGCTGTTTCTTCCACTTGTATTTTCTCCTATTTCACTGTCTGCTTTGGGAAGGGTAAGATCACCTGGTAAAGTACCCTCTGGACATCTTCACTACTTCATCACTATTGACTGCTCCCCTTAACTCTGTTTCCTGGGGATTGAGGCTCTCCCCTCCTGCTGCAGCCCCTCTGCCCGGCCTAGCCCAGCAAGAGCACAGGTAGGGGAGGGTAGCAGGGAGCGTGCAATTGCTCCGAGACACTCCAAAAGCCCATAAAGTCTGAAAGGTTACGCAAAGACTGAGGCATGAAGAGTGAAAATTCTCCATTCAACAATAATCTCCCTCCCCTCATCTCTTCTTAAAATGGAAAAAAAAAGGGTGCAAGATGACATTAGGCACTTTAAAATATGCAAAATTAGGAGCTGGTGCAGACCTCATTAACACCCGCCTCCAACATCATTAAGATGTTTCCAAGAAAATTAATTGAGAGACTCATTAAAAATAAATTAAGAAAAATGTGTTGCAGAGCGCCTGCACTCAGCTCATAAATCACAGCTCAGAGCTCCAGCCCGCTGCTCCGGCAATTAACTCCAACCTATTTGTTTTATCCTGACTGTGAAAATTAGAAAGCAGACGTGGAGATTAGATTAGGGACGTCTGTCAAGCGGAACTCGGAGTGAATATTTTAGGATACAAAATGGAAACCAGGAAAACAAAGACAGCAGAGATTTCATTCTGAGGGGCTTGTCTTTGAAAAGTGACAGGCAGATGAAGAGTGTTGGAGGGAGGGTGTGGGGAAGGAACACATACTCTCGGGAGGGAGGAAGGGGGAGAGAAAAGAGCAGCCATTTAAACTATTCTGACCAGGAATCGCACAATACATTTGCATTATAAATATAAACAGTTACACATCTCAGGAAAGCTGGCATTGAGACATAAAGTAGATGTTCCCGATGATACTTGCTATGTCATACTTTAATGTTTAGACATATTGTCATTTGGTCTAATCACTCGAAACAGTTACTGGACTCCTGCAAAATGTATGTATCAGTGATGGTTACCTGTTCCTCTATGGGACGTGAGATATGCCAACTTCCTCCCCATATCCCTTATTTAACAACAAATAGCCAACAATTATTGAGTGGCAAGAACTTTGCTGGACTCAACCATGTATGTTATTTCATTTAAATTTCTTTTTTTTTTTTTTTTTGGAGACAGAGCCTCAAGCTGTCACCCTGGGTAGAGTGCCGTGGCATTATAGCTCACAGCAACCTCCAACTTCTGGGCTCAAGCGAGTCTCCTGCCTCAGCCTCCCAAGTAGCTGGGACCACAGGCGCCCGCCACAACACCCGGCTATTTTTTTGGTTGCAGCCGTCATTGTTGTTTTTGGAGGGCCCAGGCTGGATTTGAACCCGCCACCTTAGGTGTACGTGGCTGGCACCTTAGCCGGTTGAGCTATAGGCGCCGAGCCATTTCATTTAACTTTCATAACTCCAAAAAAGAAAACCATTTATGAGATGTGAAAACTGAGGCTTAAAGTAAAGTGATATGCCTGGGAGTTACTCAGCCAGTAAATGTTGGAGTCAGGGTTTCAAACCTTAGACCAGTACAGCCCTCAGTTTTTATTCATTCAAAAGTACATTTTGGGTCACTGTCTTTTTTCAAACCTCAAACTGGAAAGCTTTTTGTTCTTCCTACCCTTCTTTCTTTATCTCTTCCTTCCACAAATATATTTATTGCACACCTGCAATATGCCAGGCATGGCACCAGCTCTGGGGGATTGAATGGTGGCCATGTTGAGTTTGGGCACACAGGAGCTGGTTAAGTCACTGCACACACGAGGACTGCCACAAAGAACACAGTGCAGCTCTTCCCCTAAGCGGCCGGAGGTGATCTGTGAAAATGGTTCGCTATTCTCTTAACCCAGAAAACCCCACAAAGTCTTGCAAATCCAGAGGTTCAAATCTTCATGTTCACTTTAAGAACACAAGTGAAACTGGCCAGGCCATGGAGGGAATGCATATAAGAAAAATCACCAGGTATCTGAAGGACCTCACTTTATAGAAACTGTGTATCATTCTGATGTTACAATGGTGGAGCTGGTAGGTGTGCCCAGGCCAAACAGTGGGGCTGGACACAGGGTCAGTAGCCCAAATAGAGTGCTGAGGTTTTGCTGCACATGCTTAAAAATGCAGAGAGGAATGCTGAATGTAAGGGTTTAGATGTAGATTCTCTGCTCATTGAGCATATCCAGGTGAACAAAGCACCCAAGACGCATCATGGAACTTACAGAGCTCATGGTCACATTAACCCATATACGAGTTCACCCTGCCCCATCAAGATGATCCTTACTGAAAAGGAACAAATTGTTCCCAAACCAGAAGAGGAGGTAGCACAGAAGAAAAAGATATGCCAGAAGGAACTAAGAAACAAAATATGGCACAGGAATAGATGCTACATAAAATAAATGCAAATAACAGTAAAAAACAAAACAAAGCACACACAAACAAAAAGTACCCAGTGTGAAATGGAACAGTGGCTGTGCCTGTCACTCGGGTCATTTATTGACTGCCCAGTGAGCACCCCAGATGTTGGACTATGGCTCTCCTGCTTACCAGCTGTGAGATGTTTGTTAAGTTACTTAAATTCTCAGTTTCCCTGTCTGTAAAATGGGAATAGTATTAGTACTTACCTCAGAGGTTTTGTTTTGCTTTGCTTTGTTTTGTTGTGGGGGACAAAATGGTAAAATCCATGAGAAGCCCTTAGCAAAGTGCCTGGCTCAGGGTAAGCGCAGAGTAAATGTCAGTGGTTATTATTTCAAGGTGACATTTAAGTTGGCTCTTAAAGGAGCAGCAGAAATTCAATCAGAATTCTGTATCTGGGGACACTTGAAGCCTTATGGGTGGCATTTAAAATTATTTGGATCTTTCAAGTAAAAGGGGGAGTGGGGAATCTTGGGCATTAATAAGGAGCAAGCCAGATTGTCACGACACACAGCCTCACTGAGGGAGGATGTGTAGCTCTGGGCTGTGAATGAGCCTGGTGTGTAGCAAGGCAAGAAGTGGGTGGCAGCTTTGCTTCCTGTTCTCCAAGTCATTTCAGATGCATTGGGGAAAAATCTCCTTGTACAAAGGAGGAGCATTAATGTCAGGAAAGTGCATGATATCACAGCATTTCCACGCCCCCTTTCCACCTTGCCGAGGGAACCGCTGTGGATTAGTAGTCAGTGCACCGGCCTCAGCGACAGTACAGTGGATTGCATTTCATTTTTTCACTCTGTTTTCATCTAATTTTTAAAAGACTAGGCATATTCTTGATTGCAGATCTGTTGGCCCATCCTTACTTGCAAGGCTGTAATAACCCAGGTGATGCCAATATTCAAACTGATACGCAGCCAGATGTTCTGATATGGTCTTAACAGTTATAGCTGGTGTTCCTTGTGACCAGTTGGTGACGTGCTGTAAAGAATTATTCAGTATTTTGAATATAGGGTTAGACCAAGGTAAAGTTTGAAATCCATGAAACGTGAGAATGAACTATTTCCTTGTTAGTAGGTCACCTGCCCAAATCAGAAGTGAGGGACAACAGGCTGGCTCTAGTGAGTACTCCAGACAGAAGAAGGCCTAAAATTAGTAGACCAACAAAGACACAGTGATGGGGCTGCAGGACAATCCTGGGCACTAGGAACCCATCAGAGGATGAAGTTATAGGAGTTACTCTCTGAACCTGCAAAGATTATTCTGAAAGGAATACAATCATAATGGAAAATTATTAGCTAACACTAGACATTTCCTTCTTAAAAGTTCCTGTCTCTAGCTTAAAGCTTAGAGATCTACTGAAGGGCAAATACCTGGGAAAGATAACATTGTAACCTCTGAGCAGACAGAATGAATTTCACACCCTTTCCGGATGACAGATTTTGACAGCGGAAAGGAAGTAAACACAATGACTCCGGACAGCACAAGGGAGGTACTGCCTCGAGCTCTCCAAAGCGGCAAAAATAAAGCCAACCTATTTCAGACATTTTCCAAGGGCTGGGCTGCTGATGGAAACACTTGAGAAGTAGCATCTTCACCTCTGTCTTCTCCTTGACCTCATGTCCAAATAGATGCCATGTTCCGTGGATTCTCTGTCCTCCATATCCATCTATCCTTTCCATCCCTGCCCTCCTGCCCACCCTGCTTTGACTTTCACTCATCAGGCCTCTTTCAACAGCTTCTTAGTGAGTTTCCCCTCCTCCAGTCTCTCCCCCTTCACTCCACTGACTTATACTTGTCAAACAGCCTAGATGAAATCAAGTTATGCCTCTGCCCCAAGCTTTTGATAGCCATGGAATAAAGTTTAAGCTTCTCAACTTTGCCACCTGGAATCTGGCCCCAGTGATTTTTTGGGGCGTATCTTCATGGTTTCCTCCTTTTCTAATTATACACCTTTTTGATTTTTGCCCAACCAGACTACTGTCTGTTCCCCAAGCACACCCCGTGTGTCTCCATGCCTTTTACTCCCTCTTCCTCAGCTCATCTCCACCTAAAAAATTTAACCTTTTCTTCAAAGCCCAGCCCAAATGCTCATTTCCATAAAGCTGCTATGACCTTGCCCTCTTCCAAGCACCACCTCAGAGAGAAGGAATTTACTTTTAGAGTTTGCACAGTGCCTGCCACTACTTATCGAATGACTAAATAATTGCTCATAGCAATTATCCCATTGTCTCTAACACCTCAGCTGGTTGCAATACATGGATTGATCTGTCACCTCACTTGATTCTAAGCTTCCTGAAGATAGGAAACATACATTGTTTGTGTCCCCCACAGAAACTGCATCTTGCACATTGTAAGGGCTCCTTAAATTTTGTCATACTTTACTTACACATTATTTTATTTGCTCTGGGTTATTTACATAAACAAACATATAGTTCTGCTTTTAATAACGAATTAATGTCATCGTGGATTAATTTACTTGTGAGACACAGTGGTGGAACTGAGACCATCTCCTCAATTTCTGGTCCAATGTTCTTTGATCTGTTATATTTTATCCATATGCCAACATTCCTCAAAGAACTAGAAGATTTCAGAACAGTTACTTGTCTATCTAAAAGAAGATAGCCGACTGGAGAGGCCATATCGGAGAGGGATGAACCATGCGCTATCTCTACAGACCAAATGACCACAGAAGGTATCAGTGCTGGTCATGCATGAGATACCTTGTTCTACTTTGCCTCTGAGGTCAAGCTGACCGCCTTGGGTCACCCTTTTATCTCAGGATGGCAGGGAAATTTAGAAGTCAATAGCCTCTCACAAAATCCTAGCAGCTCCTGTGTAGACATAATCATCCTCATAATGCCTATAGAAGCTAGAGAAGCAGTCCCACTTTGAGACATCAGACCAGGCTGTAGAAGAACAAATCACCACAGTGTGTTCCTTCACCCGACACACACACACACACACACACACACACACACACACACCCCAGCAGCAGTAACATGTGGGTCTTCCTGGGCCAAAATGTTTCCCAGTTACCTATAATGATTCTCTGAAACACCCTGCCCAACTTCCTCTTGTCAGTGCTGTATTTCCACTGACTATGGTCATTTCTAGTTGGAGGATGTACCCTGCACTGTGCAATCCACCCTCTCTGTCAGACTACATATTTTTATGCTTTATTATCCAATCGGACTGGCCAGGCTTTGTGAGCAGGGTCTGAGTATACCCCTGGGAATTCTGTGGTTACTAGATTATTCTGGACTGTGGCTGTCTTTCAGTATCTCATAGGTATTATCCAGTGTTTCGAGTGATAATAATTAGAGCAATTAGCATGGCCAAGAGCTTTGGGCTGATTTATTCTCTTAAGCTCATACGCAGGTAGGAAAGGTTGAACTGCCCTGGTTCTGTCAGGGTCTAAATAGCACTGAGGCTTCCACTGCTTAGTCAAGCATTTCTGGGGTTAATTTTCATTAAAATGACCCTGACACTAATGACAAGTGACTGTTTCTGCCCCCATTTGCAATTTTATAATAATGTCCTTTTGTTTGCTTCTCACTAAAGGATACAGAGACATTGCCCAAAGCTCCCATTTGTCCCCATTACATATCATGTTTAATTTTAATTTCAGAAATTATTTCTTAATAAGATCCTTGTCTCTCTTTTAGATCATAAAATATTTGAGGGCAAAAATTACGTTGTTTTGGTAACTAGTACAGTAGGTAGTGGAAATGATAAAACAAATAAACAAAGAGTTCCACATCTGAGCTAACAATATTCTAAGGATTCACAAAGGAACATTTGGATTTGAATCTGGCCACCTTTTGTGAGTTCCTCAACCCTTGATCTACATCGGCAAAAATGGGGATAGTAATGTTCACCTAAAAAGGTTTTAGTGAAGATAAGACAAGGAAAATTCTTTTGAAAGTACCCAGCAGTGCTCAGATGTCAAATGCATCTGATCGTATTATCATATTTCCAGATAGCCAAGACCCAATCAAAGAACCCACCCTCCCTAAATGCCCATGAAAATGTAACTAAACCAGGAAGAATTTCATATATTTCTTTTATGCCCCTTTGCCTGATTTCATTTGTACTAAAAAAACTATAAAATTTAGTGTTTTTAGGAATTATAAAGAGTACTTAGCTTAATTTCCTCATTTAATAGGCAAAGAAACTGAGATTCAGAGAAGTTAACATCAAGGTTATGTAGTGAATAATTAGCCTGGGCTGATTCCCCTTGCACCTTGCACATGTGATAGCCTGTGCTGTTATTCTGCAAGGTGTGCTAAAGAACTGATCTTTCCTGTTGAGGCTCAGTTGAGAGTGACCAATGACAGCAATTCACCTTGAATTTTTTTTTATAACTTTTTGTTATGCTTCCAACAATTAAAGGAAAACATGTTCATTCTAGAAAATTTGGAAGAAAAATGTAAAAAAGAAAATTAAAATTGCCTACAATCCATTGCATAATTTTAACTTTTTAGCATGTTTAATAAAATTGGGATGATTCCATACACGTTTTTGTACTTGAGTTTTAAAAAATTTGACATTATTCTATAGACATTTCCTGCATCTCATTAAACAGTCTTTGAAAATATGGTTATAAAAGACTATATATAATTCTTTCATGTGGATTGAACATAGCTGGAGAGCCAGAATGGTGTGCCCTTAACGGTCAGACAGACATGGGATGGAATCCCAACCCCATCCCTTAATGGCTGGGTAATGCAAAACTAGCTACTTATCCTCATTAAGCCTTAGTCTTCACATCTGCAAAATATTGATTATACTCGCCACATGTGGTTTCTATCAAGGTTAATTGATGTACACACAGTAAATACTCAATAAATGGTAGGTATTTACTGTTGTTATTATTTTATCCCATTCTTATTATTGGACATTTAGGTTGTTTCCAGTTATAAAAAAACACTGGGCAAAATATCTTTCTAACACCCACCAGGGTAACCTATCCGAAATATAAATTTGTTATGGCTGCTCCTAAGCTTAGAAACTTCTCTAGCCCTCCATCAAAAGTTTTCAAACTTTCTTTTCAGCAGGGGAAGCCTTCTGCTAAATACCTTATGTAAAATTTCCCTGAGAGCTTGGGTTGTGCCAGAGGTAGGGTTGACAGCCTGGACCAATTCCCAGTCCTGCTCCCCTCCTTGTGGACATTGGCCCCTAATGCTTCTCTGAGAAACACTAAGGCTTCTCTGGACACAACAGGAGAAGCTTTGAACTCCTGGGTAAATGGGAAGCTCCAGTTCTTGGTGTCCTAAATCCCCAAGCTGTTTGTTCCAGAAAGACTCTGATGTAGTTTGTTTTCTTATGACTTTCCTAATGTTGCCACTTCTGTCTGAATGTTCTTAACCCCCATCTTCCCAAGGCTAACACCTACAACTATCTCAGCCGCACATCACTTCATCTAAGAAGCCATCCTTGGCTTGGGCTGGTAAGATACTCTTCTTTGTTTCTGGGATACACAGTCAAGTTCTTTATCATGGTAGGTTCCACATCCCCCTGGTGCTCTGGACCGTGAGCTCTTAGAGACTATAGTTTAGTTATAGTTGTATTCCCAGTCCCAAGGATAGTGTCCAGTACTGGTAAATGTTCACTAAAACTATTTGCTAAATCCACAAACTTATAAATACATTTTGGAGTGCCTGTATGACTATTTCCTTAGAATACTGTGCAGAAGAGGATTACTGCAAAGGGTCCACAGGTATGTACATTTCCAGGCCTTTTGATGTACTCTTAGATTTATTACAAAAATTGTAAGACATTCATTTGAAAAATGACTGTCAAAAAAAAAAAAAGAAAAAGAAAAATGACTGTCTCTCCTATGTCCATTAGTATTTGCTACTTGTGTTTGGGGGCATAGCAAAAAATGACAGTTATTGAGCCACAATTGGCTATTTTTTGTGGCATCTGATTTGGATGAAGTAGACAGAGGTATTGGCACTTGGAGTGAGTGACCAGTACAGACTGGGGCACTAAAAAATGTTGCTGTCCAATAGCACATATTACGAGATGGCAGGAGATACACATTGCCAAAGGATGGTGACTTTAGCCACTTTTCATCCACGTAATTTCTCTGAGCCTATTTTCTCATCTGTAAATGAGTTTAATGATACCTCTTAGGGGGTCATGTGATGACAGAATTGAATCAAATGGGCTGACACATAAAATCCTAATACATACATTTGTGTGCTTTTATAAATGTTAATGAGGAGAGCTCTGGACTATACCAGGAGAACAGAGTACCAAGTTTAGGAAACATTTAAACTGATCTCTTTGATGGGCTTTGCTTTTCATAAAATCCCACGATGTCCCCATATAAACTGTTAGGATATAACCAGGTTACCCCATTTTATCACATGAAAGATAGAGAAACCAAAACTATAAAAATCTTACACTTTCAGGGTAAGCTGGATCAATTGAAATGGCTCTAAGACACTTCAAAATACTACACTTAATCCTATGGTTTTCGTTACTTATATGGCCATGACTTCAAACATCCAAATCTCTAGCCCAGAGCTCTCCTGAGTTGGTTCATATATCCAACTGCTTGGATGATCCAGGTATGTGGTAAACTCAGGGTGCTCATCTCCTCTCTCCTATGTCTGTCCAAATTTTCTCTTCCTGCTATCTTCCTGTCTCATCAGCACCTACTTTGTCACCTCAAGCCAAAAACCTGGGGATCACCACCATCTACTCTTCCCCCATTCTCACCCTCACCTCTATTAGTCAGCCCCAAACCCTGTTGTTCTAACCCTCAGTCCCTCTCATGCTCATCCCATCTTCTCTATGACTGTCACTGCTCTGGGTCACCCCTCATTGCTTCTTGCCTGGATGGCTTCAGGAACCTCCTGACTAGTCTCCTGGATTCTGGTCTTGCTCCCTCCATCCCATCACTCACAGTCCTGTCATAAGCATACAATCAATCTGGAAGAAAAGAAGCTATAAACGGCAATAGATATCAATGTCTTCAAAGCGTGTTCTTTAAAAAATATGATGTCATAGGTTAAGACATAATCAGTTAAACATAGTTCTCCTGGAGACAGGTTGACTGCTCGGTATGAGAATCAAATGAAATATAGCAATGAATGATGTATCAGTGCACTTGAAATAACAGTCGTGGTGAACCGACATTTATAGATTGTGCAGAGATGATGTGGAGGTGATGCTGGAAGGGCATGGCGCTTAAGGTGAACTTCTCCAGTGTCCCGGGGGCCACATGGTCTTTGTGAACATGGCAGAGAGAGGATCATTTGCTAAAATCGATTATAGGAGCCAAAGTCATAACCAACAGAACAAAACTTTTGTCTGCTAAAAAAGATAAATGCATTATTACAGTAGCTTTTAGCCTCCTTTTAGGAGGCTTCCTTGGTTTCATGACCACAATGAACCCCCCAATATGAGGGGCTTTGAATAAAGTTATCAGGGCCTCAACCCATCTACTGCCTGCAGTTAGGGGACAATGATCTAAGTTTAGCACGATCAGAGAAAATGGCAGTTGAGTATCAAATGGAATGGAGACTGGAAAAAGGCTAACAAGACTAGCAAATAAGTAGAGATGAGACATGGTGTTTTAGTGTTTCTCAAACTATGTGTAGCAAAGACCAGTTTAACTGTCTAAACCCTCATGGACTAACATTCTTGAAAACATAATAAAATTAATATTGCAAAAAGGAAATATAAAAAACACAAAATATAAGGCCTACTTACAAAAGCTAGATTACACAGATATAAAATTATTCTACCAAGCTGCTATCAAATTTTCTAAATGCTCATTCCTAATTTTTGTATTTATCTTATCACAAACCAGTAATAAACAGTTCACAGACAGGAACTGGTCCATAGACCACACTTGGAGTAGGACTGCTTTAAAGAATTTGTTAAAGATATATGGGAAAGATTTTTCTCACAGAGATAATCTCCTGGGAAGTCACCAATCTTTTAATTGATATTCAAGTACCTTTGCTTCAAAGACTGAAACATTTGGCTGTTTCGGTCTTGGAGAACTTCCATCATTGGTCAAGCTAAGTTGAGACCATTACCATGAAAAAATGCCTATCAAACTGGATGAGCCCCAAGTCAACCTCTGGAAAAACAGTTGTTGCTTGGATTAAAAACCCTCATCAGAGAATATTTAAGCTGTGAATATAATTTTCACTGTATTGTTTTAGCAATGGATTTTTTAGTCAATCAACCATTAAGAATGTTCCTCCATCCCTATCAGATCTCAATCAATTATCATGATGTCTGATTTGATAGGCTGATAGTCATAGCCATAGAAACTCTAGAGATAAGGCAGGTTCCTTTAGACTCTATTGAACAATAAATATCCATCACACACAAGTTATATGCAGGCTTCTTGTTGTCCTTACTCCAAATACAAGAGCAGCTATCTCTCTCTGGAAAAGATACACACAGGCTATGTTTAAACAGTAGATCGAAGATCTCAGATTCTCAGGTCGACTACTGTGTTAGGTTAAAAGGGCTAAGAAATACTGATGAAGTAGGGATCATCAAAAGAAAAAAAAAATGGACAGAGATATTTATTACCTAGCCCTTAAAACCTTGTTCACAGATAAGCTGTGCTCAACCTATGGCTTGGAACCCCATCACAACACACATTTAATGCGACTATCATGGGCTGTTTCTCATTATGGCCAATGGTGAAATGCTAGGGGTAACTTTAGAAATAAGGAAATGGATATAAGGCATGAAGAGGATAAGAATTAATTTCTTTTTATTTTGTTTTGCTTTGTTTAGCAGGCCCTGGCCAGGTTTGAACCTGCCACCCTTGTGTACAGGGCCGTCGTTCTAACCATTTAGCTACAGGTGCCCAGCCTATAAGAATTAATTCCTATATCAAACTCTAATTTGAGGGTGCTGACATGCAGGGGTTGGAGGAAGAAGATTGGGAGGAGATAGCCCTCAAGAGGTGAAAGACAGAAATCCCGTGGAAGTGACAGTTCAGGTCAGCAAACACACATGGGATAAACATGTTCTAAGTGTTGAGGATTCAGAATAGCAAAATACTGTCTCTGTTTTTATGGTCTGGTGTCAGAAGCAGATCTATATACAAATTATTGCAAAATGGTGGGAGATGCTGAAACAGGAGTTTGTACAAGGTACAGATGTTGTACAGCTGAGAGAGTGATTAACTCTATCAGGTAAAACTGTAAGAAAATATCAAAACTTACAAAGTCATTTATATTGGCAAAGTGACTCTCAAAATGTTAAGGTAAATCATTTCTACAAATGGCTAAAAACAAAAACTAAGGCCTAATTTACCTTAAGTATGCACATACACTTCCCACTGGTAAGGATTTAGGTTAAATACCCTTCATCAGGATAATTCCCTTCTACCAAAAATTATACATACCAACACCCCTTACCCTAACCCCAAACTGCCTGGCAAAATGCTGTTTAAGTAGAATCAAGTCTCTAGGAAAGAACTATTTTGAGTGAGTGATGGAGGGATCCACAAAAAAGCAAAAAATGATTGGATGAAAGAAATGAGTTTTACTCGGCTCACCCTATAACCCGTTTGGGCTCTGATACTTCTAGATTTGCTTAACAAATATGCAACAGATATAGAATATATATATATAAATAT
>NW_003852442.1:11149476-11159736 GCF_000181295.1 Otolemur garnettii
CATCTATCTATCTATCTAGCTACTTTTTTTTTGGCCAGGGCTGGGTTTGAACCCGTCACCTCTGGTATATAGGGCTGGTGCACTACTCCTTTGAGCCACAGGTGCTGCCCCAGTTATAGAATCTTTATGGCTGGTTGGTAACAGAAAGAATAAATGACTACTAATACTAATGTCCTTCATTACTTCTGTTATTTATTTATTTTTGAGACAGAGTCTCAAGCTGTAGCCCTAGGTAGAGCTAGGGCTATAGTGTCATAGCCCACAGCATCCTCCAACTCCTGAGCGCAAGCGATCCTTTTGCCTCAGGTTTTCTATTTTTAGTAGAGATGGGGGTCTTGCTTTTTCTCAGGCTGGTCTTGAACTTGTGAGCTCAAGCTATGCACCCACCTTGGCTTCCCAGAGTATTAGGATTATAGGCATGAGCCACCATGTCTGACTTCTGTTATTTTTTAATAACAACATACATAGAATTCAACCCCTTAAAGCATAAACTTTAATAATGTTTACTATATGTACAGAGTTGTATAGCCATCACCACTGTCTAATTTTAGAATTTTTTTAATCAGAAGAATCTTAACCCACTAGCAGTCATTCCCCATTCTCTCCTCTTCCAAAACCCTGGCAACCACTGCTTTACTTTCCATCTCTATGGATTTGCCTGCTCTGAACATTTTTTTTTTTTTTTTGGAGACAGAGTCTCACTATGTTGCCGTAGGTAGAGTGCCATAGTGGCACAACTCACAGCAACCTCCAACTTTTGGGCTTCAGCAATTCTTTTGCCTCAGCCTTCCAAATAGCTGGGACCACAGGCACCCGTGACAATGCCTGGCTATTTTTTTGTTGCAGTTGTTTAGCTGGCCAGGGTCAGGTTCAAACCCGCCACCTGGTGTATGTGGCTGGTGCTGTAACCACTGTGCTATGGGCACTGAGCCACCTGCTCTGAACATTTCATACAACTGAGTCATACAACACATGCCTTTTGTGCCTGGCCTCTTTCACATAGTGTGGTATTTTTAAGGCTTATCCATGTTGTAACAGGCATCAGTACTTCACTCCTTTTCAAAGCCAAATAATATTCCATTACATGGGTATACTATACGTTGTTTTTGTTGTTGTTGTTACTCATGAAGTTTGGTGCCATAACTAAGTAATTATTGTCTAACCTAGAGTCAGGATTTATTCCTGTTTGTGTGTGTATGTGTTTTTTCTTGGCTTACAAAAAAAAAAGAAGGAAGAAATTTATTTCTCACATTTCTGGAGGCTGGGAAGTCCAAGATCAAAGTGTCAGCCAAAGCAGTCTCTTGGGAAAGCCTACTCTTTGGTTCCCAGATGGGACCTTCTCACTGGGTCCTCCCATGGCAGAAGCTCCTCCTCTGTTTTCTTCTGAGATTGTTATAGTTTTAGCTCTTACATTTAGGTCTACGATCGCTTTTTAGTTAATTTTTGTATGTAGTGTGCCTTTTGCATGTGCATATCTAGTCATCTAAGCCTCATTTGTTGATCAGATTATTTTTTTCTTCATTAAATTTTCATAGCACCCCTTTTGAAAATCAATTGATGATAATGTAAGGGAAAACTTAGATGCTCATTTCTATTCCATTTATCTATACCAGGGATCCTCAGACTTTTTAAACAGGGGGCCAGTTCACTGTCCCTCAGACCATTGGAGGGCCAGACTGTGGGCCCTGGGACCAGTCGGCTGCTAAGCAGGACAGGCAGAGGCAGCAAAAACACCCTGTGGGCCGGATAAATGTCCTAGGCGGGCCACATGTGGCCCGCAGGGTGCAGTTTGAGGACGCCTGATTCTATCTTTACACCATTACCACACTGTCTCGATAACTACAGCTTTGGAGTAGTTTGGTTATAAGGAAATGTGAGTTCTCTGACTTTCTTCTCTTTCTTTTTTTTTTTTTTTGAGACAGGGCCTCAAGCTGTCCCCCTGGGTAGAGTGCCGTGGCATTACAGCTCACAGCAACCTCCAACTCCTGGGCTCAAGCGAGTCTCCTGCCTCCGCCTCCCAAGTAGCTGGGACCACAGGCGCCTGCCACAACGCCCGGCTATTTTTTGGTTGCAGCCGTCATTGTTGTTGGGCGGGTCCGGGCTGGGGATTCGAACCCGCCACCTTAGGTGTACGTGGCTGGCGCCTTAGCCGGTTGAGCTATAGGCGCTGAGCCACTTTCTTCTCTTTCAAGAGTATTCTGGCTATTCTGGTTCCTCATATGCATCTTAGGATCAGTTTATCAATTCTGGAAATTAGTCATCCGAGGTTTTGATAGGGATTGTGTTGAATATGTAGATCAGTTTGGCAAGTATTGCCATCTTGACAGTATTAAGTCTTCCAGTCCATGACCATGGGATGTCTTTCCATTTAGTTAGGTCTTTAATTTCTTTCAAAATGTTTTGCAGTTTTCAGTTATAAGTTTTGTACTTCTTTTATTATATTTGTTCCCAAGTATTTTATTTTTAAAATACTATTGTGTGCATAAATGGAATTGTCTTCTTAATTTCATTTGTTGATTGTTCCTTGCTAGAGTACAGAAATACAATTTACTTTTTTGGAGGTGGAGGGAGGGACAGAGTCTTTCTCTGTTTCCTGAGCTAGAGCATAGTGGCATCGTCATAGCTCACTGCAACCTCAAACTCCTGGGCTTAAGCGATTCTCCTGCTTCAGTTTCTCAAATAGCTAGGACCACAGGCGTGCACCACCACACTTGGCTAACTTTTTAAATTTTTTATTCCTTGTAGAGACGTGTCCTCGCTACGTTGCTCAGGCTTATTTGAATTCCTAGCCTCAAGTGATGCTCTCACCTCAGCCTCCCAAAGTGCTAGAATTACAGGTGTGAGCCATAGTGCCCAGTTGATTTTTCTTTCACAATGTTTTGTTGGCATCACAAAGTGTACTTGACTTTGTATCTACTTGATTCTGGCCAATTTTATGTGTCAATAACCAACTGCTCGATTCTTTCTAGACATGCTTCATTTTAGATTTGATTATAATATCTTGAATTGTCAGAGTTCTGTGGGAGAGCCTATTCACGGGCAACTTCAGGAACCATGAAGCTCCTGCTATATTTTGAGCATTGCTACAAAAATATGGGCTTTATTGTATAGACAGAGATGGTCTTCAAACCATGGGACAACCAAGCCTGTTTTCTAAAATGAGAACCACTCTCTCTAGTCCAGTGGTTTTCAACCAGGGGTGATTTTGCTTCCAAAGGGACACGTGGCAATGTCTAGAGACATTTTAATTGTTATAACTTGGAGGGAGGGTGTTACTGGCATCTAGTGGATAGAGGCAAGGAACGGTACTAACCATCCTAAAATGCATAGGACAACCTCCTTTCTATTTCTCCTTCCTCCCTAGCAAAGAATTATCTATGCTAACATGTTATTAGTGTTGAGGTTCAAAAATCCTTTTCCTTACAATACCATTGAAATTGAAGGCTCATTAATACTCCTGATGGCTCTCTAGGCAAAAACAAAGATAACACGTTTCCGTGTTTACCCCACCAGCCGCACGTATGTTCTTCAAATTTTTCTTCCCCAGAAGCAAAAAGTAGGATCAGAGAGACTATAAGAGACCATTTGTTTTTATATTTGAAGGAATCACAGTTTGTTTTTAGTAACTCTTTCATTGTCTATTGACCACTACATCTCTATTCTCTATCCTCCATCTTCCTTGTTAAGATTTTTTTATACTATACATAACATTTCGATCCCTTGCTTTATCTCCCAGAAGATTCATAAACACTTTCTCAATTTTTACAGATTTTATTTTTTACTGTTTAATTCTTAGTGGGGTCTTTCTTTAGATGCTTTTAGAAGGAACAACAGAGCTACGGGGATGTCCTAGTTGGTTTCTAACAATGTCTGGTTTTGTCATTATTATCATCTAGTGGCTTCAAGAATGTTCCTATTGTCGTTAGGTGTTTGTGAAGAAAATCCATGAGATTTAACATTACAATAGGAGTTATAGTGGAGAGCTGGGGGGTTTGTGGCCCAGGACCTTAGGCTCTGCAGGCCCTAGGGAGCTATTTTGATAAAAATGTACAAAACATTTTATCTAGAGATTAATCTAACGGGGGCAGCGCATGGCAGAGGGAAATACAAATTATAGATGCAAAAATGTCTACCAGGTCATATCAGGTAGACCTTTGTCTGGATTCTAGAAAAAGAAAAGGAAATGCTGTTTCTTCTTAGTTTCAGCTGTGTCCTTAGTTTACAGAGCCTAGGAAGGATTTCAGTGACTCTGAGGCTGAATATGACTGAATTATTCTATTCTATTCTTGGCCAGTTCTAAGTGTCTCCACTAATTTTCTAAAAGTAGGGCAATTCTGCCTTCTAGTAGAATTCCTGACTAGACATCATTTTGTCAGATGTTCTATTAACAGTTTGCTTTCCTTCATTTTATAGCATATTCCATTTTGTTCCTTTGTAGTGTGGTTGAAAATGTATATGATTCCTTAGCGCTTTCCTTTTCCATCACGATGTCTGCACTTGAATCATGGTTTTGCCTAGCTGTAGAGATTTGATTCTTTTAATGGGGGGCAAAAAAAGCATGCTACAGCAGAAAGCATGCCAGCCTGGGAGTGAGACCCTGGACGCTTGTCTGGCATCTGCTGCCCTCTGGCTGAGTGGCTTAGGACAAGTCACTTCCCTGTTGCTTTGGTACACATAGTGTTGTACAAAAGATCTCTAAGGGGCCACTTCCATTTCATATAGTCCCTATATTTTGAATCTTATTTTATATACATGTAAGAACAGTAACACAATAACTATATATTTTCTTCTTTCTCTGCCTATTTTGCAACTGTGTGTGTATGTGTGTATATATGAGAGAAGGAGAGAGGCAAAGGTTGTGGGACTAGGGGTAAAGAGACAATGGACTAGTTAACCTTGGCAGACAATACCAAGGAGTAATAATCTGTAAACATAACTTGTGTTCAAGAAGATATACAGGTATTTGAAAACTCCTTTTCAGGAAATATGTAAGTATTCATCATGCTTGCAAAATAGCATTCTCAAAAATGTCATTCCCTCCCTCCCCCAGGACAGATAAAGTACCTGCAGCCTGTGACCGGCCACTGAAACAGCCATGAAAACCCTCGTGCTTTTAAAAAGAAGGACAAAGCTTTGAAGCTTCTGCTTTAAATCGCCCCAGCGTCTCCCAGCTGTAATGAGGACAGCATTTCCCTAGTCAAAACATCCTGGTTCTATTTATAGGTGTTCACTTCTCTGAATAATAAACAGAAGTAGCAGGCTATTCTCATATTATATCATATTCCTTCAACTACCCTACTATTTAATACAATGCCAACAATTAAAAAAAAAAAAGAATCCAGAGCCACAATACATAACAGTGGGTTTAGTTCATTACCTTAGAGAAGACACTGACTGCCATATATTCGAATAGTGGACACTCTGCAATATTATTTGATTGGCCTTTGTCTACCTCAGGTTTCTAACATCTCCCTTACTATTTCCTGGGGGTGGAGGGTGGGGGGTGGGGAGGTCACTTCTTTAAATGATTTCAGAAATATCCAATCTCCTTAGTTGAAGGGAGACTGTATTCATCTGCAAATAACGTCCCTGAACTGATGTTGCTTTAAATAAGGATGGCAGACAATACAGCATCCACAGAGACAGCCGCAATTAACTTCTATTCCTTTTCAAATGTAAGTTTGTGCTAGGTTATTTAACGGACCGCAATGTATTCACTAGGTACAGAATCCATACCCCTGAACGGCTGGTGCTTAATTCCATCCCTCCAGTCTGTTTTAACTAAGACGTTTCCTCCTGTGCGTATAATCTTCATTATCATAGAAGTTATTTTTAATTTATAATTAACATAGTCTCCTTCTCATTATGTACGCCTTGATCGACTTGGACCCTCCGGACAATTCTTGTCTGGCGCGGTGCTGGCTGCATCCTGCAGTTCTTAAAATGTGCAGTAGGTGTCTATCTTAGCCTTTCCTTCATCCTTCCTCCTCTTCTCCTCCCTGACACTGTGATATAGTGCATAATTCCAAAATGGCAGCTTTTTGAAAATTCACCTTGATTATCAGACATTAAAAGTGACTCATCCCGCAGTGACTGTCTGGCAGAAGGGATGGGATCAGACAGCAAGACAATGAGGGGACTGGGCACATTAGCGCACTAGATTACAGAGCCCATCAAAAATACCTTTGTTCTGTCAAAGATCCAATCATTTACTAGTAGTGTTCTGCAGAGGAGAAAGAATGAGAGAGGAAAATCCACCAAACAAATAAATTAAAAAAGTCATCTATGAATTTAAAATCTCCTCAGTTCTCTTTATTGCAAGAGGGGAGGGAAGTGTCTGATCAACCATCTTAAAAGAAGGAAAGATGGAGGCTATACTTCTGAAACGGGAAACTATAGAATCCTTTCTTTTAGTGGCTATCAAATTTTCTACACTACTTTCTGTTCTTTGGGAAAAAGGGAAATTGGCCAGTTAATGGGGTTTGGTCTTGACTATATCTGTATTCAGCCTGATTTCCAGAAGAATATTTAAAAGACAAATTATTTCATGATTAGAACATTCATTCTCATTAAAAGCAAAGCTTCTGATTTCTATCATGTTACCTTATTGTGTTAACTAAGAAATACGTGATGGGTGAGAGGGGGAAAAATACATGTAAGGGCCATTGTTGATAAATACTTTATAAGCATCTAAACTAGCCCATAGAAAAAGGGAGTAGGAATCTTTGAAAAGAGAAGAACACATGCATTCTTGCATCGAGCATGTGTGTTTGTGTGCAAAGGGGAGGAGGGAACTGGAGAAGGAGGGAACTGGAGAAGGAGGGAGGAGAGAGATGAAGGCATTCATATGGAGCCCTGGGTGGGTGTGTAACTGGGTGAGATGTGTGCTGAATCGTCAGCATGACTGCAAGCCTGGCGAGTTTGTCTGATTCTCCAAGGAGACAAAATACCCAAATGGGAGGTTGGTGCCTGACTTTCTTCTTTTTTTCTTTTTATCATTTTCATCATTTGCCTATGAACTCAGAGGAGCAGTTTATCAGTCATGGAAAATGCCCCCAAGGGGCCCAGATCAAAGGCAGGCTTTGAATTGTGTACTTAGGTGGATCTCCCTGCCAAAGACATTAATGCGATTAAAACACAAATTCCATAAACAATTATTTTCCATCTGTTTAGCAGTAATAATAGTGATGCTA
Organism: Otolemur garnettii; assembly: GCF_000181295.1. Lineage (NCBI taxonomy): Eukaryota > Metazoa > Chordata > Mammalia > Primates > Galagidae > Otolemur > Otolemur garnettii. The sequence goes on from NW_003852442.1 coordinate 11,156,670, forward strand.
TGTGCCATTAAAAGCGTCCTTTGCTTACAAAGATGTACGGAGTGAATTCAAATGCTCTTCTGCTAAAGCACTTTGGGAGCATTTGAGAGGTCTTATTTGCTAGCAGGACAGAAGAGAGGCCACTGTCACCATGCAGGGATTTCTTGATAAGAATGGCTGTATTTTAACTGTCATTTGGAAAATACATTCATTAAAACAACTCCCTGCATCCTTCCAATTGTGCGATATACTTGGGCTTTGTCATTTCTCAGCCTTGCTTCCATGTTTATTTCTACTATCAGGTACAGAAAACCTACCCCTCTTTTTGTCTCTCTTAATTATTCCCAGCACCAATGGCTTCATTCCTTTATGGATGGAAGGAGGCAGATTCAGCAGGACTACCTGGTCTCAATGGCTCAGTAACAGTTACACATCCAGAGATCCATTTGTGTGTGTTTGGATTCACAACACATACTCTGAGCAGGGAGAAAGAGAAATCTATAGGCTTTAAAAATCTCTGCCTAAACCAGACCAAGAGATTAAAGGGGAGGGCAAAAGGGGAGGGCCTAGACCAATTTCCACACACCAGCACTCGCAATACAGGGATAGATTCCTGAAAGAGAGACTGGCAGAGAGTTTTCATCAGTGGAATTTTAATGAGCCCTAAAGGTTAGCCTTCGACTTCGTTAAAAAACAGCGCGAGAGATAATTTCCAATTTTCAGTGTTTATAGAATAGTGGCTCCTTGGTCATAATGAAATTCTGAGACTGTCTTGAGCCTATTCTGCATGTCCAGCTGATGCTGAAACACAAACCATCAAAAATTATTAAATGTGTGCTCAAAATCAAATGTGGAAGAAATAAAAAGAGGAAGACATTTTGCAAATTGAAATGATCACATTAACCTCCTCTGGTGAAATTGGTTCAGTCAAATGAAAAATACTTATTTTTAAAAAAAAAAACGATGCACAGATATTTTTAGCTATTAAGAGGGTAGTGATTATCGTAATATCAAAATGGACAGAGACAAGAAATAAGGGAGCTTATAAACAAAAGAGGGAAGCTCCTTTCCCAGCAGCTAGAGACCTATGTAAATGGGTTGCACAAAATAGCGTGTAGGGGAGAATACTGGAGCAAATATCACCAAACTGACATAGAAGGACAGGTCAGCTTGTCAGGAATATGTCTCTGCTCCTCCTTCTCCCCTACCTGCTTCCTCCCTCTTTACTGAGCCCTTAAATAATTTCAGTAATTGCTCCAGAAGGAAAACAAGTGTGACTAAGATTCCAGCCAGATAACACAGGAGAGAAGGGTGGTGGGCCACCCCAAAGGGGCCACATCCAAAGATTTGTCTTTCCCCCCAAACTGGGTGAAAAATCCTTTCACCCTAAAAGGATTACCAAATTTCTTAATGGTATGGGAACCAACAAATAGCAGGTGCTTGAGCTGTAAATGCTGGGAAGAACATTCTTTAGGTTAAAGTTACGGTAAAATTTACTTCCTCCAATGCACAGATCATTTTTCACTCTCCAGGCTTGCCATTTCCCTTCTTCTTCTTCTTCTTTTTTTTTTTTTTAAGACAGAATCCCACCCTGTTGTCCCAGGCTGGAATGCCTGGCCTCAGCCTAACTCACAGCAACCTCAAACTCCTTGGGTTCAAGTGATCCTGCCACAGTCTCCTGAGTAGCTGGGACAATAGGGACCCACAACAACCCCTGGTTAATTTTTCAATTTTTAGAAAATAGAAAACAGGGTCTTGCTCTGACTCAGGCTGGTCTGGAACTCCTGAACTCAAGTGATCCTCCCTCCTCAGCCTTCCAGAGTGCTAGGATCATAGGCCTGAGCTACCACTGCAGAATCCTCACTTTCCTCTTGATTTTCAAAAGAGTGAAAGAGGTTAAAAGCAAAGCAAAACCAACCGACCAACCAACCCCCCCACCCCCAGCTAGATTGAGGTTCTGTAGTTTTAAGGGTACAAGAGATTAAGGAGCCATGGGCCATGCTGGGTAAGGCTCTGGTTAGTTTTCAGCACATCAGAGACCAAGAGGGGCATGATATTAGGGGCTGGCTAACTTGGGTTCCAATTCTAGTTTTGCATTTTACCCCTTACTCTGCATATAATCCTAGTGGGGGCAGTCAAGTCCTCAGGTTATGGTTTTCTCCTAGGACAGTGGCTCTCAATGTTATTAAAAGGGCTGCAGCATTAGGAAGGTTAAAAACCACTGTCCTAGGACAAAAGCGTTCAGTGAATTGAGGTAATGATAGTACTGGGAGGGATCTTAGGGATTATTCAGGTACTTTTTCACATTTTGCAGACAGAAAACTAAATAACAATAACAGTGGTTACAACAAGAACAATTGTAATTTGTAGCTAATAGTTTTTGAGCATTTAATACGCATGAGGCACTATTCTGAGCACTCTATACAAGTATTATATTAGCACAGCAGCCCCCTTGGTAGGTAGTATTGTTGCTCCCTTTCCACAGACAGGGAAACTGAGGTGCAGCAAGGTGCAATATCCAAGGAGGAACAGCGGGTAAGCGGTATAACTGGGTTTCAGACCCGGATAGCCAGGCTCCAGAGCCCATGCTTTTCAGCACTATAGTTCAGTAAGCTGTGAATTCTGCTTTTACTTTCTTTTGCACAGGGGTGCACTCATTTCAGCAGAAGGGTGCACTGCTGAATTAGTGCTGAACATGTTCCTGAAAACACAGACACTACAGAAGTGAGTTGCCAGTGCCATGGCGATGGCTGACAATGGCTACTCTGTCCCTCCAGGTTCCCCGAGATTACTGCTTCCCTCCAGCCAAGTCTCTCAGCTCACCTTCACAAGGGCATAGCTGTCCTCCCAGGATGCCCCCAGCTCTGTGTGATGCCCTTCCCAGGTCAGAACTGTTACCATTTACTTACTGTTAACGGGCTTTCCCTAGGCACTGGGCACTGTTAGCCAATGAGAACTGATGTGGCAAACTGCAGTCTCCTCTCTGGTGCAGGTAAGCAACCAGTCTTACCCAGGGAGTGCTCTCCCGCACCATCCAGAGGAGTCTGTCTCTTGCAATGGTAGTGTTTATTCTGCCATGATCTCTCCT
>NW_003852442.1:11159932-11192026 GCF_000181295.1 Otolemur garnettii
GATTAAAGAGCAGGGGCTGTTCTGACCTGGGAAGGGCATCACACAGAGCTGGGGGCATCCTGGGAGGACAGCAATGCCTTTGTGAAGATGGGCTGAGAGAACCTGGCTGGAGGGAAGCAGTATCCTCTGGGAATCTGGAGGGAGCAGAGTAGCCATTGTCAGCCATTGCCATGGTACTGGCAACATACATCTATAGTGCTTGTGTTTTCAGAACCAAGTTCAGCACTAATTCGGAACTGCCCCTGCCCTTTAATCATCTGTTGCCAGGTTCTCTCCCCTCCTTTGTTTTCACTCTCTCTCTTCAAACATTTCCTTGACTGACGCTGCTATTCCACTTGTGTGAGAACGCCCAGCATGATACTCTTTATTTATTTGCTCCAGCACCAGCATTTGCACATTTTTTGCTCACCATTATGGATCAAAATTGCTTCTTAGAGCAAAAATAAATGGCAGAGGAGAGATCATGGCAGAATAAACACTACCATTGCAAGAGACAGACTCCTCTGGATGGTGCAGGAGAGCACTCCCTGGGTAAGACTGGTTGCTTATCCGCACCAGAGAGGAGACTGCAATTTGCCACATCAGTTCTCATTGGCTAACAGTGCCCAGCACCTAGGGAAAACACCTTAACAGTAAGTAAATGGTAACAGACTGCTACCGAAAGAACAACAGCATTACTATCAAATTACTGGTGCATAGAGAAGTGTTAAATAGGTGATGCATGTGTCTGTGTTATTGAGACAGAGTCTCACTCTGTTGCCTTGGTTGAGTGCTGTGGTGTCATAGCTAATGGCACTCACAACCTCAAACTCTTCGGCTCAAGTGATCCTCCTGCCTCAGCCTCCCACATAGCTGAGACTACAGGCGCCTGATACAACACCTGGCTGTCTTTAGAGCTGAGGTCTTGCTCAGGCTGGATTTGAAATCCAGAGCTCAAGCAATCCACCTGCCTTGGCCTCCCAGACTGCTGGGATTACAGGCGTGAGCCACCATACCTGGCCTAGGTGATGTGTGCTTTAAGTTCAAAGAGGCTCAATGACTTGTGTAAAGTTGACAGGTGTAGCAGGTGGAACGCTACTACAACCCAGGCCCTCTATTTCTTAGGACACTGGTTTGCTATTGGGACAGCACCTGACTCTAAAGCCTATTTGTGAGGAGCAGTTGAAATGAAAGCATGCAATGACATATTCTAGACAGCTGGACAAGGACCCTACAGTCAGTTATGAACTGGCCTCATCTGCCATTTCAGCCACATATCCTCGTACCTTAACATCCTCATACCTGCTAACCCTTCTGCTTGAGGTGACCATTCCCCTAGTCCATTCTCAGAGCTCCCCCTTTTCCTGTCGTACGTATCTGTTCATCTTTCAAGGTCTGGCCTCAAAGTTACTTTCTCTGTGAAGCTTCTCAGCATTTTCTATAGTACACATGGTTAGAACACTCGCCGTGTTAGGATAATTGATTGGTTATCCTCTTTCTCTCCCCTTCTTAACCAGGGCACTCCTGGAGGGCAAAGACTATATTTCATTTATCTTTATGTCTTCAGTGCCCAGCACTGGATCATCTTATTTACTCAATGAATACGGAAAGAAGGAAGGAAGAGAGGGAGGAAGGCAGAAGTACATCCTGAAACTATAAAGCAGTGCAGACATACGAGGTATTACTGACAAGAGAAGGATGCCTACTGTTTGGTGCTCACCTGCTCTGTGGGAATCGGGCTCACTGTTTTTGCAGGCACAATGCTCATGCACAATGGAGCCGGTGACGATGCAAACAGGAAGCAGCCTTCTTATTCCTCATTTACCCGTCTCATTTTTCTTGGGGAAACTGTGTACCTCTTCACCAATGCCATTCACTAGCGCTAATTTGGTTAGCTGAATTATCACAAAATCTAGACAGCACAGTGACTAAAGGGAAGTCTGTTTAATTTACGGTACTAAGATACTTTATCAGGTGGGATGTAGTTAAGTGAGCTTAAATGCAATCACATTGCATTTTGTTCAGTCATCCTCATCTGGGGGTTTTAGAAAAACCAAGAGAAAAAAAGCAGCCTCCTCAGGGATTTTTTCCTTACAGTACAATTTTTACAAAAAGCTGAGTGTACAACTTGCAAAATAATAAACTTCAGTGATAACACAAGCTTCAGCTACAATTACTGCAAAGAGCAAGTCTGCTGCTCAAGCTTCTAACTTACCCTTATGACTCCAGAACGGCCCAGAATGTCACATTCAACTTGAAGTGACTGCAGCCAATTAGGTAATTTCCACCAAATTGGGTCCATTAATACTTGGACATTATCTTGAGGGAGAAATAGGACTCCGTGACAAGGGGCAATGCGGCTTGTGAAATATTAGTTTTGGAATCTCACAAATCAAGATCCAAGGGTATGTTAAATTATTCAGCATTCTTGACCTCATTATTAAGTGACTTCATATGGGTTTTTGCTCAGATTCATATAATCTCAGATCCAAAGAGCTTGATTTTTGTTTCATTTTTGCAGCCATTTCCTTACATATCAGGGGTTTTATGTATACCTCTTTATTTTTTGTCCTGTTTAATTTTACTTATTTTTAAAAAATTTTTAAAACTTCAGAATATTAGGGGGTACACATATTTTGTTTCCATACTTTGCTTTTGTACAAATGGAGTGAAAGTTACACACATAAATGTGCCCTTCACTGAGATAATGTGTGCTGTACCCAACAGCTGTGAATATACCCAGGCTCTCCTTTTCCCTTCCCCCAGCTTGAATTTCATTAAAATTTACTTTCATAGTGCACTCAAGTGGTGATCGATTAGTTCCAATTTGGTATCGAGCACATGTGTTTGCTTCTCCATTCTTGTGATATTCCTTAGAAGAATGGTTTCCAGTTTCCTCCAAGTTGTTCAAAAAGGGACTAGAATGCCATTTTTTATGGCTGAGTAGTACTCCATAGTATGCATATACCACATTTTATTAACCCATTCATTAATGTCTAATTTTATAATTTAAAGGGCAATGGCTATGTGTTTGAAGAATACACAATGAGGACACTTACTCATATGAAACCAGAAATATGAATATTCTCTAGAAATTCGGTTCCTGTGTCTTTTTTTTTTCTTTGCTAGCATACAACCTTAGGTAATACAACAACTTTCCATCCAAACATCTGCCTTGGTCCTCCAAGTACCAAGCAGAAAACTATGATTTATAACATATGGCTTCATAAATGATTCAGAACTTCAAGGCTAAGGCTACTTCTGAAAGTATTCTATAATGATAATAGTGACAATATTATTTTCCAAAATAATGGGGGAAAAGCTATCAACTCGCTCCATGAAGATCATGTACCAAAGATGTTTGCCTGATTTCACTTTGTTCCAAAGATGTTTGAAACAATGGTTAGTTGATGCTGACAGAATTTGAACATCAATAACAACCAGGATATGTGTCAGATATTTAAAATGGTACATCAGTATTCCCGTAAGTTCTAAAGAACTTCGACCAACGGCACGATTATCCTAAGAATATCGCTAGCAGATATCCTTTATATTTACAAGTTAAAATGCTTTATACCTTTGACACAAAGTAATGATATGGACCTGGTATCTCACCATCCTCAGATAATGTGACTGGAATCAGTGAAAACCTGCCCACCCTCCACATTCTTTTTGAGATTCACAAAAGAAATTAGGTAGCATTAGGCTGCTCATTGGACACATGTGTTTTGTAATTTTGGTCATAATTCAAACCAAAACAAATACTTAGACAGCAAAGACATGAAACTCTGTTTTGGCATTTTCCAACCAGTTGGGATCAGAACAGGTGTGATCACTTTGAAGTGTTTTTATAAATCAACTCTGGTTCATTCCAGAGTGGAGCCGTCAGCCCTTTGGTGCCCAATGAAGTTGAGAATTTTTAGCAAACCATACATAGGCCTTAAAACAATGTCTGAATTAGTTTTAATCTAGTGGCCTAGATTCTCCTGCTGCACAGGACCTTACCGTACTTTTTCCCTGTGTGAGAGCCATGGGAGGGCTGCACATGGTGGACCCACTGGAGTGCAGAGCAGGAGGGAGAATTTAGGTCAATTACCTTTTGAAGTGTGATTCCCTTTAAACAGCTACTCAAGGTAATATCTTTCTAACAGAGCTGTATATAATAAAAGTGACCTGTGCTGTTTCTTTAAATACTGCTTTTTGGTTATAAGCGATCAAAGTATTAAATTTGTGTAAGAAAAAAATAAAATCAAGAGAAGTTTCATTCCTGTTCTTTCTGGAATCTATTAGGAAGGATTAGGTATGTGGTTTACCTCTCAAAGTCTGAGCTTGATAGTAGGTATGTGCCTCCATTTCAGCCTCCTCCAGCTGGGTCTTTGTTTTCTCTGTCTGTAAGCTGAAGAGACAAGGAGTTTAGATCTCACCTCAGAACCTTTGATAATGTATTAAAAAATAAAAAAGCCATGAAGTAAATGAATTTATAGGGAGATGGAGGATGGAAACAAGAAATATTTGCTATGGATCCATTCCCAAAGTTTAAAAAAAAATGCATTATGTGTGCATTAGCTCACAAAAATGTATTATCTCTCAAAAAAAAATAACACTTTTTTATCCTTTAAAAAGTAGATATCATTTTCATGTGTTTATTCTTTCCTTCCATAATTATTTACTGGTATCTACTTACATGTCAGGCATTTTGCATCTTCTTGGGAAGACAACAGTGAGCTTAATTAATCCAATGGCTGAGTTCAGGGAAAAGAAATAATGTATCAACAGTTTTTGGAATCTTTGAATGGAATGCTTAGAATTATGGAGTAGATGGCCATTTTAAAAAATACGAATATCAGGCCAGGTGTGGTGGCTCATACATGTAATCCCAACACTTTGGGAGGCTACGGTGGGAAGGAGTTGGAGACCAGCCTGGGCAACATAAGGAAACCCCAACTCTACAAAAAATGAAAAAAATTAGCTGGGGTGGTGTCATGAATCTGTAGAGGCTGAGGCAACAGGTTCCCTTGAGCCTAGGGCAACAAGACCGGAGTCTGTCTCAAATAAAATAAAATATGTAGGGATGCCATTTCATTTCATTTTTAACAGTTCAAAAAATGCGGAATAATAAAAAAACCCACCCATATGGCAATTCTACTCCTAAGCAGTAGTCACAATGAGTAATTTGCTATATGTCTTTTTGGGCTTTTTTTCCATCTATATATAATCATATGTAAAAAACAATCTCTTAAAAAAACCATGTGAGCAGACTTTATATCCTAATTTGTAACTTTTCCTCTACTTAAAGATAGTTCATAGCCTCTTTCCATGTCAGTATATGTATGAGTGCTTCATTCTTTCTAGAGGCTGCAGAATATTCCATTTAATGGTACCAAATATAAAGCATGGATGACAACATGGAGTGGCATGAAGACACTACTAAATGCGGAACATATAAGCTCTTGGTTTATAGATATTGTCCTTCCTGTCATGGATGAGGCCAGCAACCTTTCCTGCAAGGCCACTGAACAAATAGTTATGGGATTTAAAAAATATATTTCTAGCATGGGAAAATCAAAAAGTGTTTTTTAATTAGTAAAACACGTCTATAGCTTTTAATTTCATGGCAGGGCTTAAGGAAAAGCAAAAAGAGTCAAAGCAACATAATTCATATAGATAAAAGCTCTCATATATCTTCCAAGAAAATGATGTAAAAATTTTAAACATTACTGATAAAATTAATTCATGCTGACAATACACAATTGCTGCAGAAAATTTTTAAAGTATGCAGACATATAAAGAAAATAAATATAACTCTGGATCCTAAAATTCAGAAATAACAACTTACTGGACAATTTTCCTTCTAGTGTATATGAATGCATGTACACACGTGTGCACACACACACTGAAAACAGCCTGGAAGGAGATCAATAGCTTGCACACTTACATGTGAATATATGTGTGTACGTTTGTATGTATTTGATAGTTTACAGAATTTTGTATCTAGCTGTTATCCTTTGTTGTATAGTAAGTCCATCAAAAATATATGTCTTTTTAATAACGTTTTAAAAAAGTGGGTTCATTTCAGACCTACGAAGAACTACACCAATGAAATGATAAGAACCTTTTTTCTGTCATTGCCTTGGTGCCAACAGGCTTATGGGTTATTAGAAAGTTTAAGATGGCTTTCAAAGATGAATTAGTTCCACCTTGAATTTCAACAAATACCCAAGTAGTGAAAGCAAAGCACAAAATCCATTAAGCCTTGTGACTGTTTATTATGAAATTCTGAATTTTAACCATACAGAAATGTAATCCAAGCTCAGAGTTATTTTGCATCCCTCAAGCCTGCAAATGCCAAGTCGAGCATGGACCTTGTCTCCATGCCTAGGAGGCTGTAAGGGGGCAGAGGAGGACAGAGCCAGCCTTCCCCTGGGGCTCCAGTCGCCACGCTTGGCACCACTCCTCACTCACCCTGCTGTGGAATGGCTAGCAGAGAGTTGTTACTCCCCTTCCTATGTAACCAGAGGATGGCAGATCTAATCTCTTGTACACACACAACTCTAGGTCATCTTCCCATAGCCCCAAACACAACGGAGATGCCCACAGGTGTGGAGCAAATCATGCCCTGCCTATTTCCATGATCCTCAGTCACAGAACACCAGCCAAGTCATTGAGGGGAGGGTTTTCTCCCCATTATTTGGTAAAACGGGAAAGTCAGGGAGCAGAGCAGACTCGGGTTAATAACCTTTAGAAAGAAAATCTCTAGAAACTCTTTACTGGGGCCATTGAGGAGAGAGTACAAGCTTTGAGGTCAGTTGGGTCTTTCATTCCTTCAGTCAAGAAACACTCAATGAGTCCATACTATGTGCGAGGCACAGTTCTAGCAGTTGAGGAAGCATCAAGAACAAAAGACAGCAATCTTTGTCTTAGTAGAACATACATTCCAGTGAGGAAAGCAGATAATAAAAGATAGCAGTAGAGGGTGATAAATGCTATAGGAAAAGAAAACAGAGCAGGGTAAGAATGATTGGGAGTGGGGAGTGGACTGTGGTTTTAAGTAGGATGTTCAGGAGAGACCTCACTAAGAAGGCAAGATTGGAGTTAAGATGTGAGGAGGTGACAGAACAAGTCATTTAGATATGGAGGGGTAGAGGGTTCAGGTTGAAGAAACAGCCAGTGTCAAGGCCTGAGATGAAAGCTGGCTTGCAGGGTGGAGGAGAGTGAAGGAGAAGAGAAAACAGAAAATGAGACCTGAGAGGCCAGGGGTAGGGAGAGGGTGTACATGTAGGACGTTAAACATGTTAAGAGCTTCGGCTTCCCACTTGGGTTTGAATTCTTGTACCACCATTTGCCCAAAGGTCACAGGTTGAGTAACTCAGAACTTCTATTTTCTTTGTCTCTAAAAAGGGAATCTCATTGACTGTACACCATTATTTTGAAGATTAAAATGAGATTATGTCTCTAAAACATCAAGTGCAATGCCTGGCATGTGGTACATTTGCAACAAAGGTTGCTTCCCTTATTCTTCTGGGTATAGTGTCTATTTTATAAATGTACATATAAACATAGAAGGGTGATGTGACTGACCAATAGTTACTCAGAGGTGGGAATCCAGGTGATTTTAACTTTATAAATGTATAACAATTTTTTCCCAAAACAATAAAAGTCAAACTATCACAAATACAAACTAATCGTTTGGGGAGGAAGATTGAGGATTCAAGTTGACCAAGGAACTAAATCTCGGGTATGTCAGCCATTCGTGAGGACTGATGGATTAGTAGAAATGTACAGGCAAATCTCATTATTTGCCATTTCCATTGAGTGTCTATTTCAAGGTTAGGAAAAAAATGCTATCTGTCCTTCTGGGGGACATCTGAACATTCAAACAATACTGGATAAAATGGTCGGTTTGAAAACTTTTGAAAACACCACTGCCTGCAGGGTTGAAAGGGTCTCTGTTAGATATCAATCTGCTCTGTGTTAACTTTTTTATATGATAGTAGCAGTTTTCTTCTTCTGTAGTTGTATCATTAGAGTTTCACTTGAGTTCACAAGAATCACTTTTTTGTCTAAGTTTCCACTCAAACCTAGTTGCTATGGAAGTTGAACATCAGTGGGGGAGGCAATTAGTAAGCTAGTCATTATGAATTTTCTTACTTAGTACATTTTTAGTGAAGGAAAATGACAAAAATCTAAAATAATTCTATACAAATATACAAGTGACTCCTTTTACCTGCAGCTCATTAGTATAGTGGAACATGTTTCAAAGGAGCCACCAACACCTGCAACACCCTCTCCTGTCACATTATTATGCAGTTGTCATCTGTTGCTAGAACCAACAGGAACCATTTGGATAAAACTATAGGGTAATTACTGTTAGAGGGACTGAAATTATGGGAAGAGCTAAGGATGAACTCCTCTGTGTAGGTAGATAGGATTGTACATAAATTATTGCCAAAACAGTTATACCACCTTCAGGTCTTCTGCTACCCAAATGCCCTTTTATTTATTTATTTATTATTTTTTATTATTATTATTTTTCTATGTCTAGAAACCTTTCTTTATGTGAGATTTCTTTCTTTCTTTCTTTCTTTCTTTCTTTTTATTGAATAGTAACTGTGTACATTAATGCACTTCTGGGGTACAGTGTGGTGTTTTCACACACAATCCGAAACACTTCCATCAAACTGGTTAACATAGCCTTTATGTAATTTTCTTAGTTATTGTGTTAAAACGTTCATATTCTACTCATAGAAAGATTCACTTGTACCCTTGTAAGATAAACCACAGAAGTGAACTTAAAAAAATATTTGCCCAAGAATTTCTCCAGGGGAACACTCTGGAGGCTATCCGACAAAGTTTTCAATGCTCTTAAGCACTAATGTTATTACCTGGCCTCTACTGCTGGTCTAGATTCTAGAGATTATAAAAAATCTGCAGTATCTCTATTTAATCTGAAAAGGTGTTTCTTGACAGTCTCATAGTTTTTGTAGCCTGTATTAGATGCCACCTAAATTTTGTTCATGAGTAGAAAAAAAGCTTACTGTTATTTCTTTCTACTTTCCTGTTACAAATCAAAGATTAAACACATGTACATACATAGATGGGGTATTTACCTATTATATGTATATACCAAATTAGGTGTACATATGTATATACATGGATACATGTATCCATGTACACATGTACAGGTGTACACATGTATATACATGGATACATGAAGTATGACTATTTTTTAAAAAAATACACGCATTGCGGCTCGGTGCCCGTGGCTCAAGCGGCTAAGGCACCAGCCACATACACCTAAGGTGGGGGGTTCGAATCCAGCCTGGGCCTGCCAAACAACAATGATGGCTGCAACCAAACAATAGCCAGGCGTTGTGGCAGGTGCCTGTAGTCCCAGCTACTTCAGAGGTGGAGGCAGGAGACCCACTTGAGCACAGGAGGTTGCTGTGAGCCGTGATGCCACGGCATTCTACCCAGGGCGACAGCTTAAGGTTCTTCTCAAAAAAAAAAGATACACACACACATTGGAATTTTAAGCTCCAAATGAAAGCTGCCCTTTCGCAAGTCATGTAAGGAGATGGTCCACTTATTTCACAGATGCAAGTACAAATTTTGGGAACTCTTCTCTGGGAAGTTCTCCTATCACCTCTGGCCTTTATTTTGTATATTATCATTGGTGGTAAATATTTTACCACTTCAGAGTAGATCAGATTTCTAAAAAATAGCTAAAAGTCGTTTGGGAGCAACATTCTGAAGTAATATTGGATGATAATGTTGGACAAGTCAACAAGCTGGAAACATTATTTGCTGCCTAAAAATACCAAGCAGGACCATAAAGTAATGGGTTAGTACTTTGCTGTAGTATGGCTTATAAATTGCTTTTTTAAAAAAATAAAACAGCTTTATTGAAACATAATTCACATACTGTACTAGTTAAAATGTACAATCCAATGATTTTTAGTATATCCACAGATAAGTATGTGCAATCCTCATCACGTGTAATTTAAAAATATTTTCATCACTGCAAAGAGAACCGTACCCTTTAGCCATTGTCTTTCTTCTTTTCACACCCTCTTCATTCTCCTAGCCCTAAGCAACTACTAATCTACTAATCTACTTTCTGTCTCTATAGATTTGACTTTTTTAGATATTTCACATATGGACCCATATAATATTAGTCTTTTGTGACTGGCTTCTTAGCATAATGTTTTCAAGGTGTGTTAATTTTGTAGCATGTATCATTCCTATCATTCCTTTTTGGGGGGGCACGTAGTCTTGCTCCAGGTTGGAATGCAGTGTCATCATTGCTCCCTGCAACCTCAAACTCCTGGGTTCAAGTGATTCTTGTGCCTCAGCCTCCTGAGTAACTGGGACTACAGGTGCTTGTCACTATGCCCAGTTAATTTTTCTATTTTTTGAAGAGACAGAGTCTCATTGTTGCTCAGGTTGATTTCGAACTCCTGGTTCGAGGTCTTAAGCCCTGTCACATTGGCTTCCCAGAATGCTATGGTTATAGGCATGAGTTACTGAGCCTGCTCTGTTCCTTTTTAAAAGTCAATATTCCTCTGTATGACATTTTTGTTTATCAATTCATCTGTTGAAGGACATTTGAGTTGCTTTCACCTGTTGGCTATTGTGAATAGTGTTGATATGAACATTCATGTACCAGTTTTTGTGTGAGCATCTGTTTTCAATTCTATATATAGGTATCTATTCATGTACTTAAAAGTAGAATTGCTGGAGCATGTGGTAATTTTATGTTCAATTTTTTGAGGAACAAACAGTTTTCCACAGTAGCTATACTATTTTAAATTCCACCAGCAACGTACAAGGGTTCTAATTTCTCCAGATCCTTCCAACCACTTGTTATTTTCCATTAAAAAAAAAAATTACAGCCATCCTAGTGGATGTGGGGTGGTATTTCATGGTATTGCATTTCTCTAATGACTAATGATATTGAGCATATTTTCACATGCTTGTTGACTGTTTGTATATCTTCTTTGGAAAAAAATTTCCATTCAAGTCCTTTGCTTACTTTAAATTTTTTAATACATACTTCCAGAATAGGAGACTCAAATATTTTGAGCAATAGTGTACTGTTAGAACAAATGAATGGCTCCTTGGCATCACTTAGCCAAAGTGTAACTATGTCTTTGACCATAAGAGTAAAGAACAAGCAATCACATTAGTTTAAGGTGATTCTTTGTCCTACATTTAGCAATACTCCATCCACGGTTTTTACAATGAATATTTACATATGTATTGCACATTCATAGGCCATATGCTGCCTTGTATACAGTAGGGACTTACTAAATAACCAGAGTGGCTACAGAATTTCTATAAAGAAATCTACTTATAAGAAGGAATGACTTAAAGTTAGTTTTGCACAGCATTTATGTACAAATGAAAAAATATGATTTTTCTATAGCAAAGACTAGCATAAAGTAGATGGATATCATTGGGACCTAAAGCTCCCCTCTGCCCAGGCCCTGGTTTGGCATTTCCAGTGTATCCATAATCAGCTGAGTATCTGAGATGATAAAGGCATAATCTGAGCAGGAAGCATGCATTCCCAGATCTGCCAGTGGCCATGCACACAAATATGTGTACAGGTGTATGACTCCTACTTTCTCTGCTCCAAGCTTGGACATATACAAACAAGATGATGTACAGACATGTGAAAAGATATGTGGGTTAGTGGGAGGAAAGGTCACCAGCAGGTGGGTGGATGGGAGACAATGGCATCAAGTAGATATCTTGTCAGAGAAAACAGACTATTAAACAAGTAAAAGTATGGATGGGTAGCAGACAGGGCTTCTGCTTAGTGCGACAACCCAGGCCACCAGCAAATAATAATCCAATATAAATCTTAATAGCCCAAGAGATTAGTCAGCTGAGTCACAAAACCAGGTTCTGAAGGAGTCCTATTAAAACATTTAATTTCATTCACTCTGGCAACTCTGGAAGTTAAAAATCGCCTCATTGGGACCAAATGGCTCTGACTGATTTTTCCCATCCAATTCTCTGCAGATCTTTGGTGTGGATCAACAGCTCAAGAGAAAAAATAGGGAAGGGGAGCGCATGCATTACTGGTAATCAATTACCCAAAGGCTTTAAAGGTGGAGACACAAGATGGTGGCAACTTCTCCCAGGGCAACTGGGAGAAGAAATGACAATCTATATGAACAGAATAAAAACCCAGACTAAAAGAAGAGGGAGTCTGTGAACCAGCTAGTGGATTTTCCCACCCTTCTCTAAGGTCTGCTCTTAGAAAACAAAATTAAAATTATGCAATACAATTCCTTCCATGCCGTTCTCTTGCTCGGAATTAAAATCCATCTACTAAAGACTTTCTCACTTCAAAACCCAGTCAGGTGCTTGTTTTTTTTTGCTATCAAGGAAGGTGCCCGAAGAATAAATTGCTCCTATCAGAAATAAAGCATTTTAGTTCTGCCACAAGCAGTGAGATCCGTGTTTATAAGTCTCTCCAAAGGCAACTCCATTTTTGCTGCTCTCCTCTCATTTTCTTTTGATGCATAAAACCTGCAGACTGGAGCGCTGTGATTGCATTCTGCTCCGGAGCAGTGTAATTGTAAATATTCATTGGAAATCAAGCTAGTTTTCCCAGGTTTCTCCTAGGGCTGTGCAGCTATGCAAACAGCAGCGGTGCCGCCTTAGCTCACAGCCCGGAGGCCGCCTATTTCCCCACAGCCCCTAGGACCCTTTCTGTAGAGCAAGCGCATGCAGAGAAACTGGCCCTTAAACACAATTTCAATCTCCCATGTCACTTGTTTTTCCTTTTCTCCTCATGACTGCTGATCCTTAGTAATTCTGTCTGTCAGACCCAAATATGCATTAAAAAGGGAAACTATGTCCTTGACTAAAAGACTATAGTCTGAATGTTTTTGTTATGTACGTATGTGCTTAGTCTATCTAGGAGATAAATCAGATTCCAGCCATTCCAGGAATATACACGCATGCACACACACCCTCCCCCACTCAAATATATATATGTATGTGCAGTAAATCTAGATGAAAAACCGGAATACCTACTGACTCTAATTAAGAGACAAGAGCATTCATGAGTTATTCTATCTTTTTCCAAGGTAAAACTCACAGGAAGCAAAAATGAATTAATATGGGATTGGGAATATCACATTAGTTATAACAACCCTATGATAAATAATTATTTACATATTTCAAATTAAAAAAAAATAGGCTTGAAGGAACCTGTGTTTGACTATGCTTAAAGATCCAGGCTGGGCTCCCTGACCACTCCCTGACATATCTTCTGAATACCAGATGATTAGATCCCAACAGTATTCAGGGTGCCTGTGATATTAACTTCAACATAATCTAAGGATGCATAGAAAAATGACCTATAGAAACCAATTTATAAAGTTTCAAAAAAGAGAGAGAGAAAGAGACATTATTAATGTTGAAACGTTTCAATAAAAAGTAAGTCTAGATTGAAATTCTTTGGGCTTGAGCAATATTTAAGGGTAAAAGTAAAAAATTACTTTAAGCAACAGAAATATAAGAATGGTCAAAATTTCATATCTAAAAGTAAATTTAATTTGATTTAAGCAGATGAGTTCATGAGTAAAAGGCATGGGAGGGATATAAAGATGAATGATAAACGTGACCAATGTCTTGAGGGGTTTAGAATATAGCAGCAGAAAGAAGATACATAGAAATAAGAAATAGCTATGCTATGAAAGAAGCAAAATACTGTTTTACCTTAGGGGTTTGTGGGAAGATTATATGGGTCACAAAAGTTTTGAGACAGGCTATGTTATGGTCCATTACTTAACTTCTAAGAAACACAGTTGACAGTGTCCTTTCTGATTCACCTATGCAAGTTTCAACTTGCTCAGCTTATTGGTGTTGGTACAAGGGGCTTCATTTGTTTCTGTCAGTGTGGATTTTATGTTTCTTGGTTTTTGTGTATCTCCAAAACTTTTGTAATGGCCCATGTATAAATAACCTCATGACAGGAATGAAAATGAACCAAACTCTGAAGCAGTAGAAGGATTTGGACTAAGTTGACTGGAAGGAGAAGTCTATCTCTGTAGAGAAGTGTTGGGGGTTGGGTTGAGTTTCCTAGAAAGTGTGTTGAAGTTCCAACCCCTGGATCCTGTTAGTGTGTCTAACTCTGTAAGCGTGCTTATAAGAGAATACTATAGACTGGGTGGCTCACAAACAACAAAACTTTGTTTTTCACAGTTCTAAAGGGTAGAAAAGTCCAAGATCAGGATACCAGCTTAGTTAGGTGCTGGTGAGACCTCTCTTTAAGGTGCTGATTATTGTCTTCTCCTTATATCCTAGATGGTGGATAGAGAGTGAGGGAGGTCTCTGGGGTTCTTTTTCCTAAGGGCACTAATCCCATCAGGAGGGTTCCACTACAGTGACCTAATTACATCCCAAAGGCCTCACTTCCTAATACCATCACATCAAGGGTTAGAATTTCAACATATGAATTTGGGAGGGATACAAACAACCAGTCCATAATAGAATGTGACCTCTTTGGGAATAGGATTTGCAGATATAATCAAGCTAAGACGAGGTTATACTAGATTTAGGGCTGGCCCTGATCCAATGACTGGTATCCTCATAAGAAATGGGAAGGTTGGACATAGATGCACAGGAGAGAAAGCCATGTGAAGATGGAGGCAGAGCTTGGAGTGAGGTGTCTACAAGCCAAGAAACACCAAGGATCTCCAGCAA
The DNA here is from genome assembly GCF_000181295.1 of Otolemur garnettii. Taxonomy (NCBI): domain Eukaryota; kingdom Metazoa; phylum Chordata; class Mammalia; order Primates; family Galagidae; genus Otolemur; species Otolemur garnettii. The sequence continues at coordinate 11,174,636 of NW_003852442.1, forward strand.
CCACCAGAAGTTAGAAGAGGGAAGAAAGGATTCTCTCCTAGAGCCTTCAAAGAGACCATGATGTTGCTGATACCCTGATTTTGAACTTCTAACCGGCAGAACTATGAAGGAGTGCATTTCTGTTGTCTTAAATCACTCAATCTGTGGTGCTTTGTTATGGGAGTCCTGGGAAACTAACACCAGAAGGAAAAAGATGTGGTGGAGAGATGGGAATTATGGGATTTGCTCTGAAAAGGTGACTTTTGGATTGGTTGGAGAATAGTATATAAAAAGACCAACAGTAGAGACTATGTATGTGGGGAAAAAAGGGCCCAGATTGTGGCATCTATGGCATATAAACCATTATTAGGAAAGGGGGTGATAAAAGTTTCAGAATATGCCAGAAGAATAGGCTGGAAGAAATGGGAGCAATTAGCAGGCTGTTGTAATATTTGAGACAAGAGGTTATGTTCCAGACAGCAGCAGTGCTCAGGGAAATAAAGTGGTAGATTGGAGAGAGGCAGAGGTAGATTTGATGGAACTTGGTGACTAATTAGTGAAGGAAACAGAAAAATAACTCGAACCTCTGATTAGGAGGACGAGATGGTAGGTTAGAGATGCTGTTATCAGAGACAGGAAACCCAGGAGTAGAGTGGTTTGGGAGAATGTGTTGAGGAGATAAGTGTAGCTTTTAGTAAATGTTGATGTCCGCCAATATGTTGGAAATTTGAACATACAGTATTGGTTGGGTGAGGAATATAGACCTGGGAGCCATCTGCACTGAGGGGATAGTGAAGGGCCCAGAAAAGTTTGAGATTACCAAGGGAGCTGAGTGATCATAAATGTAAGAGTTAAGCATTGGGGGAGCACCTCTATTTAGAGGGTGAGAGATATAAGAGGCAAAGGCAAATTAGAAATGTTAAGAGGGTAACCAGGATTAACCCAAATCAGGGGAGCCAAGCACATCCTTTTTTGAAGGAGATGGTGATCAATGACACAAAATGCTGCAGAGAGATCAAGGAGGACAAGGGCTCAGAAGATGTCATCAGATACAGGTATTAGAATGTCAATAGTAATTTGTGAGAGGACAATTTCAAGGCAGTGGTACACGGTACATGTATGAGAGATCATTTAAAAAGGGTATAGGAATGATTAAGGGTGAGAGAAGAAAGAAGAGAAATTTTTGGTGTTCTTATTGTTTTTGAGGTAGAAACTTTCACAAGAATATTCACATGTACAAAGGAAGGAATCCGGGATTTCAGAGACATGTGAAAAACAAAACAGAGTGGTACAACAGAGGTAACAGAGTCCTGCAAGGAAGAGAGATGGGGCATTTTCCCCTCTAAGACAGATAAAGAGAGAATAGAAACAATCAGAAATCACTTGGATGTGCAAAGAGGAAGCTGAAGTTCAAAAAAGCAAAACGCAGGTCAACTTCTGAAAGAGATGTGTGGATCAATGGATTGCAGACTTGAGGGATGGGAAAAATGACATCTTTGGGGAATAAGATAGAGAGTGGATAAAAGGATTGTTAATAGGCCTAATTGAAGTGGTAGCAATGATGCTAATTGACAAATTTTAATTGACTAGATGTAACTTTCTCCAGCAAGGTCTATCAGTTTGGGCGAAGTAGGCAGGTGGAAAAGCAGAAGATGATGGTTATAGGTCAGTCAGATAAGTAGAGAAGAAGCTCAAAAACACAGGACCCCAACGTATAGTAAAGACTAGGTTAGAATAGAAATTTGAAAGACCTTTTGAGTGGATATCCTTGTCCTTGTACTTCAAGTAACCTAAAAATGGGCATAGAATAAAGAATTAGAAAAATATAAGTATAAAAATCATGCTCTGGCTGGGCGCCTGTGGCTCAAGTGGCTAAGGCACCAGCCACATACACCTAAGGTGGTGGGTTTGAATCCAGCCCGGGCCTGCCAAACAACAATGAAGGCTGCAACCGGGGAAAAAAAAAAAAATCATGCTCCTTTCTTCCTTTCTTTGTTCCTTCTCTCTTTTAATTTATTCATTCAACAAGTTAATAACTTGCTGAATGCTCCTCCATGCCAGGGATGGGAAGACAAGGCTGGGCAACAGGTCTGTAAGATTAGGTTGCTTACCTGTGCATGTCTGAAATAGCAAGAACAATAAACCCTCCCTCCACCTGCACTATCTAATAGGAACCACTGTAAGTCACTAACTCAGTACTGTAACCCCCGGAGGCAGGAACAACTGGTATGCTCCATTTTGCCAATGAGGGTACCTAACTTACCTAACTCCAAAGAATTCAAGGTCACATAGCTAGGTACCAAGCAGAGCTGGGATTTAATTAATAAGTCTGGCTCTACAGAATCTGTGCTCTTACTATGTTACAGGAACTAAAAATGTTTTGAAATGAGCTGTTAAGTGGGAGGATTACATACTTCAATCATTCTGGGACAGTCTCAGTGTATGCCTGTTGTCCCAGCAAAAGTATTCACTGTACCCCCTCTCAATTAAGCTTTGGAGGATAAATTATATAATCACACTAATTATAAGAGAAACTGAACAATGGCTGAGCTTTTCTTCAAACACTTCATTTTTGGCTCATGTGATGAACAGAGACTGAGAAATGTAAGGCGTTTAAGAAGCATCAATCAAATGCTCTCCCCCTTTCATGATACACAGCTTCAAGACCCACAAGATCCATCCCCTTTAATCCCCTTGGTGAGATCACACCCCCTTCCCCATCCCTAGTGGCCTCTGCAACCCTAAGCACTTTAACCCTACTGGTTTCAATTAAAGGGGAAACACAGAAAGGCACATTCTGCAAGCTGCCACCACATGGCGTTCTGCACAACCATTCTTTAAGCAGTGAGGGGAACTGAACACACAAAAGCCTACAGCAAATCTGTCCACTCATCTCTCTCCTCCTCATCTCCTTTCCTTATCTCTCCCCCAAGGCCACCACTCCACCGTTCACTCCAAACCTCAGGCATAATAACCCCATGTCATACAGATGTACAGCCTGGGGCCAGAGCTGGTATCAGGCTGACACCGGGCCATTCACAACCATTTTGGCTGTTTTGTGGCTGTTTGGAATGTCTTCACTTCCTGAATTCCTCCTTTTGTCTCCAGCCTCCAGTGGGAAACAAGGAAATTGGTACCAGCGATGTGGATCTGGTGCCCTAGGAGAAAATGGTGTGCTCTTTGTTGTTGCCAAATTAGCCGCCTTGGAAGATTCAAAGATGTACACTCGATTCCCTGTGGACGACTTTTAACTGTTATTGCTTAGTTTCCTAATGCTCCCTGAGGATGGGCACTTATACAACATTGGGATGGGCTCTTACTCCAGCGATACTGTTTAAAATACTGCAATGGGCAAAAATGATGGTGATGCCTAGATCAGAGCATGCAGAGAACCAACTCGGCAAACTGAGCAGAATACATACACTCAGGGTTTGCAATATCAAGTGACGCTACTTTTTGTAAAGCATCATTACTCTTAAAGGTTTAAACATGCTGGTCTACAGCATGTTTTATTACTATTTCTTTCTTTTTTTTACTCTCCCAGTTATTTCTCAAACTGCTTTTTCTATAATCTCCTCTGTCTGTCCTGGGATCTCTGTTTTTCCTTCCTCTGAACTCGGTCTTGCAGTGAGTTTGTGCATTCAGAGTGATTTCAACCACAATTTAGATTATAAACAGTTGCGAATATACATCGGAGCTGCCCGAAGGGCATTTTACTCTCTCTCTCTTCCTTCCTTGGTAAGCTCATCCTTTAATATGATTTCAATAATAGCTAACATTTGTCATGTATCAGGCATGAAATTGATGCTTGGAACCCTGCAAGGGGAGGGAGTACTATTATCATCTTTGTCCTCCAGAGAAGGATCGAGTAAGGAGCAGAAGTGAGATTCAGACCCAGGCAGTTTTGCTCCAGAACATGTGTTCTTAACCACCGCATTATGATGATTCCTCGCATTGAAACACTTGCCTCTCTACCTCCTGACTGGATTAAGCCAATAGCTCCCCAGTACTCTTTCTGGCACCTGCTGAACTCAGTACTGTTTTATTTGGAAGGTATTCCTTATGGATCAAATTTAAAGTCCTCTGCTGGATCTCCAAAATTTTCCACTGACTTTTCTGTCACCCAAAGCCAATACAGACCTGTAATCCTAGAACTCTGGGAGGTTGAAGCAGGTGGATTGCTTGAGCTTAGGAGTTGGAGATCAGCCTGAGACATAGCGAGACCCCACTAAAAAAGCAGCCAGGTATTGGGGGGGGGGCGCCTGTAGTCCCAGCTACTCGGGAGCCTGAGGCAAGAGAACTGATTAAGCCCAAGACTTTAAGGTTGCTGTGAGCTATGATGCCATAGCACTCTACTGAGGGTGACCAAGTGACACTGTCTGAAAAAACAAACAAACACACACCAACATAGACTCTGTATTCCAGGTAAGGATACTTGTATGACATGCAAAATCTTCTCACTTCTTTAGGTTACTCCCTCTACCTAAAATACTCTTCCTACCTACTCTGTGGGAAAAGAGGATTTGCCTCTTTTAGGAAGTCTTCCTCAAGTAACTACAAATGTAAAGTTGAATTAGGTATAGTCGGGACGCTGTCTTCTATTTCTTTATATTTCCTATAGAGTCTAGTAATGTTTATTATTTAATATATGTGCAATAAAGATTGCTAATATACTGACATACCATCCCAACCAACACTGGAAAGAACTCAAGCCAGATAGCTGAGATGCACAACTTAGTAATTACTAGAGACCAGAGTGTAGGTCTTTACTTACAGTAGGGGAAGGGGTGTGTAGAGCTTCTATACCATTTCTAGGCTGTCTATTTTCAAATCCATCCCCCATTTCCCCCCTATTTTGTTCTGTGGGGCTGGGAGCTGATCCCCTGCAGGCGTTATTGATAGGCTCACAAGTCAGTTGACTTCCAGCTAGGTTCAGCTAGACTCTAGCTTTGTGAAATAGCAACAAAAATAATTTTATGGTTGGGGGTCACCACAATATGAGGAACTTTATTAAAGGGTTATGGCATTAGGAAGGTTGAGAACCACTGAGCTAGAGGGAGGACTCAATATGGAGGGAGAAACAGGAGCTCCACTCTGTTTTGGGACCAGACTCCAGCCCTAGCTCAACCACGTAGGTCATCCACAGTATCAGTTTCCACCAGATGACCTTGGCCTCTGGGCTTTGGTAATACCACCTCCTCCCTTTGTGCAGCCTAGCAATGCTGTTGTTACCCTTCCTGGCTTCTCTATTTTCCATGTAATAATTCCCTGTATTAAATTCCCTATGCTATAAATTCATGAAGTGTTCTGTTTTCCTGGTTAGACCTTGAAAGAACAAGCAACCTATTTTTTAAAAAAATTAAGACAAGGTCTCATTATGTTGCCAGGTTGGTCTTGAACACCTGGCCTCAAGCAATCCTCCCACCTTGCCCTCCCAAAGTGCTGGGATTACAGGCATGAGCCATTGTGCTTGGCCTATTTTGTTTTTATTATTATCCCAGTGGAAATATGGAAAAACTCTTATGTCAAAACTAAATCCCTGTCAAGCTCTGATTACTTTTGGTCCTCTGGCTGACTAGGAGGTAAGATCTGGCCACATGTAATAAGTTTACAGATAAAGAGAAAAAGGTGATGTGGCTATAACAATGGCAGTTAAGTCTGTAAGAGAGTATTGTTGCAACATGTTTCCAACTTAGAAATCTTCAATCCCTGAGGTTCTCTATTATAAATACAATTTATATATACCACAAAATACAATAGCTTTTTAAGTAGTAAGATTTGGGGAAAAAAAACCCCCACAAGAGATCATTTTATTATTTCATAGGTAGATGAGACTAACTCAGTTTATAGTGCCATCAATAATAACTATCCTATTAGTTTATTGGTGTTAAGGGACTAGTTGAGTATCTATTGTCAAGTGAGTGTGTTCACATTGCTGTTGAAAATAGTGCAAACACTTTTAGCCTCTATACAGATTCCAAAACAAAGCCTGTCTCCTAAATAGCTCCCTAGTCCTCTTTCTGGCACCAGAAAGATCCCACTGTGATCAATCCTACTAGAAACATCTGGTGAGCAAACAAGATGGTCATCATCATCATCTGTGTTTGTGGGTAGCCAAGTTCTGCCCAGTTCCCAGCTTTTTTCAACTGTCTTCTTGAGAGATTCCTGGCAGTATTTTTAGATAATCCTTTGCAACTCCTGTCTGAATATAACTTCTTTGCCATGGAGCTAACAATCAATCAATTTAACCACCTTACATTTGGTCACTTAATAAATATTCATTGATCATATCCACTGTGCCTACACACCCAAAATGAGAAAAACTCTCTATGGAAGACTCTGTTGATTGGCTACCCCCAAGCCATTCCTGACCCCTGGTCTTTTGCAGTCTTCCCACACAGAGGCTGGAGTGGTAAATATTAACACATATACTTTTCTTCCAGCCTCCTGGGAAGTAAGGGGTGGTTTGGGGATTTATCTGGCTATGAGACAGATGCAGATGTCTCCTGGAGGTGTGTGTGTGTGTGGGGGAGGGGTGGGGCTTCTGAGAAAGCTGCTCATTCAGGTAGAAAAAAAACTGGCACACAGGGCATGATTCTTCTCTTTTTCCCCTCTTTGAACGTGGACATGATGGTTTATACCATTGCATTCATCTTGTAATCACATGAAAAGAAGCCAAGAATCTTAGCATCTTTGGCTCTGATGTCATAGATGGAAAAGGCCTGGTTCTTTAATAGCACTTTTGAGTACTGAATCAGCACCCTTGATGTCATTTAGACTTCCTATGTGAGGGGAATAAAGCGTATTTCTTTAGCCCACTGTTGTTGCTTCCATTGCCCAGGCTAGAGTGAGTGATTTGATCATAGCTCACTGCAGCCTTAATCTCCCAGGCTCAAGACATCCTCAGGCTCAGCCTCCCAAGTAGCTGGGACTACAGGTATACACCACCACACCAAGCTAACTTTTTTATTTTTTGTAGAGATGGAATCTCACTATGTTGCCCAGACTGGTCTCAAACCCCAGGCCTCAAACCATCCTCCTGCCTCAGCTTCTCAAAGTGCTGGGGTAACAAGCATGAGCCATCAGGCTAGGACTCATTTTCTATTTATTACAAATGTGTTACATTCGGTTGTAACTGCTGGTTCTAGATGCAATTTGTAATAAACTATTGACATCTATGTTTTCATTTAGATTTCTTTTTTTTTTGAGACAGAATCTCACTATGTTGCCCTTGGTAGAGTGCCGTGGCATCACAGCTCATAGCAACCTCCAACTCTTAGGCTTAAGTGATTCTCTTGCCTCAGCCTCCCAAGAAGCTGGGACTACAAGCACTCACCACAATGCCCAGCTATTTTTTGTTGCAGTTACTGCTGTTTTTTTGCTTTTTGTTGCAGTTACTGCTGTTTTAGCTGGCCGGGCCAGGTTCGAACCCACCACCCTCGGTATATGGGGCCGGGGCCCTACCCACTGAGCCACAAGTGCCGCCCTCATTTAAATTTCTTATCTCTTATCCTTGCTCAAGGTTGATGATCATAGCAGAGGTCAGCTGACTTTTTCTGTAAAAGGTCAGATAGTAAATATTTTAGATTTTATGGACTCAATAATCTCTGTCACAATTAGTCACCTCTGCTTAGCAACCATAGGCAATATGTAAATGAATGGTTGAGGTTGAGTTCCACTAAAAATATGTCTACAAAAAAAGTGGTTGGCCTAGTGATAATGCCAAACCCTGATCTTGGTACAGTCCACTGAGAATGTGAAAATAGTTGCAAATTCCTACAGGTCTGGAGCCTCCATCTAAGTCTAACAGTGTCAGTCAATTTTCTCTTCCTTCTTGTCCCTTCAACACCTGAGGGATCCTTAGGAAAGACTGATTGCAGTTCCTCCACTAAAACCAAAATAGACGGAATGCAGAGTTCCTTGGGGAGAAAAATTTCCCCAGAATACACTGTGTGGGGAGTGGAGAGAATAGCAGGAGATTTTCCTCTTGACACGGATTTTCTTATAGGACAAAGGATGCAGGGCAGGAGAACTTCCACTCTGTTCTACCAGGGTAATGGGGTGAGATCTGTGATAGTTATTGATCTTGCGAATATAACACAATCTCAGTGATTCAGGTCCCATACAAATGATGGATTTTCTCTTATTTTCCTTCCTACTTTTCCTTTGGCCCCTTCATGTTCAAGTGGTGCCAAGGAAATCCAAGGAGATGGAGCTCAATTTGTCAACTCTACTCTGTTAAGGCAGCTTTGACAAGGGGAGGGGTGTGTGGGATTTGGAATTATTAACTGAATTGGACTGGGGATTATTTGTGGACTTACATGCTACTCCTATGTAATCTTTCCATGGAATACTTCATAAATTCCCTCTTGGAGGTGACAATGTGAATACATTAAGGTTCATTTTTCTTTTCTGGAATAGAACAGAGGAAAGTAAAATCAGTTTCAAAAATCTTAATGTATTGTGAATGCATTTTTTAAGTGTTCAATTAAGAGACTTTTCTGATCTTAGTTGTTTCCCTCCCCCTAACACTCTGAGGGTCAAATTAACATTTGGGCATGAAAAATGTTAAATTAATTTATTTAATTCTGATGTCCAAATTGGGAAAACCAGAATTCTCCTGTGGGTGGGTTCAGAATTTTCCAACAGGAAGTTTCAAAAGCAAACCATCTCCCATGTTCAATGTCATTCCTTTAAGGGTGCAGTCTAATAACTTGATTTCCTTACATCTTGGTTTTTACTGTTTGGGGATTTCTGGTTCTGTATATATCTCTCCTTCTAGAAATATAAAAAGAGTATGGAGTTGCCATGAAGCTTTGATTCACTGTCATTAAAGAATAAGAAGTAAAACTAATGCACTGCCAGTTCCAGTAGATCCACAAGGAGAAAACCCACTTTGGGGGTCTCTGAATCACTGAAAACTATTTGCACAAGTACAATTAGTCACAAGTACAAGAAAACACTTGTCAATTACTTTATATCCTGCTCATCCTTTAATTAGAGGCCAAGGGCATGAGAAGAAGCTGTTACAAACCTTCAAACTTCAACATGAGATTACATGAAACTCAGAATTGCCTGACCGTTTCAGTTTTCTAGACAGAAAATAATATTCAAATCAATAAACTTTTATGGGGTTCCTTCCATTTTTCAGCTAATGCTAGGTGTGGGGAAGTGCTGAAGTGAATAAATTCTCATGAAACTCATAGCTGCCCTATGACAAGAGACCCATGAACAAATAAATTAAATATGCAACTTCAGAGGTATGTTCAAAGTTATCAGTGTAGTAAAGGCATGTTCAGATTGATCTAGGAAGGTCAGGAAAGGCTGGTGGAGGATATGATTTCATGGGAGTGTGTAGGCAGGACCTGGGCCCAAGTAAACAAAAGTGAAAACCAGGTCTGGAAATAAAGGGTGACTTTTTTCCAAACTAAATAACAATAGGTGGTCATTTTCTTCTTTTTCCTTTGGGATTGTCACTTGGGTCTTTCAACAAAGGAAACAACTCGACTAGATCATCTCAGATATGATAAAGAACACTGATTTCTCACCAGAATATCTGCATCCATGTGCTAATTTTTCAACTTAACAAGCTTTGTGGCTTCGGACAAATAGGTTAAAATTTCTGAACTTCACTTTTGTAAAATGATGCAGTTAGACCCTACTGTGGTCCTCAAACCTTTGTATCCCATGTCCCATCAGTAGTTGAACTCTGTCCATACAGGCCAGCTTCCTCCTCTCTCTGATCCCTCTTCCCTCCCATCAAACAATGAATGGTACGAGCAAGAAAACTCCTTTTTCAAACATGACACTTCCACACTTATGGCCTTCTATAATTTGTGCCTTTTGGTCTTTTTCTAGAATACCACACATTTTGGAGAGTATATTTTATCATAACTCCTTAAGTGTTCTAAAAATCTTTCAGCCCACTTAACCTGGTTTGTTTTCCTGATGGTTAAGAACCCTTCTGACATCTTGCTCCATGCTCCTCTTGAGTGTTCAAAGTCATAGTCCTTCCCTTCAGTCACCTACTTCTTTTCCAGTTCAGAAGGCTCAGGTAGGCAAAGTGAAAAAGGGAATAATATGTATGATGAAGATAATTTTTTTTTTAAAGCAAAGGCTGAAGAAGTAAGTAGTAGTCAAACAACCTTTCCCTGGGACAGCTAAAGGAGGAAGCAGTCAAGAGGATTAAAGCAAAAGGGTTCTACAAGCCTAGGTCATAAACCTGGCACCACATCTGCTAAGATGATTGCACAGCAGTGACCGATAAAGAATAGATGACCTAAGTAGGGTTTGACCCTGAGCTTTGCCAGTCCCTTAACTTCTCTGCACCCTGGTGTTTTCAAATGTGAAGCCAGAAATAATGATCCCTGATTTACAATATTGATGTGAGCATTTAATTTAGATGTTGTCTGAATCTGAACCTTGGAAAAATATTCAAGAATTGGTGGAGAACCCCCAGTTGGCTGACATAGCTACTCCAGCACTTAAGATCAGTTGTTAGTTGTGAGATATTCCAGGAACTTATGTATGTATGTATATATACACACACATGTACACATATATATATATATATTTTTATGAGAGATCAAAGGCTTGGAAAAAGGATAGGTAAAGATATGCTACCTAATTGAGTGCAATTAATCAAAATCCTTTTAGAATCGATAAATCAGCAAGGAGAGTAATATTTGTTTCTCCTTCTAAGTGAGATAAAAATCTTCATTTAGTTTTCTGAAATTTGGAAGCCCTCACATCAGCTTCCCCACAGCTCCGGCTCTCATTCCCCAAAGCAGTAAGAACAGTGTTCTCAGCTTCTACACTGATGATTTATCCCGGTCACAGAGGGGACACCCGGCTAACTGAGGTTAACAGCTTTCTCGGTTTCATTTCAAAAAGACATTAGCATGGAAGCTCTATGAAATGCTGATATGCCAAATACTGATTCATTCACCTGCAGAGTTCACTATAAGGCAGGGACCTATTTGACAGGCAGGGCTGAGCTCCCAGCCTTTTCCTAAAGGGCACTCCCATAATTCATCTCCCAGTGCTAAATTATATCTGACACTTCACTGAAGACTTCAGGTGAGCTCACCCAACTGCAATAAGCCTAATGCAGAAGAAGAGGGTTGGAAATGGCGAAAGTATTCTTTGTGAAAATAATACTACTAATTCAATTGTGGGTGGAAATATCTATGATGTAAAATATTCCCAAGCAGAATGTGCACATTTGATTTTGTGGGAATGCAGATTGTCCAGGGCCACAGTAGGAGAGGCCGCAGCAGGACAGGGTGGCACTGGCCAGGTCCTTAGCCTGGCAATGGTCTTATGCATGAACAGTGTGCATTATACCTGAGCTACATGCCCTTGATGTGTCCTTAAATTTGGCCTGTTCACTAAAGGAGCTCTAAGCTTTTCTGTAATCTTTGCTTTGCCCGCTCTATTCTCCTTCCAAATTTGCAGGACGTAATTCTGTTCAAAAGCTGCAAAGTCCTGGGCTTTTATTGCTTCTCTACAGAGTTTTCTGTGGGGAGACTGGGGAACAGGCACAGGAGAAGCATATCTGTCTCTTACTTTAGGGAAAGGGTGGTCCCTAGCACCCAGTGCTTTAGCTAGTGCTCACCTTCTTATCAGTTATGCTAATAAGGGCCCCAGGTGGGATTTGGTAAAAAGAGAAGGAAAAAAACCCTCTGGCATGTGAAGTCACTATCTAGCTTCCTTATGGCCCTTTCCAGGACCTTCTTCCAGTCTTTCAGTGTGTGCAGGAAGTTATGGGTCATTTTATTTGATGCTGTGTGAAGAAACTCAGTAAGCACATGAGGCTTCAGCCTGACAGAATCTCAAGGGAACTTTGAAGGGATGAGGCTGATGTTTTCTAACTCAGAAAGTCTTTTGAGTACGTGCTAGGCATTGAGGACACTGCAGCAAATAGATAGACATGGGGGTATTCTCTCATGGAGCTTCTGGTCTAACTTGGGAGAGCTGAGCTTAGATAGAAGAACTAAGACAACTGACCTGCACACCTGCACAACTGACCTGCCCAGCACCCATTAGGTACTTAATAATTGTTTGTTGAATGAAGATGTTCTCAATAGGGCAAGAGCAAAGAAGAGGGCTAAACATTACTGAGTGTCTTCTGTATCTCAGATTCCACGCTAGGTCTTTCCACTATGTTATCTAATTCAGCACAGGATGAACAGCAAAGTCAAGATCAGACCTTGCTATAACGGCTTCTAAGACCATACCCATGAAAAACAATGTTGTTTAGTGGAAAGATCCTAAGACCAGGTGTCCATAAAATTTGGGCCTTGTCACAATGCTGTTGTTTATTAATGGTATATACTCTTAATCTTGGGAAAGTCATTTGTCCCCTCTGAGCCTCACTTTTTCATATCTGTTAATTCAAGGATAATAATATCTACCTTCCTCACAAGGTGGCCATGAGGACTGGGTGATATGGAGAATGTGGACGAGCTTTTATTATACATCAAATCCTGCTCTTTGGCTCAGCACCTGTGGCTCAAGCGGCTAAGGCACCAGCCACATACACCTAAGGTGGCGGGTTTGAATCCAGCCCGGCCGTCAAACAACAATGACGGCTGCAACCAAAAAATAGCCGGGCGTTGTGGTAGGTGCCTGTAGTCCCAGCTACTTGGGAGGCGGAGGCAGGACACTCGCTTGAGCCCAGGAATTGGAGGTTGCTGTGAGCTGTGTTGCCACGGCACTCTACCCAGGGGGACAGCTTAAGGCTCTGTCTCAAAAAAAAAATTAAAAAAAAAAATCCTGCTCTTTGTAAAAGGAAAATCAAAGGTCACCCAGCCCACTATTTAAGAGTTCATTCTGTTTCTACACAATGAAATTTTATATTATTTCAACAAAAAATCAGAAATAAGATTAAGGTTCGCCTGGCAGTTATCAAAGTGGGGACATTATTATCAGAAGGATTCCTATAAGAAACCAAAGTTTACCCTAGATAATTATTTGCTGTCTTTAGCCCTATTTGGGGAAATTACTGATACCCCAATATTATTCACTTAAGTGGATACAATTAAATTCTTTCTTCATAAATCAATTCCCTTTGCTTCTTCAGCATTTCTGTGAAATTTTTGGGGGGTGAATTCAAATTTTGGAGCACCCAGGAGCATAACATTTCAGATTTTAATTAAATAAAGAACAGCTCTAATAATAACATGATTTCAGTACACTTTCCCCAATCAATGCTTTAACAATTAAAATGAAAATAGTACATCATTATTTTCCTAGTAATCCTTTGTTCTTCTTTTTGTCATTAGAAGAGGTTAAATATCACCTATATTTAATGTCATTTCCTACTTTTATTTTTTAACTCTTTTTGTCCTCTGTGTCTTGGTTGTGACAGCTCCCATGTCAAAATTTGTGGATTCTGCAATTTCCTTTTTATTCATTAGTGAGGAATCACTAGTAAGATCATTAGTAAGGTGGTTATGTGACACTAAGATGGGTAAAAAGTTCTCACAGATGCAGTAGACAGTGTCTCTGACCTAAATGTGATGGACTGACATTTGTCACTGCTCTTTGTTTATGGTCCTTCAGCTAATTTTCAATCTATGTGACCATGCACATATTCTACCCAATTTGAATTAATTTTGCAAGTGAAAATTCATGGAGCAGTGTATCAAATGCTTTAGTAAAATCCATATATATTACCTCTAGTGCATTCCCTTTATCCATTAATCTCATAATGCGATTTAAAAGACTGATCACATTTGTCTAGAATGATTTGTCCTTTATCCATCCCCAAAGCTACCTCTTGCTCATGGCTCCATTAGATCCTTTCATTTTCTCCCTTCTTTATATCTGAATCCTTATAATATTGGGCACAGGTGTTCATTTTAATAGATGCTAATTACTGGTAACACTTTTTTTCTGTTTAGAAAATAAAGTTTCCAAATAATCTTTAAAATGTAGACTATTGAAAATAATTTCCATTGTTAAATTTGTAAGCAACTTAATTTAGTATCATTTCTTTATTCCTAAGCAATGATTCTGAAAACATTCTCTTTTCCTAGGTCTTCTTTTTTAAAATAAGTTTTTGTTATAAATGATAGTATGGTATTTATTCTGTCTTTCCTGTTCTTCTTGTTTGAATTGTGTTCAGACCCATATTTCCCCTCTGCCTGAGAAATATGTACACTGAATTACATGAATTAAGGTCGATAATAATTATCAGAATCTTGCTATAATACTAACATTATCGTCTCCTCTATGAATGATTATATTTATTTGCAAACAAAGTCTCAGCAAGCGTTTTTCTATGTGTATTAGGTCAATTTGCCTTCCCTCTAAACATGCTTCTCACCTTTTAGATTTAGGGAGACTCCTGAACAGCTCATGTTGTATGCCAAATCTGTAAATTTTGATTAATGGTTAACTCAAAATATAACATGTTTTCCAAAGAGAAAGGAGAATAGGAATGAGAGGAATAATAACATATGAGAAGAATGATAAAATCAGAGAGAGGCAGGGATGTAGCAGTTAAGAAAATGCAATACGTTGTGGACCTTTAGAAGCCTAAATACAAGAATACCAGTTAAGCTGTGGGGCTTCTTTTCAAAAGATGAAGAGGTGCAAACATGGACTGATTCTCCGAGAGCAATTCTTTGACCTTTAGTCCCAATGCAAGCTACTTCTTGTCTATTGTCATAGCCATTGTCCTAGTTTTTTCCTATGCTCCACCAACACTCCACTTAGGAATGCTAGTGGGAAGGAGGACTCAGATACTGCTTTTCAACTTTCTGTTACAGTCAGTGAAAGGTGGTGAATGCTGAACCAAGGGCCAGGCCCGGAAGGATATTTTAGCTTTTGTTCCCTAGATACTTACCAATGACCCTGATAAGATACCACTTGTAGGATATATGCAGTGCACATGGGTCAGTGTCTTAATAAATTGTGGGGTGAAATGAGCTTTATTCAAGTCAAGATCTTAGAATTTTATATTAGATTAGATTCAATTTAGTAACTTAAATTTGTGTGGTTGACTAGCGTATTTCAATAAGATATTCTATAGGGGTATATGGAATGCCATTGAAATGCTAATCAAAGACTTAGGTTCAACATGTGCTCATGCACTAGAATACTGAATGGAAAACAGCCATTAGACAATAAAAATGGCTATAAAATTTTTTTTCCAATTTTATTTCCATTCTGATCTCTACATTCTTCCTCCCATAATAAACAAGTTCATTGTAGATCAAAATCAACTTGTACCCAAGATATATGCAGCCTCACATTGATATGTGAACACCCATTCATTTGGGTAGAATGGCAAGTATTTATTACTGGGAAGGAATATGTGCATACAAAATACACCCATATACATGAGTAAGTCCTGATTTTTATGTGACATTAATATTAAGAAGTTGAGTGATGTCTGAAAGTATTCCTTCCCGTGTAGAAGCCTCTGTGCTTATCCTACATAAAGCATTTGAGCTGAAGACTTAGGCAGCTTTTATTACTAGTGTTTTGTTTTTCAAGGAAATATTAATAATAATTTTCAAGTACATAGAGTTTTAGGGAGAACTTATACATCGTATGTATGCTTTAAAATTAAAGTCATTTTTCCTGGCTTTTCAAATTTGAATGATAAAGCCCTAACAGCTTAAGATGTGAAGGAGAAAGCCCTGTATCTTCATGCCTCTACTTCCTCTTTTCTTTGTTTATACTAATGAGAAAAAAGAAACAGTTCTGAAACAGAGATATTATTTTATTAGACTGTTAATATGGAATTACGAATTTTTAAGAGGCTATAAATTGAGAATTGCACCAAAAGGGAAATAGAACAGGTCCACATATCTTTACTACCTAGAATATGAACATGTCATTGATAGAAAATTTGACTCAAGCAAACATTCAGGTTATAATTTAATTTCAATTGACTTTAATTTTCTGTTTTAAAAATCATAGTCTATGGTTTATGGTTCCCTTGTCTTTGAATTTTTCATCCTCCCTTTCAATGTTTAATCCTGCTATATGCCAGATATTGGGTTAGCCATGGTGACATAAATCCCATAAGCCACAACCTGTGTCTCAGGAATGTGTGCTCTTATGAGAGGGACAAATGAGTAAACTGAAGCAGACTGTGGTGTGCTGAGTGTTAGGTTGGAGAGGTTGTGGAGTACTCTTTTTTTTTTTTTTTTGAGACAGAGCCTCAAGCTGTCCCCCTGGGTAGAGTGCCGTGGCATTACAGCTCACAGCAACCTCCAACTCCTGGGCTCAAGCGAGTCTCTTGCCTCCGCCTCCCAAGTAGCTGGGACCACAGGCGTCCGCCACAACGCCCGGCTATTTTTTGGTTGCAGCCATCACTGTTGTTTGGCGGGTCCGGGCTGGGGATTTGAACCCGCCACCTTAGGTGTACATGGCTGGCGCCTTTAGCCGGTTGAGCTATAGGCGCTGAGCCGTGGAGTACTCTTGAGGCACAGAAGAATGGCAGCTAACTCTACTGGGGAAGGTTGGTGAAGTTCTTCAGAAGAAATAATACTTCATTTGAGTTTTGAAAAATGACTAGAAATTAGCTTGAATAGGGATTCTTAACTGGGTATCTAAATTCCCAAGAAGTAGATGGACAGAATTCAGTGGGTCTATAAGCCTAGCTGGAGAAAAATACACCTTTATTTTCACTATCAGTGAACTACGAACTAGCATTTCCTTCATTTATAAATGCAGGAAAAACCACAGCAACATGAACAATACTGCTGACAATATCACCAATAGAAATCATAGCTATTTTCCAACATATCAGATGTTGTTGAAGATATTTCCATATGAAAATATTCCATATGCTCTAAAATTATAGTAGTAGATTTACCACTGGACTTTACCAGTGTGTTAATAAAAAGTACACATACTATGTATTATCATGCCAGAAATTAGTTTTAATATTTAATTTTAATATTTTGATAACTAAATTTCAATATAAATTGGTGTCCTTTGTAATTCCATATGGTTCATTCCATACATTTAAAAGCACTATACTTCAATGCCTAGGCAAAGAAAGAGTAAAAATAAAATAAAAAGACAAGCATTACACTGAAAAATATTTCAGTATTTGGGCTTGAGGTCTACAGCAGAGTCACTACAGAGTCCAACTCTGTAGTTCCACAGCTACTAGCTGCCCCTTTTAATGTTTGATAACATTTTAGCCTCTTTTGTATTTCCAGTTCCTATTACAGCCACAGTGAAGCTTAAGAACTCCTGAACCGGGGAATAGGTTGGGGGAGGTGTAGTTGTTATTGCAGGATGAAGAAAAGCTCATGCTTGACTTCAAGGACTTCATTTAGATGTTTCAAATTATACATAATGTTTCCTTAAAGGGAATTGTTGGTAGGTATGAAGACGAAATATGCATATAACTATTCTGTGCATATATAGTGTTTTCACAGA
>NW_003852442.1:11192046-11208524 GCF_000181295.1 Otolemur garnettii
GATTTCTGAGGCCAACCAAAAAGGTCCATCATGACATGAGACTCTGCAGCAGGCTGTGGTGTGACAAAGACCCAAGGAAAATGCCTGAAATATTTATTTGCTACCTTTCCTTGCATAGGTAAAACGCTAATAATGATCATTTAAGGTCAATCAGCATTTGCCTTACATGTATCTCAATGGCTGTAATAGGAACTGGAAATACAAAAGAGGCTAAAATGTTATCAAACATTAAAAGGGGCAGCTAGTAGCTGTGGAAAGAGCACTTGACCAGGAGTCCATAGCCCCAGGTCACAGCCTCAAGTATGACACTAGTATCTCTGCCATCTTGTGCATATTTTATTACTATAGAAATAATGACTCTTGCTTTAACTTATCTCATAAGTTTGTTGTAAGGATCAAATGAGTATGGCAAGATGTTTAGAAAAGTTTGAAACATAATATGTATATTATTAATATGTCAATATCATAATATTTTACACTATGAATATATAGATAACGGTGAAATTTTCCATCCTTGAATTGTAAAATATATTGAAGATAAAACCCCTTAGGTAAATAGAATTTTAAAAATATCTATATGTATAAAGTATTAAATGCAAATGTAGCATATTAATATATTTATAACATAAGAGTTAAATGCCTATGAGACTAGACAATAAAACATGTTAATGTAGGCAACTCCATGATCCCATAATAAAATCATTTCCCAATGGCTGGCAACTAGCTTTCAAATATGACCTGTAGCATAAGACAGCAATGAATTTATGTATGTACTCTTTAGATTTAGTGACACTGAGATCACATGGACATTTAATTAGTAGAGAACATCCAATTCTAAAATTTAGATCACCTTTTCCTGAATGAGCTTGTTCCTCCGAGGAATCATGCAAGCAAGAGTTGACTAACATCACAAACAATGGCAGAAAGACACTGATACCAGGATTGTTCTTCCTAAGAAAATTATTTTCTTCTTATTATAATTATGTTTTTCATTCTAATCCAGCCGTGCAGGACTTAAGTATCAGCCTGGGAACTCCATTCCCTAGGTCAATGCTGAAAGTTTATTTCTACAGTAAAATATACCTTTCACACTCTGAGTGTCACCATATAAATCACACAAAGAACACTGCATTCCAATTCTCTCCATTACCACAGAAGCATACAAGTTACTAACCAGAACATTTTTCCATCTTTAGTTTGAAGTGTTTTTCAACCTTAAGTATGCTTGGAACCATTGTTAAGCCAAGGCTATTGTGATTATACTTGTTAGGCTTTTATTCTATATAAATTATCTCAGCCAAATGGAGTCCAAATACTGACCCGTGACTGCCAATTGGAATAGTCCTTAACCCTCAATCATGTGCTAAAAAAGACAAATGAGCTAGATTTGAGTTTGGAAATAAAAAGAAAAGAAAAAGCAAAGCTTAATATGCATCCAGGCAAGACAAGGTTAATGCAAATGGTAGAGAACGTGGGATACTACTCTACCCTACTTATGTTCACTGCTTCCCAAGTACAGACACCTGCACAAAGATGCACAGATGTTTATTAATGCACATATATGGACCAGAGTGGTTAAACATTTAAAAATCAGGAGAAGTAAAACCCAGTGAATTCTCCCCACATCCTACGCAGTGATTATGTACCCACTACACATACCCTTGACAAGCTTAAATCCAGAAGTGCTTAAAAATTTTGTAGGCACAAATTACACATTAATGAAAGCTGATAAAGACGCACAGTTCAAGGTATAAGTGTTTAAGTGAGGCAGACACCTGACAAAAACACTTGGAAGTTCACAAACTGAAAAAACAAATGTACCCTGGAGCCAAAGTAGATAGTGGATTTGGGATGAACAGATTTGTATTCTGGGACTAGAGTAGATGGTGGTTTTAGGGATCCCATTAAGTGATTTCAAAGACCATTTGACCTAGCACCCAAATTTCTAAACATTCAAGGTGAATGGTTCCAATTCTTTATAAGGTTGTCCTTTCAATGGACAAAGCTTTGATCAATGGTCTCTATCTTGCCACCTGTTTTCAAGGGCTCTGGCCCTTCACCCCAAACAGTTCCTCAGCATCCTTTCTTTTTCCATTCTTTTGCGGAAGGGATGCTCTGTATACTTTGTGTGGGATTAGATTTACGAGGTGCCGAGAAACAGGAGTATGGGGCCACTCAAGTTGTTCTAGATTTAACACTGCAAGCAAGCCAACTCAGGGTCTCAGCTTTGGTTAACACCTCTGTGCTACAAAGCCTGTTTGTTATTGGATCCACATTGATATCCCAATAAAAGCAAGGGCAAATCAAAAATTAAACAAGGCTTCCCTCTGTTCCCCCAGATAACCCATTCCTTTCTGAGTCCAGGCTCCTGAATGCACATGAAACTGTGTAGCCTTGACTGGGGGGAGCAGCAGTCCCTCCTCAGCTGGAGGCTGCGTTCAGAAAGAATGGATTTTTTCCGCCTTCTGATAGTCTGAGACGTTGTGCCTGTCACTCACAGGGTGAGCCAAATTGGGTTCAAAACAGAGAACAGAAATGTATAAATAGATGCAGAGAGTTAAGAGGAGTATACAAAGTAGGGAGACAAGAAAGATTGATATCAAGCCTTATCCTGGGATGGGCCACTCTCCCTGTACCTCTAAGAGGCTCCTAGGCTATTTTAATTATAAATATTTATATCTATGGAAGCAAATTCAGAAGGATTTATATCCCAGGGGAGTGCAGATCAATAGATCTAAGCAAACCTCATCTCCAGGCTGACCACTTAACACTGTTATCACCGATTAGGGCTGCTTGGCCCTCTGGGAGGGTGTCGGTTCCCCTCTTGTCCTCCATAGGTCCACCCCATTCTTGGCCCCAAGAGGAAATCAATAACAAGATGCAGGGATCAATACCCAGGGCATCTGCTTGGCTGCAGTAGCTCACCTTAGGATTGAAGCTTGGTCAGCCCTTGTTTGTCCCGCAAATTCCCGTTCCTCACCCCTAACTCCTTCATCCTCCCAGATCTGCTGAAGTATCCTAATTCTGATATTTAGCTCATTAACAGAAATCAGCTGAAATGTTGACTTTTTTGAGAAAGGAAAGAAAGACTTAGTTATCATATGCGTCACTTTCCAAAAGTGGGGAAACTTACCAGACCTTAAGGATTGGGTCAGAGTCGGTCTCCTGCCTCATGGCCCGTGGTTCGCTTGCTGCTGCCAACTGCCTGGCCGCCGGGGACTGTCGGAGGGACTGGAACCGGGTGGGTTACTGCTCCGGGTTTGCCTGCATCTCCCTATGCTGGGTCTGCAGTTGATAGATCCTCTGCTCCTGAAGCATCCAGCTATTGACCCGCCCAGGGAAAGAAAGAAAAAAATGGAAAAAAAAATCAATTAATACTAAATGGTTTAACAAAACCCTGGATAGCACAGGCCTGAAGCTTACAGGGTAGGAGTTGGGGTGGTCTCAGTGGCAACAGTGGTTGTGGGGACAGGCTCAGCCAGCTAGAAAAGCTGATGTTCCAGGGACAGGAAGCCAATATGGTAGGCGTGATCTCACACACACACACACACACACACACACACACACACTCTCTTTCTCACAGCAGCCTGGTCTGACATGCCCTAGTCTGGGAGCTAAGAGGATAGAGCAGGTGCATGTTCATTGTGACTGGTGGAGGGCAACACATTCACCAAAATAGGAGAAGGGCTGCAACCAAACTCCTCCAAGGAGTGGATGTTTTTGTTTTATTTTGGGGGGAGGAGGGATGGAAGGGGAGGAGATACTGTTTTGTTCTCAAAAGGTAAAAAGCATTTATGTGTTGCAGGAGAGTTACCCCAGGCATTGCTCTGTGCGTCTCCCTATCACACCACCACATACAGACACACATGAAGCTTTTTGAAGGGGGGGGGCAAGAAAATGGGGGAGCACCGTACCTCAGCTACCAGGCCCTTTCTCTTCTGCAGGAGCTGGCTTTGAAGGCTCAGGATTTTTGCATCTCGCTGTTCCAGCTGTAAAGAGTTTACATAGGGAGGGAGCAAGGAAGGATCATGAATGTCAACCAATGAGCAATTAGCATGACAAGACTAAAGTATTGATCCACTAAAGCTCCCTGCACTGTGTAGCCCCAGAGGTAGAGCAGCTCCCCTGTCGCCAACTCTGAACAGTGCATTTCGGACAGAAGCCTGTATTGGAGAGCTGGCTACTTTTTGTAGCCCCAACCCCCTTCTCCATGCAGAAGAGGGTGGCACCCTCATGCTGGCTATCTGCAGCTGTTAGGATGATTTCCATCCCTGGGCAAAAAGCTTCAGCAAAGAGTATAAAGAATGTAAAGATTTTGGCTGTCTGACTTCATTCATTTTTTTTTTTTTAAATGCAACTCCCTCCTGATGGCACCAGGCATTTCTGTGTATTGATTGGGAAAGGGCTAGGGCGAAATCCTGGCCTGACAGCTGGGGCTGGAACTAGTGTGGTTTTCCACTTTGCATCAGGGGCAAAGTGCCTTCTGGAGTACCAACTTCCGGCCAACCCAAATGCACATCTCCTGTGCACATTTCACTTATTTTAAACACATTTTAAGGAGCAAGATGGGAGAGGGAAAGGTATTTTTTCCCTAAAAAGACAACCTTATTCCTGCATGCAAGGCTATAATATATCAATGAGAAAAGATGGCATTTGTGAGTTAGCAGACATAGTGTTCAGATGACAGCAGCTAGGTGAGGTTGCTCCTGGAAGTTTCTTCGTTCCCACCATTGATTCTTTTCCTTTGGTACTCTCACCTATGCGCACACTAACTTTTCTTCATCAGATCTTCCAGTTTTCCCCACTGTCCATCCCATGCCCTCACAAATTTATTTCCCCAATTTCTTTCCATACCCTTCTTTGAAGAGCCACTAGTGATGCAGCTCCTCCACAAAATCCCTCAAACAGTGGTTATTCTTGTGTGAGCTTCAACTTATGCCAAAAACCTCTCTAGCAGGGGGATATCATGATGAACAATACAGATTTGGCCTTTATACTCAAAGAGCTTACAGACTAGCTGAACCAGTGAACAAATGACCTCAAAACCACCCACCCATCCATGCACCCATCTACCCATCCAACTATTTATTGATTCATTCAAGTTGTGCTTTTCAAGAACTTTCTATGGTCAGAAGCTACTCTTTGTTAAAAATAGAATGGTATGGCAGAAACTTGAGTACCCACAGACAACCAATTTCTTGTCGTCTTCCCCATCACACAGGTGATCTTTATTTCCCAGTTCATTTGTAGTGGGGCTTTGAGCTAAGCTCTGACCAGTGGGATGTGGGTGGAAGAGATGCGTGCATGGCCTAGCTCAGAAAACCTCCCATGTGATCCTTCATTTTCTTTCTCTTCCAGTGTGACCCTACTGGTGACATGTTTGACATGGAGGTGCCATTTGAGTCTCTGGAGACTCAATTGGAGAAGAGTTCTCTGATCCAATTTAGACAATGGTGAGAAGAATACATTTTTATGGTGTTAAAAATTGAAATTTTAGGATTGTTCCTGTTAGTGCACATGTAGTAGCTAATGTTCTTTCTTGTTTCTTTTTTGAGAGCAGAGTCTCACTCTGTTGCCCTGGGTAGACTGCCATGATGTCATAGCTTATAGCAACCTCAAACTCTTGGGTTGAAATGATCCTTTTGCCTCAGCCTCCCAAGTGCCTGGGACTACAGGCGGCCACCACAACACTCAGTTAGTTTTTCTATTTTTAGTAGAGACAGGGTCTTGCTCTTGCTCAGATTATGCTTGGAACTCCTGAGTTCAGAAGATCTACCTGCCTTGGCCTCCCAGTGCTGCGATTACAGGACTGAGCCACCACACCCAGCCTGTAGTAGCTAATGTTACTTTTATTGGCTAATAAAAATAGTAAGCAAAAACCAGACACAGCCCAGTGGGTAAGAGAGATAGAAATAAAATAATTATAAAACTAAGTAACACCACAACTTTGGTAAGTGTAATAATGGAGAGGTATCTGAGGCAATAAATATGGTTCCAGAGGAAAGTGACATAGATAACTGCCACTGTGCAACTCTGCTGAGATCTGAAGGGTGACTGCAGTGAGAGAATATAGAAGTGTTCCAGAAAAAGGGAACAGAATGTGGAAAGTTGCTTTGGTAAGGAGGAGTCAAGTCCAGTCCAGACACCAAAAGAACCCCAGTGTGAGTAGAACACAAAAAATGAGAAGGAATGTGATGCAACATGGGGCTGGAGAAATAGGTATGGGTAAGTCCATTTAGGACCCTAGAGATTATACATTTCTGCCTCTGTGCTAAGATACTAGGGAAGCTATTCAAGAATTTTGTGCAAGGTTGGTAACAAGATCATACTTGTATTTTGAAAATATCTCTTTGGCTGCAACATGAAGAATGATTTGATAGTCCCATTTCTAGACAGATTGTGGACCAGATAACCCCCAAACCCTTCCACCAAGAAATTAAGATATTCTTTAAAACAAGAGGTTGTGCTTGCAAGTAGGGAACTTCCCAAGTGGCAGGTAAGAAGAGGGAAGTCAAACCAGAGCAGTAAGCCATGAGACATCTATTTGCTCTGGAGAGCACTGCTCAGACCCAATGACTACAGGGATTAGGTTTTAGCACCCATTTGGGGAAAAGTGCTCATGAAAGTTAGCAAGTTGAAACTAAGAGCCCCACACAGAACTGAGACTCTTAAAAGGACGGGTAGGGGAAAAAAATCCATCTGCTGTCACAACCATGCTTGTCCTTTTCCTGGCCTATGGGTGGGAAACAAGTCTCCCCTGAGAATTTGTGACTGCACTTTACAGGGAATGGGGATTTATATTTATTATACACCAAGATCAGAAAAGCTCTAAGTAGAGAAATTAAAATCAACTTAGTCTCAGGCCATTTCTATCTCTGTAGCATTTGGTAGGAGCAAACATGAAAATACTCTGGAGAGCTTCATCTTCACAAAGGTCACCTAAGATTCTTGTAGAAAAAGCCCAGCTGAGGATACACTCAGACACTAGAAAACTAAAAACCATGAGTGAGACAAAGCAAATAGCACATTGATACACCTCTGAGAACTTCAGATGATAGAACAATCTGGTAGAGACTGCAAGTAAGTATGTTTATAATGATTAAAGATGAAAGGAAGTATCAAAACCATGGAAAATTAGCAAGGCATTTTGAAAAGAAGAGAATAATTTGGAAGGGAATAAGAGTCATGCATTCAGATTAAAAAGTAACTTCTTGGCTGCCTGTAGTGGCTCCTGCCTATAATCTTAGCACTCTGGGACGCAAAAGTGGGAGGATCCCTTCAGCTTAGGAGTTCAATACCAGCCTGAGAAAGAGTGAGACCCCTATCTCTACTAAAAACAGAAAAAAAAATTAGCCAGGCTTTGTGGTGGGCATCTGCAGACCCAGCTATTTGGGAGGCTGAGGCAGGAGGATTGCTTGAGTCCAGGAGTTTGAGGTTGCTGTGAGCTAAGGTGATACCATGGCACTCCAGCCTAAAAGACAGAGCAAGACCTTGTCTTAAAAAATAATTTTAAAAAACAACTTCTTACCAACTGTGCGGGACTCTTGGTTTTAGGAAGCATAGCTTTTTCTTTCTCTCCTTATGTTAAATGTTATTTATATAGGACAAACCTCTCACTTGCCCTGTTACCAACATTGAATATGTAAGGGCATAATGACTGCTTTAAAGCCAGGAAACATTTTCCATAGTTAAAACTGATGATCAGCTCATAAGACATTCTCTGTTATGATTGCTGAAATGTCTCATAAAGGAAAATACCATCTCAGTGTGATTTCTTTCCTCCTTTGCACTCTTCAGCTCAATGTTCTCTTTCCAGCTGGGCACAAATTGAGGACACTGGCCTTTTCTAAGGTGGACAAAGAGCCCTGATGGAAGGGAGGTGGCAGGCATCAAAGGGAAGCTCAAAATGAGGAAGGCTCATTATTTTATCAGAAACTTTGTCTTCCTTGATACTGTTCCAAAAATTATTCCTATGCTTCTCAAAAGACAAGGAATATGTAATGTACTAACATCGGGAGGTTAGCAGGTCGGCCTGAGCTGGTGCTCTGGATGAACCAAATACGGGATATTCCTTTACAGACCCAGACTTGAGTTGCAGTGAAGGTTTTGGTAGTGGAGAAACTCAGACCGGACAAGATGATTCCAAGCTCAGATGGAATCAGGTCAGTTTTACAGATGGAATTCCAAGCTCAGATGGAATCAGTGGATGTCTTGTGAGAACGGCTCATCAGCACCATCATCACTATCCTTTATGGAAGTTTAACTATCTGCCAGACTGAATATTATTTCATTTTATTGCCAGAAAACCTCTGCAGAGTGGGAATTAATATCCCCATTTCTCAGATGAAAGATACAGAGAAATGAAATGATCTAAATGTTTTCATCTTGTATTAGAACCAGGAGCAGCATAAACGCTCTAGCCTTCCTCAGCAGGTTTAAATAGAGGTGAAGTAATTCAGACCCCTAAGAAGAGCAGGAGCCAATACAGAACTTCTTTCTTTGGTTTCAAAGCAAGTTGTGTTCTAAGCCATCAAAATGAGACAACTGAACTCAACTATGTTCGTCTTTATTCTAGCAGCAAATGCAGTCTTTTGCTTATTTTCTTAAGACAGATAATTTAGGGCCAGGTGCATTGGCTCACGCCTATAATCCCAGCACTCTGGGAGGTAAAGGCAACTCGATCCCTTGGGCTCAGAAGTTCAAGATCAGCCTGAGCAAGAGTGAGACCCCATCTCTACTAAAAATAGAAAAACTAGCCAGGCATAATGGCAGGCACCTGTAGTCCCAGCTACTCAGAAGGCTGAGGCAAGAGGATGGCTTGAACCTAAGAGTTTGAGGTTGCTGTGAGCTATGACACCACAGCACTCTACCCAGGGTGACAGAGTGAGACTGTCTTAAAAAAAAAAACCCAAAACAAAAGATAAGCTATTTAGGGAAATCAGAATAAATATTTTCTTTTTGTATAACTCTGGGTAAAATTAAGGTGATATAAAAAGAAATCTGGGCTAGGGACTCTTTGGGCTTACTATTTACAAAGCTGAAGTATTAATAATTAGATTTATATTTACACAGCATTTCCTAATTTAAAAAACTCTTTATCACATATTAACTTATGTTTATTTTGGTAACAACCTTATGAAACAGACAAGTATTACCCACTGCATTTTACAGATAAAAAAGTAAAAACGGCACTATATCCAGTGAGTATTCGGTCACAATATGGCCTGGTAAACCTGATGACCCAAAGATTCACCTGAAGAGGATATTTTCATTTATATCATACTTGAGAGAAGGACAGATTGGATATAAAAAGGGAAGACTTTTGCTTGGGGTGATGAATTATATTCCTATAGGGCAGTGATTTTGAAATGATGTGCCATGAGACGATCTTAGGTATGCTGAAAAAAATTTAAAGATCATTAATTAAATTATTTTTGAAAGAAGTTCAAAGCACAGTAAATATATTCTCTTTTTTTGCAGTTTTTGGCCGGGGCTGGGTTTGAACCCGCCAACTCTGGCATATGGGGCCAGCGCCCTACACTTTTGAGCCACAGGTGCCGCCCAGTATATTCTTTCTTAACTCTTTTTTTTGATCAACATAATTTAAGTGTGCCGGGGAAGTTGAACCATAGGTTCAAGTGTGCCATGAGATAAAAAAGGTTGAAAAACACCTGCTGAGGGGTTATATCTTAATTTCCTAGGGGTATTGTAACAAATTTTCACTAACTGGGTGTCTTAAAGGAACAGAAACATAATCTCTCACGGTTCAGTAGGACAGAAGTCCTCCAAGGTATTGGCCGAGTCAGCCTCTGAAGGCTTTAGGAGAGGGTCCTTTTTTGCCTCTTCCACCTTCCAGAGGATCCAGGCAATCCTTGGCATTCCTTGGCCTGTAGCAGCATCCCTCCAATCTCTGCTCTGAGTTCACATGACCTTCTTTCCTCTAAGTCTGTGTATCCTTTTCATAGAAAGGCACCAGTCATCAGTGTGAGGGTCCACCCAAATCCAGTATGGCCCCATCTTAACTGATCACATCTGCAAAGACCAAATAAGGTCACATTTTGAGATTGTAGGTGAATATCAATGGGGTGGCATTATTCAACCTATATTCAACCTATTTGCCTCCAGATGGGCAGTGTGAATTGTGAACACCTCTCCTTCCTGTTCATCCTCAGTTTCTGAAGTTCTTTAAAAGAATGGGATCCTCTGTATTTTTATCCTTGAATTTTGTTCTCTCCCCCGCTTGAGACACATACTCACTGGCTCTTTTTTATTCCTGTCCCTTCTTCCACCTGGCATATTTCTGTAACGTTTTATGTGAGCAAATCACACACACGCACACAGAGGCATATTATAAATCTCTACAATGTAGGGTATAACTTAGTTTTCACTAGAAACTTTTGTAGGATATAGATCCTAATGATGTTCCCCAAACCAGATAATTATATTCTGGCTAGAAGCATGATGGCTATTAGGCCAAAGAGTAAACAACCAGTGATTTCAGGCTGTAGTAAAGGAAGGCTGGGGGTGTGGTTCTAACAAACCACAGGGGCCCTATTAATAGTTATATAACTAGGAGTGTTTCAATACAGGATTTGAGTTTTATAGTCTTTATGATGTTCTTTCTCATACCAAAGGAAATTATACATAAAAGGCAACCATGTATTCTGGAATCTCTTGGTACTGATCCATTTTGAGTTTTGTTTCACAAGTTCTCTTTCAAGTGAATATTTACATAGTGTTCGTAGCTGTGGTCTTTACAGAGCAGCATCTCAAGCTCATATTGTGGTCTTTGACATCTCTCCTGTCATCAATTTCATTTTGCTGCTCTGGTTACCAAGGAGAACTCATACATATAAAGAGTTATTTGTGTTTTCTTTGTTTGTAGTTCTGACTAGCTCATTGTCTTACTGAATGTGATTTTAATCAGTTTCTACTGCTATCAAAAGCCTCTTCACTGCTAAAGGTTTTTTTTTCTTACTAGAGGAAGTTTCTGGATCTCAGGTCTTAAAATCCTGTCTCCATTTCTTCTTGAAGAAAAAAAATTAGAAACATAACACATGATATTATGCCTTGCACATACAGTAGGGTTTTAATCAATACTTATTTCATTTGTAAATCCAAAGCAATACTTTGATCCAAATTGTATTAGAGGGATAAACATGAAGGGCATTTGCATAATGATGGAAAAATGGTGTTGGGACAATGGGCAATAAGGTACCAAATGCATCAAAATAAATTCAGATAAATTAAAAGTGTGCAAATAAAACCCTAAGATTACTAGAAAAGATGAGAGAATTTTAAAAAATAATATTGAAGGGAAAAAAGTCCTTTCTAACTATGACACAAAACCCAGAAGTCATAAGGATTCATATATTCATCATAATAAAAATAAAACAAATTTCTGTATTGAAAAAATCATCATAAGCAAAATAAAAGGAGAAATGGCAAACTGGGAAAAATTATAATCCTTATAAAGACAAAGAGCTAATCTCTATAGTATATGTATAAAAAGTCCTAAAAGTCAATGTATAAAAGTCTAATAACCTAATGGAAAACAGGCAAATAGTTCATAGGAAAAGAAATAAAATTATTTTTAAACATATTAAAGAAACAATCTCACGCGTACACAGTAAGAGAAATGCAAATTAACTCTAAACTGAGATACTATTTTATACTTAATATATTGGTCAGACCCCCAAATTATTGATAATATAATAATACTTACGAAGGTGTGGGAAAATAGGTTCTTTCATACATCGCTAGTGGAAGTGAAAACTGGAACAAACTATGTGATGCAATTTTCCAAGACCCATTAAAATTATAGGCAGATGCCCTTTGATCTGTCAAGTCCAGTTTTCTATATTTATCCCACAGATATACTTGCCCACATGTGAAATGGCACAAGTACAAGGCTATGCGTTGCAGCTTTGTAATCATGAACAATTAGAAACTAGCTGAATGTCCACCCATAGGGGACTAGTTAAATAAATAATGGTTGGTCCACACAAGGGGCTACCATGAAGCTGTAGAAACACTGAGGATTCTCCAACATAGAAATTCTTTCTTTGTAACCATTGCAGTAAAATAAAACAGATAAAAGGAAGGGCCCAGGAAGATCATAATTCCTATGAACATTAACATATTATAAAATGAAAAAGACAGAAAGGTGCAGAATAGGATTGTAGTGTGTAATGTGGGTTAACTTGGGAGGGGAGTATGTGCATATGGATGTATTTGCACAAAATATTTCTAAAATGATACACAAAAACTGATAATGCCCTTGAGAAATGGAACTGGGTAGACAGAAGCACAGAGAGAGGATTTTCACTGTGATCCTTTTGTATCATTCTTTGCTTTTTGAACTCCAAGAATATAGTTTCTATTAAATAAATAAATATATATATTTTAAAAGTAGCTCTCACACATAGACATACTCATAACCACCACCCACACACACACACACACATAGAGCAAACTTCATTTGCTATCAGACCTCAGACTCGGAAAGATGAATAAATCTTCAGCATGCAGGGTTCTTGGCAATGTTCTCTATCACACTACTGGGCTGTAAGAGTTAATAACACAAATGCTATAATTAGGGAATGTGAAACTCATCAGTCAAACATACTTGTCTTCCAAATTCCTAGCATATACCAGTACATTTGTTGAATTCAAAAATAAAAAGTGAAGGATAAGATACAGATTTAGTGGTAAATGGTCTTTGTGGATAATCCTAAACTATTAATAAAGTGAAAATAATTACAGTTGTTACACCAAAGAAGTCTAGAGACTTGGTTACCACTGTGGGGCTCTGAGTTTGCTGCTTCCCTGGTAAACAGGGAGCACAGATTAGATCATTTCTTTTTTTTTTTTGAGACAGAGCCTCAAGCTGTCCCCCTGGGCAGAGTGCCGTGGCATTACAGCTCACAGCAACCTCTAACTCCTGGGCTCAAGCGAGTCTCTTGCCTCCGCCTCCCAAGTAGCTGGGACCACAGGTGCCCGCCACAACGCCCGGCTATTTTTTTGGTTGCAGCTGTCATTGTTGTTTGGCGGGTCCGGGCTGGAGATTCGAACCCGCCACCTTAGGTGTACGTGGCTGGCGCCTTAGCTGGTTGAGCTATAGGTGCCGAGCCGATTAGATCATTTCTAATACTTCTCCCAGTTACATTTCTCCTTGAAGTATCCAAATGGCAGCATTCTTTATAAGAGCGCATGACCAATCTCTTCACTAAAGGGTTATGTCTAGGTCTTCAGCTTCTTACACCTCGCAAGGTCATAGAGAGTTCCCTGGTATCTCAGTCCGACCCTTATCCTCTTTTCTTTCAAACACACATAAGTCTCCCCATTATCCAAAAAAACCTCGAGCTAGTGGTCCGTCTAACCTGCTATACCTCTCTCTTCCTTTTCTCTGACAAATTTCTCAAATATGGGAGATTTATACTCGCTTCTCACAAGGTTTAAGTGACCAACACTTATGTCTCACTGAATGAAATTCACATAACATGAAATTAACCATTTTAAAGCATACCATTTAGTGGCCTTAGTACATTCACAGTGTTGTTCAGCTATCACCTCTATCTAATTTCAGAACATTTTCATCAACATCAAAAGACAACCTTGTACCCATGAGCAGTCACTCTCCATCCCCTCCTCCTCTAGACCCCAGCTTTCTCTCTGCTTTCTGCCTATGGATTTGCCTACTCTGTCCATTTCATTAAAATGGAATCACACATGTGTGACCTTTTGGGTTTGGATTCTTTCAGTTAACATGTTTTCAAGGTTCATCTATATTGTAACAGGCATCAGAACTTTATTCCTTTGTAGGGTTGAATAATAGTTTACTGTATGATCTATCACATTTTGTTTATCTATTCCTCCATTGATAGACATTTGGGTTGTCTCTACCTTTTGGCTTTTATAAATAGTACTACTACAAACATTCATATATGCATATTGGGTCGAATACTTGTTTTCAATTATTTTGGATATATACTTAGGAGTGGAATTGCTAGGATATATGGTATTTCTTTGTTTAACCTTTTGAGGAAATTCTTGTGTCTCTTTTCAAAGTAGTTTGCTTAAGCTTACCAGGTTCTTTCTGTCCATAACATGTACATATAAAATTTCTCTGTTCACATCTTTAGCCTACAACTATCTCCAAAGTTTAAAAAAAAAGCCTTGTTTTTAATGACATTCTTCAAAGGTTTTTAAAAATCATGAACATACTACAGAGAAGACTGCAGAAAACATACAAATGTGGCCCTCCCATGTTCTAAGTATAAAAAATAATGGCAAAAGTAGGAATCATCTGTTTATTCATTCACTAAATATTCACTGAATGTCTAGTGTGTGCACAGAACACTATGGGGATTTAAAGGCGAAAGCTGCAGGGTTCCAGACCTCTATAATCTATTAGGAAAGATAAGGATAGATAAATGGTTGATGAAGAAAAAGCATAATATTCCCCCTATAAGGGAACAAAGTGCAATGAAGTTCAATGTTAGGTGAGAACCTCATGGAAGGGTGAGATCTAGCATGTTCCTTAAGGCTAGAAAGAGGATTTTATGTAGAGACCAGATGTGAACTACTGAAGGGAGCCATATAAATACATTATCGCATCTATCTTCCGTTGCCTTCTTTCCGAACTGATTCTCCTGCTGAAAATCTAGTCATTAAAATGGGGCTAAATATTAAGCCTGCTCTTGCCAGTGAAGAAGAACTCACAATTTCCTAGATGAAATGCTTCACTTTTATCCAGGGTACTAATTTTGAGGGTCAATTTAATATTACTTAGGGATGTGGCAAGGTGATTAACCAATAATTTGTGTTCATGACTATCCAGCGGGCTGCAGAGCTGTTGCTGTTGCAACTACACATGGCTGTGGGGAGAGCCAAACAGATGTAGTCATGTATGAGAGAGTGCTTTGTAAAGGGGCTGCGTTCTAGTGATGTATTGCTCTTGTGCCATTTTTTTGTTTGCTGTTTTTTCTACATACTAAATCAAAGGGCAGGGCAATTGCCTGCTGTGCACACGCTCTCATGTTGTCATTAACATATAACCAAAAAAGCAAGAATGGAGAGCTCATGACAAAGGAGGCAAAGGTTATTAAATATTCCTTAGGTTTTATTTTTCCTAAATCTGCCCATTCCTCCAGGTCCAGAAGGATTACTTGAAGACCCTCAGGGTGTGAAAATGTGCTCATTTGCATGGGTGATCCAGACCCTCTGATTGATGCTGTGTGAGGGACATTACTCTTAAGCTAGAAGGCAGGGAAACTCCTGCATTAAGCAGGAAGCAGGCTGATATCTCATCCTTTCAGCCAGCAGGGAAAATGCAGTGTACCTTTGTGGCAAAGGCGGGCGACTGAACGAGAGGGGTGTGCCAGGGAATGAATTACACCAAGAGCTTCTGCATCCATAAAAATGAGGCCGCTCTAAGGTCAGGCGGGTGGGTGACGTGTCACAGAGGCAGGTTAAACTGATTCAACCCTCTGGCTCACTGATTTGAAGCTGACAAAAGAGGCTATGCTGTGGCTCTGGGCTCAGAATTATCTTACTATTGTCTCTAGCCATTTTGAACCAGGAAAGCCTCTGGGTTTTTTTCTTAGGATCTTCTTTTCTTTCTTTCTCCTTCTTTTAAAACCCCTATTTCATTCCTATTTACACAGACATCCATATCAATTTTATTCTTGGGGTGAGGATTTTAATCTGTTTGGGGCAAAATCCCCATATATTTCTCCCTTTTTAGCATCTTGCTAAATAGAACAAATTGTGCTATTTCTGTTTTTTTTGCTTTTCAAAAGCAATTACTTCCTTGTCATTTCTCGACATTCAGGCAGAAGAGTCTGCCTTGATTACCCATCCTTCCACTTCCCTCCCCCTTTCAAGTCCTCTGGCTTCAGCACAGCTAGGGAAGGATTCAATTAAATGAGGTGTCAATGGAGCTACAGTGGTTTCAGGTCAGAGACGTCAGTAAAAAGCTGCAGAGCTGCTCTGCCCCAGTGTATGTAAATGTATATATTTATACCAGGGATGTCAACTTGCAGGACTCTCCTCCACTGCTTTTCCCTGATCAAAGATGATTGCTGAGGCAATTACTGCAAAGGAAAAGAAAATTAGGGCCCCCTCTTCATCCTCGTGCTATTGGAGTTTAATTGCTTGGAATAATGGAGCGGGAGTCCTTTTCCTTTGCACATGGCCACACTTAAGCACACACAAACTTTCACAAATGGCTGTTCTAGGGCATAAACACACATGATGGCCATGCAGGGAAATATTCACATGCCCCTAAGTCCTTATGCACAAACATGAACATAGGGCTGCCTGTGACACAAGGAGAAAATACTGTACTCTGGCTAATTCAATAAAATCAATGTATATCTGACCCACATTTAAAGCTATATTTTTGACTTCCTTTATAAAAGACTGAAAATGTTTATTCTCATGCTAGAAGAGAAAGCTAAAGTTAAAAAAAAAAA